>NC_060130.1:358698165-359008453 GCF_021461395.2 Schistocerca americana | reverse complement strand
ACTACAAAGAAGCTTCCAGAGGCAAATGCATCGATTACTTTCTCCCAGTCTTTTCTTTAAGGCTATGCCTTGCAACCAAAAGGAACAGTATAAACGACACCATCTTCAGACACCTGTGGCTGGCCTATAGTCTTTCATTTTCACACAGAACATGTTTCAACCCAAAGCATATCTCCAGTAATCATAATGATAAAGCAGGTGAACTGAGCCTTAAATTCGTTATCAGAGGGAAATATTACATAATGGGCAACAATTTGTTGCAAGAACTAATACACAATACACAAAATAAGAAGTACGTAATAGTGGCCCTAAATCTTTACTATGTAAGCAGACACATACCTGACATTCTGTATAATCTTCTTCCTCCAACGAGTCGACATACTCAGAAATAAAAAAAAATCTCTCTTGTGGTGAAACGCCTAAAATGTAGTTACAAATATACCAAACAAGCTAGAGAAAATTTAACTTGTCATTTGCGTCACGTTTCCCTCCCAGCGGATCAGATACCAATTTCTAATTCTTTACGTGTAAAAAATTAGAAATCGAAGAAAATGCAAAAATTTGAAACCTCTAAAACGGCACTATCGAAGGTCCACTGTTTTATAAAACACCATTGTGGTAAGTATTAAAAGCTTAAAGCATCTAGCAACACTGGAGATGTATCACTTGTGCTCACACGATCCGGAATGTTCGGTTCCACCCTTGACTTGCATGTTAAGGACAGAAAGATACAACGTGTTCTCTGATTGGCTAAAGCGACATAGCAGCTCTCTGATTGGAGGCGAACATCTCTTCTCTGGTTGGCTCACGATATCACATGACCATGGCGTCAGAGTGCTTCTGTGCGCCATGGCCATGTGATATCGTGAGCCAGCTAGAGAAGAATTATTCGCCTCCAATCAGAGAGCTGCTACGTCGCTTTAGCCAATCAGAGAACTCGTTGTATCTTTCTGTCTTTAACCTACGAGTCGAGGGTGGAACTGAACATTCTGGATCCTTTGTCTCCTACATGATAAAAGAAAATTGTACATTTGTCACTGTTGATAGGCCATATTCCTGATCGAAGAATTACAATTTTCAGTTACTACTTCACCTCCATTACTATGAAACAGAGTGAATGAGTTATAATTTACAGACACTTTGCCAACTTTTGTTCCATTCAGTACTATCAATTTGCGATTACAGAACAACAAAGAAAGTTTCAGGGATCATTTTCAACAACTGTATTGTATTTCACTGATAAGAGCGCAACCACATTTTTTTGCAATCCAGTAAAACGTGTTTCTCATCACTGACTATGCAGTAGTTCTGGCATACCATAAACCTCCATACAAGTTAAAGTAATATAAAAATATTCGTACATACAGTTAGGTATTTCGATCAATCAGGTGACACAAACAACATTTATAACACCTGCTCAGTTTCTGAACTTTGACCTATAGCACTTTTTCTAGGCTTATAATTGGAGGCTACTTACTGTGAGACAACTGGTACAATCAGACCTACAACTACTTTCTGGCTGCCCATACTTAGCCACATACCACTTCCATCTCAACGGTGGAAAAGGACACTTGTATGGAAATACAAAAAACTACAGAAAAATTCTCATCGCCTTATTGACATAGACATTCCAGCCATCAGAAAAGAAAAGTTTCGCTCTCGCGATCCAGCCCAGGAACCTGAAAGGGCAACAACTTCAATAGTAATGACTACGGTAGACAGACATAGTAGATTAATGCTACGATGGAACAATTTAAGTCCCCGTGCAGCTCGACCAAGCTACCTAGCTTCTTGTTGGCAGGCAAGATCTGGTCGGTTCTTAACCGAATAAGAACCAACACTGGAAGGTATGCCGATCCCCTGGAAGAAAATAAGGTCTCCCAGTTGTGACTGTGGCGCTGAAAAACAGAATGTTCACCATGTAATCCAAGAATGTCCTCTGAGAACTTACCTTGGCGATCCAGCGGAGTTCCTGATGATGACAAAGGGACCAGTAGACTATATTCGTGGGCTGGATATTAGTTTGTAATCTGAGATAATTGGAGACAGTAGCTTTTAGTGATGTGGCCATACGTTGCATTAATAAATGAACAGCTCATAAACGCTTCTTGGCAAATGGTTGCGCCAGAGCATGCTGGTACTCAACATTTCTATGAGGGTCATACTAGAATCGTCTTAGTATTTACGAGCTATTGATATGGACTACTCATTCGAAGCTGGTAAAGACATTAAACAGTTTATGTGACCAATCATTGAAATAAACTTTATTCCCTCACTTTTACACCTGTGTTCCGTCCCGTTGGACGTTCTCACTTTCTAAACTGCAGATAGTCTTCATACGTGGAAGTCTGAACTCTTAGGATACATTTCAAAAAGTGGGGCTGCTAATTGTAAATATACCATAGAAATACCTCTAGCTACATCTACCTCTCATCCTGTTGTCTGGAAATGTCCGGTCGGCAACAATATCTTCCATCATGCATCCAATATTACACCTTTCAGTATGTCGCATCAAATAAGCAAAGCTACTAAGTCTTTTTTTTTTTTTTTTTTTTTTTTTTTTTTTTTTTTTTTTTTTAACTGATACGAATATTTCCTTTCATGCCTCTAAAAACTTCGCACGTCTTGTATGCAAGCTCACGCGTAGCAAGAGTCTACGAGTCCATAAGCCTACGTTTCCTAATGAGAGATAGCCTTAGACCATAGAACAACTGGAAAATGCTTTAGCATCTCAATAACGTTAGTTCAGCTGCATAGTAGGATATTCTTTCCTAAAGATGACCCACTAAGTCCAAAACTAGTTCGACAAAAACAAAGTAGTAGAACAAATACTCAATTTCTTTGTTTTTCAACCTTAATAAACTGCTTCAACCAACTGTCGTTTAGTCTTTTTGCAAAAGCTAGATAACTCATTTCCTCGCCCATCCTCCTCCAAATGACCTAGTGCTCCACTTGCAATACGACCTGCGTCGACGAGACGTAACACTCTAAATTCATTGTTTTGGTGTTGGCCAGAACTAAAAGCCGACCTTCATTACGTCTCGTCGCAGGGTAACCGATCCCAGACCGCCGCGTTAGCGCGTCTCGCATTTTCTGTATGCCGGGTTGCCCGCTCTGCTACTCGCAGGGGTAGCCTGTTGCCCTCACTACGTTTCGTACTGCGTCCGTATGCAAAGCCTTGCACTTAACGCCTTTATTGTTATTTCCATAAACTATGCAGTGGAGGTTGACAGTGGTTTCAGTGATTGTTGAATGTTCGCAAGATTCACTGTAGTGCCACTTTTATCAATTTCTTTATCTCCATCTAGTTACTTTCTCTACATAGGTATTTTTTTATGATTACAAGAGTTTATGTGATACCAATTATCTAAGTTTTCAGCATTTGACGATTTAGAGAAGGCTTTTAGCAATGTTGACTGGAATATACTGTCTGAAATTCTGAAGATAGCAGGGATAAAATAAAGGGAGAAGAAAGTTATTCATAATTAGAACAGTAAAGAGACTACAGTGATGGGACAGCCGACTGGTTTTAACCAGCGACCTATATAAACAGTATTTGAAGCCAACTGGAAACTTTGTCCTCATGGTTTGCAATGACAGATGGGGTAATACTAGTGGTCTGCCAACACGGAATTTTATGTTATTTTTGTCGTACCTGTCGCTCACAGGAACTTTGCGTTTCGCGTCCTTACACCCATTATGAAGTGCTTTTGTAGTGTATTATGTTTTCTTAGGCGTGATATTCGTTATGTGCAAGCTGCTGCACTAGCTTAGTGACTTTTCTATAATGCAAACAAGAGAATTTTTGTAATTACCGATGTGTCTTTCCCCACAGATACAGGCAAATTCGTTTATAGCTTTTACATTCGGTTATTCTGCTTCTGAGTCAAATGTCGTTTCACAGTTGGAAGTACTGCCCTACATATTTATCACAGGTGCATTTAATTGTTCATTGATATTTACAGTGAAAGCAAACGAAAATCGAGTAAACAAACATTTAAAAACGGGCTTAGTTATCGTTGATGTTGTCGAGGATTTCAGATATGTAGGGAAGATGTTTTTTGTTTTAGCTTTATGTTGTTTTTGTGTCGTTTGTGCTGTACTAATGGACGCCCGTACTGTCATATTTTATGCTATACTGCAGTAAGATATTTGTTTCTCGGAAAAGAGAAATTACCCGGTCCCTTGAGATCAATTAATTTAGAATGAATATTCTTACGCTTGTGTAGCCTTCTGCATGATTCAACATCCTACAGGACGCCACAAATCTGAGTTCAACATGTTGTTTTCATTGCATAAAAGCAGTTGTTACTGTTTTACAATGGAAATAATTGTTATCACTATCGCAGGCTTTCAAGTACCATTTAATAATGGATAGAATCATATTACTGCCTGTTGGACTTTGAGCTAAAAAACAAATGTCTACTGAAAATCTAACATTTCTATTTCAAAGCTAACTAGAAGAAAGATAAATTAAATAAAACATGTTTATGCTATAAAGCAACTGGCAAGTTTAATAATAAATATTGTTCTGTTACCTAGGCCAACAGTTATTCGACATTAAAATATATCTGGCATTATATTTCTACTTTAAGTTGGCCAATTTGCAGGAAGGGCCCATCATTATCCTTCAAACAATATTAACTTTGTGTAAAGTTGTCTGGTCATTTTCCCTTTGTCTTCCGTTGATTTATTTTTGCATAAATGATGTGCTTGTAACCTACAAGTGAAATAATGTTTCAACAAAATTATGTTTCAACAAAATTACGACATTCCTCTCCAAATTTAGAGGAAACCGCAGGAGAGCTTCCGCACGTTCGCAGGAGAGCTCCTATGAAGTTTGGAAGGTAGAGGGACGAGGTACTGTCGGAATTCTAGCTGTGAGGACGGGTCGTGAGTCGTGCTTGGGTAGCTAAGTCAGCGCCGGCACGGTAGCTCAGCGTGTTCGGTCAGAGAACTGGCTGGTCTCTGTAATTAAAAAACTGAGTTAGGGATCAGCAACGAACTGCAACGGATATCATGTGACGTGCGCTACGACCAAAATACAACGAACAAGCTTTAAAAAAAATAATCGGTAGAGCATTTGCCCGAGAAAGGCAAAAGTCCCGAGTTCGAGTCTCGGTCCGAGACAAAGTTTTAATCTGCCAGGAAGTTTCATACCAGTGCAGGCTCCGCTGCAGAGTGAAACTTTCATTCTGGAAACAGTGCGATGCTGACAGAATTGGCTTAGGACATGTGGCACTACACTTAGTCGGTGAGTTGTGCTGTTCGAGCAGCAAAATAACTGATAATAGCAGAAGTAGGGAGGACATCAAGTGCAAACTGACAACTGGAGGAAAATCATTTCTGACAAAAATAGAAATTTGTCAACCTCGAATTTAAATTTAAGTATTACACAATATTTTCAGTAAGTATTTTTCTGGAGTGTAGCTTTGCGCGAAAGTGAAACGTGGACGATAAGTAGTTTCGAAAAAAAGGGAAATGAAACATCTGAAACGTCATGCTACAGAGAAAGTCCGAAAATTTATTGTAAGATCGAATTACTAATGAGGAGGTAATGGATAGTACTGGCGGTGGGGGAGGGGGGGGGGGGGGAGAGGAATAAATTTATGGCACAACATGACTGAAAGACACATCCTAAGGCATCAAGGAATGGTCACTTTGGTAATGAAGGGAGCAGTGGCAGATAAAAATTTTAGAGGGATACCAAGGCTTGAATGCTGTAAACAGGTTCCAATATATGTAGTTATGCGGGAATGAAGAGGCTTGCATAGGACAGAATAGTATGGTGAGCTGCATCAAACCAGTTTTCGCACTGAAGACCATAGCAGCGACAACTAATAACATTTACAGAATACCTTGAAACTGGGTGTATTCTTCTAATTACACTTCTTAGTTCCCAACCCGCCCGGGTCAATGGGCATGTCAAAGCGCCACTTTTGGAACGGTGAGGTACTTCGGCCCCAGAGCGAGTCAGCCCAGCTGATTAACGACGAGAGTCGCTGGTTACGCCCGCATGGATGTGAATTTTAGGCGGTTTCGCACACCTTACTAAGTGAATATCTGGTTGGTACGCAAGTCCTGCCTCAGTTACGTGATTCGCAGACATTAAGAAAACTTTCACTTTCACATGAATAAAACTACTTGCAGATAGCTGGGGTGCAGATACACCGTCCTGAGGATGACAGGATGGTGACAGGAAGGGCATCCGGCCACCCCTTAAATTAACCATGCCACATCCGCTAATAACCATGCTGACGCTGCGCCGATGCGGGACGAAGGCACAAGAAAAAGAAGAAGATACGTCTTACTTTCCAAATGGCTTAACTCAGTCACACACTGACGGAATTAAAGCTGTTGCATTCATGCACTGTGGAAGCCCTGATAATCACAATGCAAGAATCTATTGACATATACTTCGAATCGAGCGCTCTACTACGTGAAATTCATATTTTTCCCGTAAGGTTTAGAATGTTGCAAAAGGACGTAACACTCGCTGCTCTCGGGCAGCGGTCCTTAGGGGTGAATCTATAAGCGGCACACACAGTGCAGCAGCCAAGTGAAGCTGGAATCCGACTTTGTAGACATACAGTTTTCCTTAGAGTTCTTGATAGACATGCTATAGCTGTAGAGTTCTCTGTACAAAATTTGAATAGTTCTATAGATTCACTAGAAGTCCCCTGCAGAAATATTGAGCCATGCTGCCTATACAGCAGTCCACAACTGCGAAAGTGTTGCTGGTGCCGGATTTTGTGTAAGAACTGACCTCTCGATTATGTCCCGTCATTGTTCGATGGGATTCATATGTGGCGCTCTGGGTGGCCAAATCTTTCGTTCGAATTCTCCAGAATGTTCTTCAAACCAATCGCGGACAACTGTGGTCCGGTGACATGGTGCACTGTCATCCACAAAAATTTCATCGTTCTTTGCAAACATAAAGTCTATGAATGGTTATAAATGAAGGGCTTATTTCAATAGTGGTACAAGTCCATTTTTGTTCATATTGATATACAGAGTCCTAAAGTTAAATGAGCGCTGAGGAATGTGCAGTTGAGATACCAGAAATATTCAAGAATACGGATTCTTGCTAGAGATGAACCTTTCTTTCTGTTTGTTTCGCTCATTAATTCAGAAGCATTATAGACAGAAAAGTGGAAGTAATGGACCTGTACCACTATTGAAATAAGCCCTTCAAATGGTTTCCAAGTAGTCGAACATAACCATTTTCCATGAACCAGTCCATTCCATGAAGATTCAGCCCACACCGTTATGGAGCCACCACCAGCTTGCACAGTGCCTTGGATCATGGCTTCGTGGGGTCTGCGCCACTCTTGAACGCTGCCATCAGCTCTTACCAATTGAAATCGGGTCTCATCCGACCCCGCCACGGTTTTCCAGTAGGCTGGAGCCCAGGAGAGGAGCTGCAGGCGATGTCGTGCTTTTAGCAAAGACACACGCGTCAGTCGTCTGCTGCCGTAGCCCATTACCGTAAAATTACGCTGCACTCTCCAAACGGATACGTTCGTCGTACGTCCCACATTGATTTCTGCGGTTATTTCGAGCACTGTTGCTTGTCTATCAGCATTGACAACTCTACGCAAACGCTGCTGTTCTCGGTCGTTAATTGATGTCTGTCGGCCACTGCGTTGTCAGTGGGTAGAGGTAATGCCTAAAGTTTGCTATTCTCGGCACACTCTTGACACTGTGGAACTCGGAATATAGAATTCCCTAACGATTTCCGAAATAGAATGGCTCATGCGTCTAGCTCTAACGACTATTCCACGTTGAAAGTCTGTTAATTCTGTCGTGTGGCCATAATCACGTCGGAAACATTTTCACATGAATCATCTGAGTACAAATGACAGCTCCGCCAATGTATTTGGAAAATGATCGACTTCAGACACAGGAGCAAAGACACTGCATACTAAAATTAGAAGATTTGTATCAGCAACGGCAGCAACTACAGAAATATGCTGGGAGATCATCGAAACTTAACAAGTGAAAAGCATCGAGACTTTTTTCCAAACCTTGACGACATAGCACACGTAATTGCTTTGAATATCTTCACAATCGAAAAACATACCCCGATTTTGATCAGGCAGCAGCTGAAAAGCGCCCCAAGGTACGTGTATGGAATGAAACATCAGTTACTTGAGAAAGATAACTTCTAAGCGAGCGCATGCAGCCTAGAGTGAAACGAATATGAAGATTAACAAATCAGTAAATTACAAATTAATGTGCTTAAACGATAAATTTTACACACAAATCAAGTTGAAAATAAAAGAAAAAATCCACGACTAGAACAATGTTGATAATTTTAGGCGTATTTCGGTCATTTAACTTATTACAGAGAAGGGCGCCGAAAATTTGTCCATGAAACTCGCACTGAAAGGCTTTTCAGTTAAATCATAACAGCATAAAACGTTTCCACGTTCAGAGGTGTGAATGTTTTGAGTGAAAACATTTTGGAAAATATCTTGCAGGTATAACATACATGAGACGTGTATATTCGTAGTTTTCGAGTTAACTGTAAATTCTCTGGAACAACCATCTCATGGAGCATCTTTCTCTACTGCGAAGGGATCCATCATGCAAGGTTGATGGCGAAAACCATTTATATATTAAAAAGATGATGTTTCTTGATGAATCTGAATTGCGACCATAAGAAAAGACTGCAGTTTATTCTGTTCATATTTTCCTTACCGCTATATATGTCCCAGCACGATCCTGTACCGCTTTAGAAGCCAAAGCACTGAATTTGGATTTTAGAATTCTTTAAAATCTTTGTGCGTACATATGGTTGTTGATAGGAAAATTCGTTATGCGGCTTTTCAAAAACTGAAATATCATTTATGTTTCCTATCCCTGTTCTATCGCTTTCATCTTCTGAATCAAGTATTAAAACAGTCAGCACAATGAATCATGAAGCAGAAACAAGAGACAAAAATACGTAAGGATTCAAGTAAGACTAGATCAAATCCCAAAAAATTAGGACTAAAATGGTTTAACTGCTCATTTCGAACAGAATTCAGATTCTTCCCAGTGGCCTGTAAATGAAGCTGTTGACTCTCTACACCTATTTACTAAACTAAAAGTTGTCAACCATCTGATTGAGACAGGCGTCAAGTTCATGTAATACTGTAATAAATAATGCATAAAAAGAGAAACAGTAGCTATATATACTTCATGCTCTGTCTGAGTATCCCCGTAAGGTTCCAGAAGAAAAAGGTCTGTCGAAGAAGAAGTATGTTTAAAAGAAAATGTGGTTTTCTCGTCATATTTGCCTCAAATGTTTAGTAATTTGGTTGCATTATTAAAATTAGTGCAGCAATGCAGTATTAACAATGAAGTTGAAGGTAATAAAGTTTTTCGCTGAAAGGGTACTTCTGAACGATTTATTTTGAAATAAAAACAAAATACGATTTCATGCCATTCTACGGTTTTTCAAATGGAGAGGCACCCCTTCGCTTTTTCATGGTGAGTCGAAATCATGAACAACTCATTATTTTGTGCAAAGAAACCAAACTAGGGTTTGTCACAAGAAAACAACCGAACCAGAAAAATGTCTTCATAAGTGACATGTTTCGTTCTTGGAAGAAATGCAAAAATCGCAAATTTTACGTAAACTTTCTTACACCACACTCAAAGAAAAAATGATTATAAGTTATCATGAAAACCCACTCGTTAAATCAAACAGAAGAAACCTAAAACATCTACGGAAAAAACTTGTCTTCCGATTAGTGTGTGTTCTACAGATGATCAAAACAACGAAGAGATAAGTGGATGTCTTTGTTTGCCGCATTAATAAAGTGTGTGTACTAAATAGAACTTAATTTTGTATAAGTTACATGATAATAAAGAAGTGGAACTGGAACATGGAGCGAGTGACCAACCGGAAAAGAACGAGACCGACGTGGGAACGAGGCCGCCAAAGTGAATGGTGAACAATCGTTCCTTAGAAATCATCCCTCAGTCCTTCTTGTCACTTTAGTGAACCGTTTCTTTGGACCTGTTCGTTCGTGAACAACTCGCCTCTAGCTGTTACACATTACAACGCATATCATTTTAAGTTCTCTCAGTCGCTTGCAGTTCTTAAAGCGTACATACTCGTATGTATATTAATCAGTTTCTAGAAGACGGAGAGACATGGTTAAGAGAATGCGTCTATCATCGACCACTTTAAATTCTTCCACTTAAATTCTTCTTCCACTTAAAGTCTTCCAAGTCTTTTCAATTCTCGGTAAATTGTACATTTTATGGGTTTTATAGTTCATAAATATCAGTTACACCAGAGCGACGACTGCGCAAGAGCACCGACTGAACGAGCATAACCATACTGATCAAACGAGCGTGACTATTATTGTTGCGTATGCTCCTTACATCATTATGACAACATTATTTGTCTTTACCACAGTATTTCAATGACTTTATTACACCTTACGCTTTTCTCAGGTGTATAAGCTGGTGGTGGCTAATACTAAGGAGATAATATGAGAACAAAAGGAATATACATGCCACCGAAATCAAGACACGAATAATACAGTAGTCGTGAAATACGCAGAGAGCATTGCATTATCATTTACACACCAATAACAATGGTGAAATGAAAAACACGCAATAAAAGAGGAAATAGCTGTACCCGTTTGATTGCGTCAGTAAACTGTTGAAAGTGGCAACACCTTCAGAAACGGTCAACTTAAGAACTACGGATAATAGTGAGTAATGATAATCAACGTCTGATCTATATACATGGAAACTATGTACCGAATATATTCATCGTGGAAAAAAACTATTTATTGCCGCAAGGTTTGTTGCCCTTTGACAAGAAAGGCACAAAACTACGGTAAGCAGATATATAAAAGCTTACGTTTGTGCAACATATACCTTCTATCCTTCTTAGTTATCGTGTTCTTTGTTGTGTGATTGGTACGTACTTCTTAGAGAAAAAATTTAAAGACATGTCATCCAAACTTTCACCGTTTCTTTTAAATGAATCCCATAATAATCTTCTCTTTAATAAATATTATAAAGATTGAGTGTGGCCATGATCGTCATCCAGACTTGAAAATAAGTTTCCGCTGCCTCCAGTAAGTAAGTTAAAAGAGCACCACGAATTCTTACCACAGCATGTCCATAATACTTCAGATTCTAGAAAGCTTTGCATTGCAAATTAAATGTACGTTACCATGATCATTAAAAACGCAGCAAAATCTACCTCTGCGACAATATTACTTTAACTGGCTAACTTAGATTAGACAACGAAACACTACGTAATCTTGCGCAGATGGCTAACTAGCTGGGGGTCGGACCGTCCAGCTACCTGAGAACGAAGTTTTCCGAGTTCGAGAACTGGTTTTAACTAATCATTTTCATTAGAACTCTTAGGGTACTATCGAAAACTGCAGTTAGAACTGATGTACGAATTTGTTTTTTTTATATTGTGAAACTGTGTCCCTCATTATTGCAGTTATCGCATAAACCATTATCAGCACAAAAAATGTCAATAGGCTTTTCAGTATTTTTTTCCTTAATTCTGCAAACTATTAAAATTTTGTACAGGGAACTCTATAACTACAGGATATCTATGAAAAACTCTGAAAAAATGTGTATTTCTGAAAGTTGGGTGCCAACTTCACCAGCGTCAGCACAGTGGATTGGCCTTCTAGCGTGTTGTCTGTGGAACGCAGGACTGCGTTCAAAATGGAAACGTGCACTCACCAGATCAATGGTTTTGCTTGTCTTTCTTCCGCTCTAGTTCAGACTTCGATGTAACACATGTCGCTCTATCATGATGCACATCTGAAGAGTTTTCGAGAAATCGAGGCTCATAAAGTCGTATGAGCCTTCCGAATACCACACAAGCGTGCCAACAGTACAGTAGCGGGATTAGAGCAGCCGGCTTAGGTGGCGGACTAGACGTCAGTTCGCACTGTGTTCGATTTATGTCATTCCTTTTTCCTAATCTTCCTGAAAACACTTGTATATTTACTGCAATACATGTTTCTTCCGAAGGGAACATAACAGTGACGATAATAATTGTTGTACAATTATGCCGGGGTGTAATGAAAGTACAATAAAATATCGTGTAGAAATAATAATCTATTCATCGTCACACTCCTGCGCGGATACCAGTGAAGTTATCCTAGGGTCTACCTGCTTTGAACGACAGATACCGTATTTTCAATACCCGCACGACTATATCAATAAATAAATGCTAATTTCATTGTAATTCCTAATTATTGTAACATACACTGTAAATCCTAGTGAACTCACACCGTAATGTAATTGCTATGAAGAGCGTACACTGTATATTTGATACTCGTATGAATGAATCTATAAATAAATTTCATTACATCACGATACATTATTATCATTACTATGAAGTACACTATACGAGTATATCGTGTACTGTGCTCAAGTTAAACCGACTTAGGCTTACTTTAAAAGATGTACGCTATATTAACGATGCGCGCGTGAAGATATCGATAGCCAAATGATCATTTTATTACGATTCTTTCTTATAGCTCGATTATACTCCTTCATGAATTTACCACAATGATTATCATTCTTATTATTGTTTGTTTCCCAAGAAATGTTATTTTTTGTAGTGATACACGTGTTTGGTAGAAGCTCACGGGAAAAAGAAGGCAATGACGGGACTCGAATGCAGTAACTGCAGACTTCTAGTGTGCCGTCCTAGGTAACAGCTACGTTTTTATCCGTATTTTTCCGGGATTCGCTGTAGACCGATTAAGTGACCCGATGTGCTCCGACATCGTCCGTTGTGGGTGCCTCCATCGGCCTCGGTTAACGCCCCATGGGGACCAGTTGCACTTGTTTTGTGGGGACACCTTGAGTAGCTCCGACTATGATTTTTTGTGTTAGCTCCTGCTAGAAAAAAACTTTCTCCTTAATAAGAGACTTAGGAAAAAGTTATGGGTGCACCAGTTGAATGAAGATATTTCTACAGAGGAGTTTCTTGAAACCTGTAAACCATTACGAAATTACCCAGATAAATTCAAAGCCTGCCACTATATGACCGTCGTCACTCCAGAAGAAAAACTTCTTCTCTCAGTACGGTAAGAGGTAATGTTTAATAACATCTTCGCATTAATATCAGGAATTATTAGTAAAGAACTGTTAATGAATAACTACGTATAAGCCAGATATAGTAATGAAAAGATTGTTTTCCTCAGAATTGAAATAGTATCTGACTATAATATCAGCAAACGTGTTTAGGTGTTTAAGAAAGTAATTCAGTGATCAATACAATATTAATTACACCGAAGATATATAAAATAGAAAATTTAATTATGAAATTACTTACTGCAAATTGTAATTAGTTATACCAAACTGCAAATAATTAGAAAGTCACAAGTCCAGTATGGAGTAACTGTCTAGTGTGAGCTCTAAATTACTAAGTTGTTGAGTAGCTTGTGTCACAGTAGTGACACTTCATTTACATCGAAATTTGACTCCTGACGAGCTCACTTCGTTAAGGAAATTGTGTTCTTTCTTGATCAAGTGACGTCTCTCAAGATTTCCATTTGGAGTTTCATTTTCTCCAATTGATTGAGCTGTCCAACAGTTGGAAGTAAACTTAAGATTGTGTTTATTCTTCAGACAGGTCGATCTTCCTTTGTTCAATGTCAAGCGCCTGTAAACCGTAATCCTTTTTTATTTCTCTTAAGTGACGTTTTGAGTTATGCGCTTGTGGTTTGATAAAGGAAGAGGTTGCCTCTGATTGTGTTGACGACCGATTGATGTCTGGTTCAGCATTATTTTCACTTTCCTCTCCTGCTGTGATGAGGCTTTGGTCACGTGAAGAAGCTTCATTTTCTTTTATTGTGGCAGACAGATTTCCTAAGCTATATTTTAGTGTCATAAAGTACTTCAAAAATATCATGTTGTTAAAATAAGTCCTTCTATCACAAGCACCTTTCTACCGCTCTTACTTGCATGCTGTAATTTATATTTCTTTCTCAATGTATCTCTGAGGATTTCCTACATTTTACGAATTTTTCACCTAAAACAACAAAGAAAGGGTCCATAAATATAGTGCGCGCCTCACAAGAATTGTTATTTGTACATAACTTGAAACTACGTAATACCACTTCGAAACCATAATCTCAACCGGTGATTAATATTGTGATTTGGTTTTCCTATTTCAGGTACTTAGCGCAAAGAACGTCATTTCGATCCCTGCCTAAGTTTTCCACTAAATGATTACACAGTAGGTCAGTTTATCTCGTCAGCTGTGTATACGATATGAAAAAGATTCTGTGAGTGACACTTATCTGTTCCTGTTTAGAAAAAAATTAAAGAAGTAGCGGCAGGCTTCCACGACCTATAGAATTTAATTCGTGCCAATGGATGTATTGGTGGCAAGCACATTTGAATTAAATGTTAAAACAAACTGGAACTGCGTATTTTAACTACGCATCGTGCTACAAGCGGTTGCAGATTACGTTTATCGGTGTATTTTTGTGAATGTCGGAGCTTACGGAAAACAGAATGACGGAGAAACTTTTTCCGTGTCTACTTCGTCTACACTCTTGAGGGACTGCCACGTTATTTTACCGCAGCCATAGCCTGTCTAATGAACTTTTGAAGATGTACTGTTTTTCATGCTTGAGGACGACGCATATCATTCGAAAACTTTAAAATTATAGCTTACTGCAAATGACATATCTCACACGAACAGGAAGTTTTCAGTTACAGGCTAAAGAGGGCTAGAAGATGTGTAAATGTCTCTTCAGCATAATAACTGCCAAGTGGCGTTTACTGGGAAAACTTATAGAAAGTGAAATTGACAAAGCAGAGAGAATAGTAAATGTATCTGCTAACTGTTGACCGTGAAGGTGGTAACTTCTTCAGCTCCGTTAAACTGCGAAATTGTTGCATCTAATCACCACTTCAGTGATATAGTTCAACAGAAACGTCAACAAACCTTCACAGCGAGTTAAAATCGTCAGGGAGTCTTTCAAATAGTACTTAAACGGAATCGAAGAGGCTGCAGGGCAAAATAAACGCGCCACGTAACAATAATTATTATTGATTTTTAACTGTTAAATACGATGTACTAATTGTTACAGTGATTTAGTTTAATGCTGTTACAATTTGTAGTTACTTGTTGTAAAATACAGTAATTTGATATCACAGTTAAAATATTGTATCTGATATTTCTCTTTTAACAATGGTTGTTCCCCGATGGACGGGACCAGTTCTAGTTTAAAGTCCTAGTTAATAGTACTCTTTGTTCCACTGGTCTCATAAGGGAGGTTCGTTCATTAACTTTTTGGCAGTTTTCACCGTCACCATGGACCGTCGTTTTCGGATGTCGGATTGGAAACCAACTCGTTTGGTTCGTCAACTAGCCGGTCAGTAGTCGGGCGCGTATTGGGCTTCCACTTCCATTGCAAGCACTTGCACTGCATTCTTGTTTTTTTTTTCCCCTTCCGACGGCTCCCGATGGTTGCCCGATATCGGATAGGGAGAATTAGGTGTAGTATTAGCCGGTTACGCTAACGCCACAGGATGACGTGTGGCGTTCTCGTGGATTATTCAACAGACTTTGAAATTCGATTTCATGAGAACGCTTGAGAAGCACATTGTACTAAAGACGTATGAGTTGCGTCTAAGTATACACTACAAGCGATCGAAAGAAAAGCAAACTCGGTGACCCGCTGAATATATCCTTCGTCAACACGGCGAGACAGGCGGTCTCTTACGTCAGACACCGGAACTTCAGAGCAACCGCGCAAAGCAGCTGGGAATAACGCCGTCTAAATTCTGCACCTACGGAAAGACTATGCAGCCGGTTTCTCACTCGGAAATCTGCATTTGAAAGTAGATTGTTTATGAGAACAGGGCGGCTAAACATGGGCTCGGTGAGCCGAAAGCTGAAAAGTACGCTACTGTGTCACTGGGCTACCTCAAACAGTTGACAAAGAAATGTTAGACAGCCTGGTGTAGCATTACTTTTTACTAGACGCCTTTTTGCAGAACTGTGGCCTAGCGGTTCAAGGCGCTATAGTCTGGAAACGCGCGACCGCTACAGTCACAGGTTCGAACCCTGCCTCGGGCATGGATGTGTGTGATGTCCTTAGGTTAGTTAGGTTTTACTAGTTCTAAGTTCTACGGGACTGATGAGCTCAGATGTTAAGTCCCACAGTGCTCAGAGCCATTTGAATCCTTTTTTAGAGGAGAATGTTGTACCTGGAGGATGGTGTACCTAGGAATACGTGCTGTTTCCTGGTGGGTATTTCGATCTAGTGACCCATTGTAGAATCACACGAAGCAACGCTGACTAGAGACTGCCATAAATAGCTTCCGGCATTTTCTACTGTTTTTGTTGTCCTGCGTCATGAGGTTGTGTTCTGTGCAGCTTTTTTAAAAATTACGTATCCTAATATTTCAGATTTATTCAAGATTTTATCTTGAGCAAAACACAGTTTATTGTATTTTTTCACCCACACTTTTTTGGTGATGTAATACCATCGTCAGTGAGTTCCCATTATTTAAATAAACAGCACATGTTGTTATTCATGTCATAGTCTCTCTACTGTGGTAGAGAAGAATGTTGCCGGCCGTGGTGACCGAGCGGTTCTAGACGCTTCAGTCTGTAACCGAGCGACCGCTACGGTCGCAGGTTCGAATCCTGCCTCGGGCATGGATGTGTGTGATGTCCTTAGGCTAGTTAGGTTTAAGTAGTTCTAAGTTCTAGGGGACTTATGACCTCAGATGTTAACTTCCATAGTGCTCAGGGCCATGTGAACCATTTTTTTTTTCCAAAACTGTTTCACAGAGAAAGATCACACAGTAGTTCCTCATTTAAAACGTCGCACAAACAACAAAATGATAGACATCGAAAGAAGCGACCAAGGGATGGAAAAGCAACTGAAATCGCTCAACAGATGAAAGGGCACTGGACCTGACGGGATATCATTGCGATGCTAAAGAACTTGCTCCCCTTGTAGCAGCGGTGTACCATGGGCTTCGAGAGGAGCGAAGCGATCCTAGTGATTGGGAAAAAGCACAGGTCATTCCTGTTTTCAAGAAGGTCGTCGAAGAGACGCAAGACGCACAAAACTATATGCCTATATCTCTGACGTAGCTTGCTAACACTGTCTCCCTCCCAACTCGCCATCACAAACCCAGAACACTGTCTAGCCTATGATGCGTCATTGTAGTCTACGGTGCCAGTGAATATGAATTGGAAGTGATTTGTGTTATAAATAAAGGATATTCATGTGATGTGGACTATAAATTGAAAGTAATAGCATATGCAGAAGAACATGGAAACGAAGCAGATGAGCGGCATTTTGGCCCTCCACCAACAGA
Source organism: Schistocerca americana (assembly GCF_021461395.2). NCBI lineage: Eukaryota > Metazoa > Arthropoda > Insecta > Orthoptera > Acrididae > Schistocerca > Schistocerca americana. The sequence continues at coordinate 358,991,110 of NC_060130.1, read as the reverse complement.
AAAAGCCATTCGCTATTGGCGGGCTAGTAAAGAAGAGCTGTAAAGAAATGAGGAAGACCAAATGTGCATATAGAGGACTGAATGCAAAATGGCCAAAACTAGAAGATGACGTATAGAAATGGATTCAAGGACACCGTAAAAATGGCAGTGGAATTAATAAATAAAAATAATTCAAACACACGCTCGTAAACTAGCCCTAAAGTGGAACTTAACAGACTTTAAGGGTGGAGCTGGATGGTGCTACAGATTTATGATGCGTCGTGGACTTAGCATGCGAACCAAAACCAAAATATCATAGAAAATACCACAAGAGTATGAAGAGAAAATAATATCTTACCACCGCTTTATTATTCAACATCGAAAGAAAACCAATGTGGAACTGAGTCAAATAGCGAATATAGACGAAACTGCTCTGACATTTGATGTACCTAATAACAGAACTGTTGCCATAAAAGGTGCTGAAACTGTAACTACAAAAACTAGTGGACATGGAAAAATGCACTACACTGTTGTCCTTTCATGTTGTGCTGACGGTACTAAACTTAATCCAATGATCATTTTCCAGCGCAGAGCAATACCAAAACCTTCTCAAATACCGCCAGGGGTTGTTGTTCACGTACATGACAAGGGTCGGATGGACGATGCTGGTATGAAATTATTAATTAACAGAGTTTGGAAGAGAATCAAAGGTACTTTACTGTTTTGTTTCATCGCGAAATAGGGTAGACAGTGTCACAGACATGATACGTGAATTGGAGTGCCAATCATCAAAACAAAGCCGTTTTTCGTTGCGACGGGATCTTCTCATGAAATTTCAATCACCAGTTTTCTCCAGCGATTGCGAAAACATTCTGTTGGCACCCACCTACATAGGGAGAAATGATTATCACGATAAAATAAGAGAAATCAGGGTTCGCACAGAAAAATTTAAGTGCTCGTTTTTCCCGCGTGCCGTTAGAGAGTGGAACGGTAGAGAGACAGCTTGAAGGTGGTTCATTGTACCCGCTGCCAGGCACTTTATTGTGAATAGCAGAGTAACCACGTAGATGCAGATGTAGATGAAGAAGAGTTCTCTTTTTGTGTTAGATCAGTTAGTAGTCACTTAAAAACTCAGAGAGGGAAATACAGAGCTTGCTGCTATTCCGGGAAGACTTACTTCACAACTGCAACCTCTTGATGACTCGATAAATAAGCGATTTAAAGTGCATATGAGCGAGGAATGGACCAAATGGATGATTGATGAAACCCAACATGAATTCACGCCGAAGGAAGCTTCAAAACGACCTACAATCAAACAAGTGCGTCAGTGGATAAAATATTCACGGTCTAGAGTGATAGAAAACGTTGTTGTCAAATCTTACAAGAAATGCGGCATAAGTAACGCGCTCGATGGCAGTGGACACCATCTCATTTATGAAGAGGACAACGATGACGACGAAGATGGAGAAGAAGAAGGAAGTCCGGATGATGATTTTCATGGAATTTAAAGGTCAGTTCGGTCTTATAAACTAAGATTGTTTCAGCCTGGCTTTGCAACATAATAATAAAAATGTTATTTTTTAAAAAAATGCTTAAAAATTAAGATGCGTCTAATAGTCCGTAGCGTCTTATAGTCCGTAAAATCCGATAAACGCGGAGAAGCCAGATGCCAGACTCAGATTCATTGGAAAATCACTCAGGAAATGTAGTCTCTCAACAAAGGAAGTAGCTTTCAGTACACTCGTTCGACCGATACTTGAGCACCGATCGTCGGTCTGGGATGTACCAGACAGGATCGATAGAAGAAACAGGAAAGATCCAAAGAAGAGCGGCACGTTTCGTTACAGTTTCATTTAGAAAGCGCGGAAACGTCAGGGAGATGCTCAGTCAATTCCAGAGCAGACGCTGCAAGAGAGACGTTCTGCATCACGATATGGTCTACTGTTAAAATTCCGAGAGCGTTCGTTCATGGAAGAGTCAACCAATATATTGCTTCCTGCCATGTATGTCTCGCGAAAAGACCATGAATATAAAATTAGAGAGATTCGAGACCACACGGAGGCTTACCAGCGATAGATCTTGCCGCGAACCGTACGCGACTGGAACAGGAAAAGTGGAAGTGACAGTGATGCAAAAAGTACCCTCCGCCAAACACCGTAAGTTAGCTTGCAGATTGTATATGTATATAGATGTAGATGTGTAGAAGAAATCCTCATTCTTCCACTAGCTGTTTTTAACCAGTGTTATTCTTTCATTATTTGCCAATGTTTCTCATGAGGACCAAATACGGGAGAGAATCAAATCCTGTCAGTGACTATTAGCGTATCTTAAATGCGACGAGAATGTGAACAGGCACATGAATTGATTTTTGCTGAATGTATTTCAATATAAGAAACAACGCGCATTTTCAAGGAAGTTGGACATCTTGGCAAGATCCATCTTGGGAAGTAATCATACTCCATCTGTATTTGATCGTGAGATTTGTAGTTGTACTTCTGCTTCCAAAGGCACCTATCATTCTAAAGACCTAATTAAGGTTCTCTCTACTTATCATGTGTAGTGCTAAATAAAGAATGAAAGCGAACTGTCACATTTTCACTGAAAGTGTAAGTAAGAAAACATCAGCACCGTAATCACGACTACATCGTGAATGGTCTTTGCGCATAAGTAAAACAAATCATAAAGGGAAGAACAGACCGATTGCGCCCTTTGGAAAAGCTTTATATCTTTAATCCATTTGTGGTACCAAGATCACAGAGATAAAATATACGGCAAAGAGAATAACCTAGATCCAATGTTTCTGCTAAAAAATTAAATTTTTAGGGTCTTTGACTGCCACAAGAAGAGGGTAAAATTAGGTGGTTGGGTAAACATCTCGCACGTTGTAGTATCTATTTCATAGACTGAAATCCATGTCCAGCTTATGAAGACCAAATAAGATGAGAAAAAACAGAGCAGTTTGCACATAAATTAAGAAGCGAAATGGAAGAAGATAGAACAATAAATGTAAATATCATTGATGTCATACCAGAGTGGACAAATTAAGCTTCTGCAAGCGCTTGAGCAACAGATTTGGAGAGAAAACATTTGAGTGTAATGTCTGACACGAGAGACGAGGACTACTTCGTAACTTACATGTACAGTAGGTGCTATTTCTTCCTCTTAGATGCAATATTAAATAACATTTGAAGGCTTAAGTGTGAATGAACTGATTATTTTGTCATTTGGCAAGCAGCAATGAAATTACTGCTGATTTGGCAGTTACAGTTATGAACATGAGATGAGATATATTCAGTAACTTCGGTGAATACTTTTTTGTACTGTTAAGTAAACCCATAGATGTATGAAGACCTAACACTAATAACAACCTTAAAAATTGCATAGGTAAAAGAAAATTTCTCTGCAGACGCCCCATATCAACAACAAAATTAAAGTATAGCTAAACTAAAATTGACCTGAAAAGTTTTCTCTGTTTAATCCATTTGTGGATCAACTGACTAAAGGTAAAAGACAGTATGGATATTTCCAAAAACAGCACACACTAAACATTCTATCTTGGCACGAGGTGTTGGATTACGAGGTGACATTTAGCAAAGCCAGTAAAATCTCATAGATTGCCGGCTCTCTGTCCCTGTGATTTTTATCTGTGCGTGTAGCATGACAGAATCTCCGCTCACACACGCCAGAGCGACGTACGCTAAATATTTTTTTTATATAACGCATCTAATGAGCTATTAGATAGTATAATTTTTGCAATAATTACGAAATGTTTGTATCTGTATGTTTCGTGTTGAACGAGCGAGGATCAGACTAACACAGCTTCGTGTAGTACATTGTGAATGGATCATCGCCGTGCCGGCCAGAGTCATACCTTCCGCCGACGGGACGGCCAGCGACCGCCAGAAGATACCTCCGATTTGCCCTTGTTTCCTGTTACTAATATTTTAACGCTAGAAACAACAGTGTAGAACAGAAAATGACATCTTAAAGTTGCAATAATTTAACCTTTTTAATGAGCATATTTATCCTGTATATCGTACCAGAAGGTTGTGTATAACTTACTGGGAAACCTTATGACGTCTATCGCGACAGCACTGCGTTTATTATTGCGAATTTATACAACTGCAAAGTGTGAAAATAAACATTTTATTGTCAAAGTGTGCAAATAAACTACACAAATGGTTCAAATGGCTCTGAGCACTATGGGACTCAACCGCTGAGGTCATTAGTCCCCTAGAACTTAGAACTAGTTAAACCTAACTAACCTAAGGACATCACAAACATCCATGTCCTAGGCAGGATTCGAACCTGCGACCGTAGCGGTCTTGCGGTTCCAGACTGCAGCGCCTTTAACCGCACGGCCACTTCGGCCGGCTAAACTACACAGACTGAGGAATTTATAGTAACAGATTTCCCATGTTTTACTGGAAGCTTCAAACGACAGGTGAACAGACAAAGGTATTTTATACAATAACGAGGTGTGAAACAGTCAAAGATAATATATTGCTGAACTGCTAATAGGGAAAGACCGAGCGCCTAAAATGCTTAAACGATTTCTAACATTAAAAAGTTCATTTAAAATAAAGCAAGGATTACGAAAATTAATTTAATGGAAATCTAACAAGGAAGTTAGCGCAAGCTGCAACCGCAATTGCAAATGAATTGTGGTTTTTATCAATATGTTTGAGGTGCTGATTACCAAAGTGTATAAACTAAGTGCCACCGCCAATTACACTGTAAGCTACGAAGACGAGATATTCCGCTCACACTGGACCGTAGCTAACATGATATCACGGCTTAATAACTGTAGTCACCGTAAACAGAGTTCCTATAGCTAATGTAGTTATTTGAAGTGTATGCTATGGTCGACACACATCGCCCGTACCGGAGGTCACCTGACGAAATATCGGATGCGACATCTTGGCGCCGCACGGTCTCAGGGGCCTTGCCACGGTTCGCGCGGCTCCCTCCGCCGGGCATGGGTGTGTGTGTTGTCCTTAGCGTAAGTTAGTTTAAGTTCGATTAAGTAGTTCAAAATGGCTCTGAGCACTATGTGACTTAACTTCTAAGGTCATCAGTCGCCTAGAACTTAGAATTAATTAAACCTAACTAACCTTAGGACATCACACACATCCATGCCCGAGGCAGGATTCGGACCTGCGACCGTAGCGGTCGCTCGGCTCCAGACTGTAGCGCCTAGAACCGCACGGCCACTCCGGCTGGCGATTAAGTAGTGTGTATGCTTAGGGACCGATGACCTCAACAGTTTGGTCCTATAGGAACTTACCACAAATTTCCAATTTCCAAACATCTAGGCGAACCAGACAGATATTAGGCATAAGAGCAAGGAAACCAGTATAATAGTGACCTTCGTTTGTGTTGCATCAACCTCGGCAGTTAATCCGTCCGTCTGAGGTGTTACCGGTTTCGTAGCGCGTCACGTTACCAACGTAATCGTGTGACAATGAATCCTACAAATACAGTGAGCGTCATTGTTAGCCATTACAAACACAAAAGAAAATCCACACAAATTGTACCAAAGAAGAGAAATGTGGCTCCATTCATAGTCAATGCGATAGACGAAAAAATGGCAACCATTGGTAATAATACACACTCCTGGAAATTGAAATAAGAACACCGTGAATTCATTGTCCCAGGAAGGGGAAACTTTATTGACACATTCCTGGGGTCAGATACATCACATGATCACACTGACAGAACCACAGGCACATACACACAGGCAACAGAGCATGCACAATGTCGGCACTAGTACAGTGTATATCCACCTTTCGCAGCAATGCAGGCTGCTATTCTCCCATGGAGACGATCGTAGAGATGCTGGATGTACTCCTGTGGAACGGCTTGCCATGCAATTTCCACCTGGCGCCTCAGTTGGACCAGCGTTCGTGCTGGACGTGCAGACCGCGTGAGACGACGCTTCATCCAGTCCCAAACATGCTCAATTGGGGACAGATCCGGAGATCTTGCTGGCAAGGGTAGTTGACTTACACCTTCTAGAGCACGTTGGGTGGCACGGGATACATGCGGACGTGCATTGTCCTGTTGGAACAGCAAGTTCCCTTGCCGGTCTAGGAATGGTAGAACGATGGGTTCGATGACGGTTTGGATGTACCGTGCACTATTCAGTGTCCCCTCGACGATCACCAGTGGTGTACGGCCAGTGTAGGAGATCGCTCCCCACACCATGATGCCGGGTGTTGGCCCTGTGTGCCTCGGTCGTATGCAGTCCTGATTGTGGCGCTCACCTGCACGGCGCCAAACACGCATACGACCATCATTGGCACCAAGGCAGAAGCGACTCTCATCGCTGACGACGACACGTCTCCATTCGTCCCTCCATTCACGCCTTTCGCGACACCACTGGAGGTGGGCTGCACGATGTTGGGGCGTGAGCGGAAGACGGCCTAACGGTGTGCGGGACCGTAGCCCAGCTTCATGGAGACGGTTGCGAATGGTCCTCGCCGATACCCCAGGAGCAACAGTGTCCCTAATTTGCTGGGAAGTGGCGGTGCGGTCCCCTACGGCACTGCGTAGGATCCTACGGTCTTGGCGTGCATCCGTGCGTCGCTGCGGTCCGGTCCCAGGTCGACGGGCACGTGCACCTTCCGCCGACCACTGGCGACAACATCGATGTACTGTGGAGACCTCACGCCCCACGTGTTGAGCAATTCGGCGGTACGTCCACCCGGCCTTCCGCATGCCCACTATACGCCCTTGCTCAAAGTCCGTCAACTGCACATACGGTTCACGTCCACGCTGTCGCGGCATGCTACCAGTGTTAAAGACTGCGATGGAGCTCCGTATGCCACGGCAAACTGGCTGACACTGACGGCGGCGGTGCACAAATGCTGCGCAGCTAGCGCCATTCGACGGCCAACACCGCGGTTCCTGGTGTGTCCGCTGTGCCGTGCGTGTGATCATTGCTTGTACAGCCCTCTCGCAGTGTCCGGAGCAAGTATGGTGGGTCTGACACACCGGTGTCAATGTGTTCTTTTTTCCATTTCCAGGAGTGTATATCACGGAAATACAATGGACCATACTGAAGAATATGCATACGCAGAAGAAGACTTATCTGATTGTGAAAAACTTGTGAATGATATAGAACCTTATAGTGACGGAGAGTTGTTACGAAGTGATAGAAGCCAGTCGTCTACTTACCTGTCAAGTCCAGCGAAAAAGAAGAAGTGAGGTGGCATACCTTTTGCAAAGGCAAAGAAGAAACTGCATTCCGGGATTCTGAGAAAACTAAAAGATTAAACTCCAATATAGCACAGAAACGATATCGTATGGTGCAAGACCAACATTATCTACGATATTTACATTACATGATAGGGAAAGGGGAGACCCGCCGGGTTAGCCGAGAGCGTTAATGGGCTGCTTCCTGGACTCGGGTAGGCGCTCTGGTCCCGGATCGAATCGGCCCGACGGCTTAACGGCAGAGGCCGGTGTGCTGGCCAGCCTGGATGTGGTTTTTAGGCGATTTTCCACATCCCACTAGGTGAATACCGGGCTGGTCCGCACGCTCCGCCTCAGTTGCACGGTTCCCAGACATCTGAACACATTCGCACTATTCCATGGATTACACTAGACACAGACATTTGGGGTACACTAATTCTGTCCCGGGGGGGTACGGGGTGGCGGCAGGAAGGGCATCCGGCCACCCCTTAAATTAACCTTGCCAATTCCGATTAACCATGCCGACCCTGCATCATTGTGGGATAAAGGCACAAGCAAAAGAAAGAAAGAAAGAAAGAATAGGGAAAGTGGAGGAAGGCCAGCGCACAAAACTTCCTGTGCTTGAAGATTAAGTAGTTGAAACATATGGGCTGGTGAGAACTGTTGTAAACACTAATGTTCACGACAGGGATATTCGTACTTGAGGTTTGAAAAAGGCTGAGAAATGGAACTGCCTCGATTCACTGGATGTATCCATGGATTGATTGGAAGGTTTAAACGGAGAAACCATCTTCGCTAACGGGCAATAACAAAATGTGTTACCACGAAAACGTGGAATACAGATGGTGGCGTGAACGATAGATGTGGCGAGTTTATAAAGGAGGTAATGTCCTTAATGAACTCCACGGAACGTATAGAGATTTATAATACCAATCAAAGTGGTATACAGAAGGAACTTCACTCATCGCGCACTCTGCATTTCAAGAGAGGAAAGTCTGTAAGAAGTTCGGTGCGGAGTGATCATACAGTAACTAATTCTTACGCCATCCAACCCGTTACGTCGGCAAGTAGATATGTGTCTCCAAATATGCTGTTAATTTACTAGTAACCTAGAGCTCAGTTTGGAGTGCGGGTAGTGCAACAAATTCTAAAACCACAAAAGCTGATTCAAGGTGCCTCGGTGTCCCTCCTAATCATGGAACAAATCCTGACGAAATTCTTTCAAGATGTTTGCTTCCCAATTCAGCGAAAAAGTCTCTCTTTCTGGTTGATTCGCTCGGGATATATCGTGACAGGACTCATATCGATGATATCCGACCGCAAAATATGTCGTATACAGTCAAGACACATTACGTTCAGCAACTTGATCTTCATCTACATCTACATTTATACTCCGCAAGCCACCCAACGGTGTGTGGCGGAGAGCACTTTACGTGCCACTGTCATTACCTCCCTTTCCTGTTCCAGTCGCATATGGTTCGCGGGAAGAACGACTGTCTGAAAGCCTCCGTGCGCGCTCTAATCTCTCTAATTTTACATTCGTGATCTCCTCGGGAGGTATAAGTAGGGGGAAGCAATATATTCGATACCTCATCCAGAAACGCACCCTCTCGAAACCTGGCGAGCAATCTACACCGCGATGCAGAGCGCCTCTCTTGCAGAGTCTGCCACTTGAGTTTGTTAAACATCTCCGTAACGCTATCACGGTTTCCAAATAATCCTGTGACGAAACGCGCCGCTCTTCTTTGGATCTTCTCTATCTCCTCCATCAACCCGATCTGGTACGGATCCCACACTGATGAGCAATACTCAAGTATAGGTCGAACGAGTGTTTTGTAAGCCACCTCCTTTGTTGATGGACTACATTTTCTAAGGACTCTCCCAATGAATCTCAACCTGGTATCCGCCTTACCAACAATTAACTTTATATGATCATTCCACTTCAAATCGTTCCGCACGCATACTTCCAGATATTTTACAGAAGTAACTGCTACCAGTGTTTGTTCCGCTATCATATAATCATACAATAAAGGATCCTTCTTTCTATGTATTCGCAATACATTACATTTGTCTATGTTAAGGGTCAGTTGCCACTCCCTGCACCAAGTGCCTATCCGCTGCAGATCTTCCTGCATTTCGCTACAATTTTCTAATGCTGCAACTTCTCTGTATACTACAGCATCATCCGCGAAAAGCCGCATGGAACTTCCGACACTATCTACTAGGTCATTTATATACACTCCTGGAAATTGAAATAAGAACACCGTGAATTCATTGTCCCAGGAAGGGGAAACTTTATTGACACATTTCTGGGGTCAGATACATCACATGATCACACTGACACAACCACAGGCACATAGACACAGGCAACAGAGCATGCACAATGTCGGCACTAGTACAGTGTACATCCACCTTTCGCAGCAATGCAGGCTGCTATTCTCCCATGGAGACGATCGTAGAGATGCTGGATGTAGTCCTGTGGAACGGCTTGCCATGCCATTTCCACCTGGCGCCTCAGTTGGACCAGCGTTCGTGCTGGACGTGCAGACCGCGTGAGACGACGCTTCATCCAGTCCCAAACATGCTCAATGGGGGACAGATCCGGAGATCTTGCTTGCCAGGGTAGTTGACTTACACCTTCTAGAGCACGTTGGGTGGCACGGGATACATGCGGACGTGCATTGTCCTGTTGGAATAGCAAGTTCCCTTGCCGGTCTAGGAATGGTAGAACGATAGGTTCGATGACGGTTTGGATGTACCGTGCACTATTCAGTGTCCCCTCGACGATCACCAGTGGTGTACGGCCAGTGTAGGAGATCGCTCCCCACACCATGATGCCGGGTGTTGGCCCTGTGTGCCTCGGTCGTATGCAGTCCTGATTGTGGCGCTCACCTGCACGGCGCCAAACACGCATACGACCATCATTGGCACCAAGGCAGAAGCGACTCTCATCGCTGAAGACGACACGTCTCCATTCGTCCCTCCATTCACGCCTGTCGCGACACCACTGGAGGCGGGATGCACGATGTTGGGGCGTGAGCGGAAGACGGCCTAACGGTGTGCGGGACTGTAGCCCAGCTTCATGGAGACGGTTGCGAATGGTCCTCGCCGATACCCCAGGAGCAACAGTGTCCCTAATTTGCTGGGAAGTGGCGGTGCGGTCCCCTACGGCACTGCGTAGGATCCTACGGTCTTGGCGTGCATCCGTGCGTCGCTGCGGTCCGGTCCCAGGTCGACGGGCACGTGCACCTTCCGCCGACCACTGGCGACAACATCGATGTACTGTGGAGACCTCACGCCCCACGTGTTGAGCAATTCGGCGGTACGTCCACCCGGCCTCCCGCATGCCCACTATACGCCCTCGCTCAAAGTCCGTCAACTGCACATACGGTTCACGTCCACGCTGTCGCGGCATGCTACCAGTGTTAAAGACTGCGATGGAGCTCCGTATGCCACGGCAAACTGGCTGACACTGACGGCGGCGGTGCACAAATGCTGCGCAGCTAGCGCCATTCGACGGCCAACACCGCGGTTTCTGGTGTGTCCGCTGTGCCGTGCGTGTGATCATTGCTTGTACAGCCCTCTCGCAGTGTCCGGAGCAAGTATGGTGGGTATGACACACCGGTGTCAATGTGTTCTTTTTTCCATTTCCAGGAGTGTATATTGTGAAAAGCAAAGGTCCCATAACACTCCCCTGTGGCACGCCAGAAGTTACTTTAACGTCTGTAGACGTCTCTCCATTGAGAACAACATGCTGTGTTCTGTTTGCTAAAAACTATTCAATCCATCCACACAGCTGGTCTGATATTCCGTAGGCTCTTACTTTGTTTATCAGGCGACAGTGCGGAACTGTATCGAACGCCTTCCGGAAGTCAGGAAAAATAGCATCTACCTGGGAGCCTGTATCTAATATTTTCTGGGTCTCATGAACAAATAAAGCGAGTTGGGTCTCACACGATCGCTGTTTCCAGAATCCATGTTGATTCCTACAGAGTAGATTCTGGGTTTCCAAAAACGACATGATACTCGAGCAAAAAACATGTTCTAAAATTCTACAACAGATCGACGTCAGAGATATAGGTCTATAGTATCGCGCATCTGCTCGACGACCCTTCTTGAAGACTGGGACTACCTGTGCTCTTTTCCAATCATTTGGAACCTTCCGTTCCTCTAGAGACTTGTGGTACACGGCTGTTAGAGGGGGGGGGGGCAAGTTCTTTCGCGTACTCTGTGTAGAATCGAATTGGTATCCCGTCAGGTCCAGTGGACTTTCCTCTGTTGAGTGATTCCAGTTGCTTTTCTATTCCTTGGACACTTATTTTGTTGTCAGCCATTTTTTTCGTTTGTGCGAGGATTTAGAGAAGGAACTGCAGTGCGGTCTTCCTCTGTGAAACAGCTTTGGAAAAAGGTGTTTAGTATTTCAGCTTTACGCGTGTCATCCTCTGTTTCAACGCCATCATCATCCCGGAGTGTCTGGATATGCTGTTTCGAGCCACTTACTGATTTAACGTAAGACCAGAACTTCCTAGGATTTTCTGTCAAGTCGGTACATAGAATTTTACTTTCGAATTCACTGAACGCTTCACGCATAGCCCTCCTTACGCTAACTTTAACATCGTTTAGCTTCTGTTTGTCTGAGAGGTTTTGGCTGCATTTAAACTTGGAGTGAAGCTCTCTTTGCTCTTGCAGTAGTTTCCTAACTTTGTTGTTGTACCACGATGGGTTTTTCCCGTCCCTCACAGTTTTACTCGGCACGTACCTGTCTAAAACGCATTTTACGAATGCCTTGAACTTTTTCCATAAACACTCAACATTGTCAGTGTCGGAACAGAAATTTTCGTTTTGATCTGTTAGGTAGTCTGAAATCTGCCTTCTATTACTCTTGCTAAACAGATACACCTTCCTCCCTTTTTTTATATTCCTATTAACTTCCATATTCAGGGATGCTGCAACGGCCTTATGATCACTGATTCCCTGTTCTGCACATACAGAGTCGAAAAGCTCGGGTCTGTTTGTTATCAGTAGGTCCAAGATGATATCTCCACGAGTCGGTTCTCTGTTTAATTGCTCGAGGCAATTTTCGGATAGTGCACTCAGTATAATGTCACTCGATGCTCTGTCCCTACCACCCGTCCTAAACATCTGGGTGTCCCAGTCTATATCTGGTAAATTGAAATTCCACCTAAGACTATAACATGCTGAGAAAATTTATGTGAAATATATTCCAAATTTTCTCTTAGTTGTTCTACCACTAATGCTGCTGAGTCGGGAGGTCGGTAAAAGGAGCCAATTATTAACCTAGCTCGGTTGTTGAGTGTAACCTCCACCCATAATAATTCACAGGAACTATCCACTTCTACTTCACTACAGGATAAACTACTACTAACAGCGACGAACACTCCACCACCGGTTGCATGCAGTCTATCCTTTCTAAACACCGTCTGTACCTTTGTAAACATTTCGGCAGAATTTATGTCTGGCTTCAGCCAGCTTTCTGTACCTATAACGATTTCAGCTTCGGTGCTTTCTATCAGTACTTGAAGTTCCGGTACTTTACCAACGCAGCTTCGACAGTTTACAATTACAATACCAATTGCTGCTTGGTCCCCGCATGTCCTGACTTTGCCCCGCACCCGTTGAGGCTGTTGCCCTTTCTGTACTTGCCCTGTGCTATTCTTCCTACAGTTCAAGGCAGTGCTGAAACCGATTGAAGATCACAGTATTCTTAACGACTATCAATTGACATCATCGTCGGGGGATTCAGTATCGTTACTGATATGTGTTCTACACAATCAGTTTTCTTCTCCAGTCTTCGCAGACTTGTTCGGTACTCCTGGAATGTAGCTGGATATCATAACATCAAACCAGAGAGGTTTCAAACACCGCTCGAAAGTATTATTTATGTTCTAACGCATTGCGACTCGGAAGACTGCTTCAAGCAGGCAATCATGAAGTGCTTCTTCTGTGATAAGCAATTCTGTTTCCGACTCTTTACACTCTGTTGTCATGTTCATCCTTGTAATCTTTTGTCAAGAACTGCCAACAACCCATTTTTTGAACTTGATGACTGAACTTGGGCATGGTTGTCAAGTGCAGTATAACAGTCGATGGCGAAGATTGTGTGCATATTTGTGATGTACACGTAGAACTCTTACACGCAAACTAAAACTTTGTTACAACTGCGATCGCAGCTTGCGATAACTCCCTTGCTGAGTAGTATAGCATGGAGTATCAAAGTTCGTCTCTAAGAAAATAACAACAATCGCAAAACCGATAACCTTCGGAACCGAGCAAATTACTAACGTATCTGACTGCTAATAATAAATATTCCCGGAAAGAACCTGCGAATATAGAGAAAAATAAATGTAAAAGAATTGTACAGAATGTGCCAGGAGGGACGTCCATCTTCAGGGATGTAATAGGAATGACCATTCGAAGAAAAAAGTACAGTAAACATGGGCTCCAAAATGCATACCTTAAGTGCTCTGAGCACATCTTCGTCTTCGATACTGTGAAATGAATTTTTTCTATTGGAAGCCCTTTGCCTACCATATTTCGGGAGGAGGTACTATGGACGAAAACAAGGAAAAAAGTCAGTAAACATTGCCTCTAAACTGCATACCTTCGGAGCTACGAACACTTGCTAATCTTCGCTACTGTGAAATACATTTCTAGCCCGCATCTCGTGGTCGTGCGGTAGCGTTCTCGCTTCCCACGCCCGGGTTCCCGGGTTCGATTCCCGGCGGGGTCAGGGATTTTCTCTGCCTCGTGATGGGTGGGTGTTGTGTGATGTCCTTAGTTTAGTTAGGTTTAAGTAGTTCTAAGTTCTAGGGGACTGATGACCATAGATGTTAAGTCCCATAGTGCTCAGAGCCAAATACATTTCTTCTGCTGAAAAAGTGATCATAGCTCTTAAGTTACACACTTTAGAGCCCATGTTCAACAAACAATTTTTGCTCGTTTAGGCCCATATTACTTCCTCCCAAAATATGGAAAGCAAAGTGCTTGCAGTTGAAAAGATTGATTTCACAGTATCGAAGGTGAAGAAGTGCTATTAGTTCTTAAGATATGCACTTCATACCAGTTTTTTACGAGACTTTTTTGCTTCGAATTATCGTTCCTGTCATATCCCTGAATATTGACCATTTCTCCTGAGACACACTGTATAGCTATATGAAAGATGATATGCGTGGAACGCAAGCACATGGTCACGTAACAACGGCGCTTATCAGTGCATGGGACAGTTTCAACAATCAAACGAAGTCAGGTAATCCTGACACCGTAAGAGCTACATCAGAACACTGAAAGCGCAATGGCTGCACCGTCAGGCAGAGCTGCTAAGCTAGTCTCACATTTCGATACATCGCGAACAGCGCTGCCTCTTCTGTAAACAGCACTTCTCTTGATCACTTATAATGTAGCTCATTTCGCGTAAGACTTATAAACCTTTTCTGTACTTTATTTATTTTGCCACTCTTGGTGCTAATAGCGTTCTAAAAGCTCCTTTAGAAACATAGAAATAAAAAGTTAGGACGCTTTTGCGATATGGGGAAATTTTTGGAGAATTTCCATCGGTTACATCAACAAGCCCTCTGTTTCCCTCTACAGATTCTACGAAACGCAATTAAAAAGTTATCTTATATCTATGACGCTGCTGCTATTAACATACCGGGAGTAGCGCGAACTAAAAAGTTTACGAACTGTGCGGCTACCGGAAACGAATCACTACTTCTGACAGTGGTTGATACCAGTGTCCCGGACGGAAGCACTCAGCAAACGCACTTTAGAAGTTATATGCAGGAATGAGTGTTTTCGCAGATCCAGACACAGCCTTTTATTGTGTCTGTAAATGAAATACTGTTCAGACAAAGAACGGTCTGTGAAAGAAAGAAGTGCGAGGAGCCTGAAACTCGTAAACGGCCGAGCCGGGTAGTGTGATCGTAAATCGTCTGTCTACAAAGGCAGCCGTGCTGAAGGCCGTCGCCATTCAGGTAGTGGCGCCGTAGCTGCGTCTGCGTAACCCACGAGATAGCCGCTCAGGCCGCCATGACTCGCAGCAGTTATCGTAACAAGGAAATGCCGACTGAAAGCCAAGCGCACTGAGAACGCTGTACTGCAACGCACGGGTCGAAGCGATCAAACATTGAACGGAACACGTAATCACGAAAAAAGTGACAACGTAAGACGAGCAAAGAAGAAGACAACTTTTACCCTAATCGATGAATCACTTACACGCAGGCTGCAAGTGTACTCAGGCAATGAGAATTCAGTGCTATAATATGAAAACTCAAAACACTATATTCATCCTGAGATGATTATTATTTTATGAAAGTTTTCTGTTTGAGCCTATGTTTGCTTTACCAACAAATAAATGTTTTCAGGATTTTATCTTGAGCAAAACACAGTTTCTTCTACTTTTTCACCCACACTGTTTTGGTAATGTAATACCACTGTCAGTGAGCTCCCATTATTTAAATAAACAGCACACGTTGTTGTTCATGTCATACTCTATCTACTGTGGTAGAGGAGAATGTTGTACCTGGAGGATGGTGAACCAAGGAATACGTGCTGTTTCCTGGTGGGTATTTCGATCTAGTGACCCATTTTAGAATCACACGAAGCAACGCTGACTAGAGACTACCATAAGTAGCTTCTGGCGTTTTCTACTGTTTTAGTTGTTCTGAGGCATGAGGTTGTGTTTTGTGCAGCTTTTATTAAAATTACGCCGGCCGGTGTGGCCGTGCAGTTCTAGGCGCTTCAGTCTGAAAGCGCGTGACCGCTACGGTCGCCTTAGCTATATGCTTCTGATTAAGGTCTATATTTATTAATGGCGTCATACCATTCACTGCACGGAACTGTATGTACTGTGTCTTATCAAAATTCAGTGAGAGTCCGTTTACAAGGAACCACTTAGTAATTTTCTGAAAGACAGTATTGACAATTTCATCAGTTAATTCTTGTTTCTCAGGTGTGATTACTATACTTGTATCATGTAATTATGTAAGGGCTTCCCAACGGAACTACAGCGTAATCGAAATAACCTCAGCAACATGTTGGCCCGTCCATATGTTGCGACTACGCCGCACAAGTTTCGCTGGGAAACTCATACACACTCTGCATAGAGTGTTGCTGTGTCCCAATGACATTTCTAATTTTTGGAGCCTTGAAGAAAAAAATTCGTGGCCGCCAATTTGCTTCGGACGAAGAGATGCACACATGAATACAATTATTGTTCCGTAGGCAACCGCGAACATTTTTCCATGATGTCAGTGACCGTCTTGTCTCACAATGGGTTAAATGTATTAACAGTTGTGACGATTATTTTCGAAGTAATAAACAGTTTACTTGCTTTTTACATTCTATCTCCTTTTCATTTGACTGCCCCTTACAGTAAACTCACACCTTCAGCAGATAATACGTCAAGAGCTTCAAATGTTCAGGAATATATAATTGTGCATTTCACAAAGCGACAAAATATAATATGACTACAATATCAACGACTCACAGTTTGAATTAGTTAACACATACAAACGCCTGTTTGTAACAGTTTGTGGGGATCTGAAATGGAACGATCACAAAGGATAAATCGCAGATCAGGCAGGTAGCAGACTTCGGTTCATTTGTCGGTGAATAGGAAAATGTGGGTACTCTACATAAAGAGACGCTTGCAAAGCACACGTGCACTTGGTCCTAGAAAATTGCCCAAGTGTTGGGATCCATACCAGTTAGGACTAACAGGAGATATACAAAAATGGCTCTGAGCACTATGGGACTCAACTGCTGTGGTCATAAGTCCCCTAGAACTTAGAACTACTTAAACCTAACTAACCTAAGGACAGCACATAACACCCAGCCATCACGAGGCAGAGAAAATCCCTGACCCCGCTGGGAATCGAAACCGGGAACCCGAGCGTGGGAAGAGAGAACGCTACCGCACGACCACGAGATGCGGGCAGGAGAAGTATAAAGACAGGCAACACGAAATGTATCATGTTTGTTTGATTGGCAGGAGAGCGTCCCGGAAATTAAGGAGCTGGACGCCTGAGCTGCATGTTGCTTAAAGATAGACGTTAACCATCCCGCGAAGACCTACTTACAAAGTTTCAACAAAGAGTATTAACTGCAGAATGTAGAAATATAAGCTACAGACCTCTAAGTTTCGCTCCCGTAGGAGCGATGAAGACAAGATCCGGAAACATGCTGAAAAGCATTTAAAAATGTATTCCTCCGCGTTTCATACGCAAAAGTAACGAGTAGATACCGTTATATGTGGTACAATGGGAAGTACCATGTAATGTGCACCATACAGTTGTTTGCAAAGTATGTATGGAGCTGTAGATGTAGACGCTTTAGATTCCTACTGTTCTCGCTATCATGGACTACCATACGGGAGTTATTTAGGACGAAAGCAGATCTCTTCCAAGCCATTCCTGAAGTTATATTCCAGCTATGCAACAGAAAATTACATAGTATTTTGTGCGTTTGACCCTTCACAGCATCACAGAGGCCCCTATCCTGTTCGCTGCCTTGACCGTTGTCCAGATATTTGGTCGATTAAACTTTCATGGACTGTAGAATTCTTCGTGGAAGTCCACTTTCTTGCAGGAAATAGTTTTTTCCTATTACTGTACCAACTTTTTGTTACAATTGTCAGAGTGAAGGTAGGATTATAAGATGCCAATGCATCAGCGCAGATTTCACATAAGCTGTGCAAAACGTACACACATTTAATTAGAAAGACGGACGGCGCATCGCAGTTTTCGTAAAATGCAAGACAAGATGTAAAATATCAAATAGGTTAGAGGAGAAACGACCTATTGAAGATCATAAACAGAACCGAAATATGTTTTTCTCCCATAAAATGGTTCGGATGTACGTACACCAGCCCTTATTGTTTTTTGCTATGCAAGCAGGGAGAAAACAAAGTTGCAGAAGCCCAATACGTTAGTGTAGGATAGCGTTATCGGATACAGCTGATAAGTGTATTCCAGTAATTATAACCAGCAGATTGTGGATTTGGATGAGGGAAGGGAGGAAGGACTCAGTATAACGTCCCGTTGATATTTAGATGAATAGGTCGGATTGTGCAGTGATGATGTAAGATATTTGGCCGTGGCCCTCGAAATAATCTTGCCAAGAAACGCTAATTATCAAGAATTGGCAGGAATTTGAAGCCTATTCATACTAAATTTAACTCTAGTGTCTCAACAACTGGACCAGGACGTTCTGTAAGACGTGGACCCAAGGAGCGTTCTTTCGATGGTAGGTCCTACAAAAGCTGTTAATGCAGATCGTCTTCTCTTGCACAATAGTGTCTTTACTAACGCTCCCGTGCGGTTCTAGGCGCTTCAGTCTCGAGCCGTGAGATCGCTACGGTCGCAGGTTCGAATCCTGCCTCGGGCATGGATGTGTGTGATGTCGTTAGGTTAGTTAGGTCTAAGTAGTTCTAAGTTCTAGGGGACTGATGACCACAGATGTTAAGTCCCATAGTGCTCAGAGCCATTTGAACCATTTTACTAACGCTCGCTACTGCGTAAGGGCTCAATTCGGAGGCAAAAAGTTCGACACACGGAGTTGGAACAAATTTCCCTCACCGATATTATACCGACAGTAGAAGGATAGGTGATGTCTGATCATCATAATGATGTCTGTACGTTATGATAAATCCCAAAAGTCTTGGCAGTGTCTAATGGAGTGGGGTTATGTGTCTCTGGCGATCATCCATCTGTCAGGATTTGACTCTGATACCATTCGAAAAAAAGTCTGATTTTGTGTCGGCATGGGATTTCATGGTCTCCCTCTGCCATTAACAAAAACGAATACAGCAGTGTAATTATGCCAGTCATGTGCACTATAATGTAAATACTCCGTACAAAGGAAAAGACTGTCATTAGGCTCCTTAAGCCTTACTACCTTATCGTCGTTGTGACAATATAGTCACTTTTTAACACACATTTGCTTTTTACCTTTGAGAATGAATTTCTCCCGCTGCCGAGGAGTGTTCGCACTTTTGACATTTTCTTACGGATTAAAACTGCGCGTCGGATGGTACGCGAATCCCGAACCTTGTTTTCCACAAACAGTGCTTGTCGACAGATATGGCAAGATAGGACTCAAACCAGTTGTCAAAACTTCACTTCTACCAATACCTGGCTCCCACGTCTTTATAGAAACTCCTCTGTATAATGTGCTGGAATCTGTGATGGGGGAGCCGGGCGATGTGACCGAGCGGTTCTAGGTGCTTCAGTTTGGAACCATGCTACCGCTACGGTCGCAGGTTCGAATCCTGCCTCGGGCATGGATGTGTGTGGTGTCCTTAGGTTAGTTAGGTTTAAGTAGTTCTAAGTTCTAGGGGACTGATGACCTCAAATGTTAAGTCCCATAGTGCTCAGAGCCATTTGAACCTTTTTTTGTGATGGGGGAAGTCGCAAGTTGTGCCTGGGAAATTACGTCTCTATGAGTACAGCCCGCGAAAGGCAAGGTTCCGGGTTCGTGTCCCGATGGGACACACAGGTTCGATCTGCCATGAAGACGTACTACTATGTATTTCATACTCCACTGTATGTAGGAAACACACGGCAACTGCACATTTAAGATCGACTCAAGCATGAAAAAGAACTCGAACATGTGACCTATGAAACACACAGCAGTAATGACGCTCCGAAACTACTGGGCCACAATCGGGCGCACTCAAAGCGTAAAACACACACATGGCAGAGGAAGCATGCCAGTGGGAAAGTATCATTTTCCTGCCTTTGGATGAACATCCCTCGAGTCACCAACCCTAGAATACTATACGACTCCTTCTGTGGTAGCACTGAGGCTGTAAATTCAGTCACTGATTACATCACTATCAAAAAAAATGTTCAAATGGCTCTGAGCACTATGGGACTTAACTTCTGAGGTCATCAGTCCCCTAGAACTTAGAACTACTTTAACCTAACTAACCTAAGAACACCACACACATCCATGCCCGTGGCAGGATTCGAACCTGCGACCGTGGCGGACGCGCGGTTCCAGACAGTAGCGCCTAGAACCTCTCGGCCACCCCGGCCGGCACATCACTATCAGTAACAGGTCGAATTGAATAAGAGTTCTTCATTATGTCGTAGGTATTTTCGCAAACATGCATACATCCGAAAATTATACACTAATGAGCCAAAGCATTACGGCACTGCCCATAGAGAGACTGAGCACCACCTGGTGGTGTTACAGAAAAGTGATGCGGCAAGAAAAATACATAACCGGAGCAGAGACGAATGGAGAATCATTCAAGGAACGATAAAGGCTACAAATGAGAAAATCCACTGGCATAAGTGACTTTGACAAAGGTCCTGCCTCGGCGCTTAAAAATAAGCATATCGGAACGGTGAAGCTGCTCGACTGTTAGCGTTCTACTGTCAGTACCTATGGAAAATGGTTCACCAGTTGACAAGGCGCTGAATGCCTACGCCTCATAACAGAACGTGCATTCTGGAGGCTTGCGCTCTCTGTAAAGCAGGATAGGTGGCGATATGTGGTAGATCTGACAACGGAGTATAACACTGGTGAGCCTGCCGGTGTGGCCGAGCGGTTCTAGGCGCTACAGTCTGGAACCGCGCGACCGCTACAGCCGCAGGTTCGAATCCTGCCTCGGGCATGGGTGTGTGTGATGTCCTTAGGTTAGTTAGGTTTAAGCAGTTCTAAGTTCTAGGGAACTGATGACCTCAGTAGTTAAGTCCCATAGTGCTCAGAGCCATTTGAACCATTTAACACTGGTGAAGGGGCAACGCTGTCGGAGCACGAAGTTCGCCCCACATTGCTGAACATGGGGTTCCACAGCAGACGACTCCTACGTGTTCCTATGTTGACCCAACAACGCCGTCAACTACGTTTTCAGCGAGGACGCTGTCTGATCGCCTCCGTAATGTCTGTTCGCCTCCGTAGCTTAGTGGTCAGTATGTCTAACTGATATGCAGAGGACTGCACTACTGTCACCGATTTAATCTTGGTGGGAGGAGTGGAACGAGGTGGACGCAACATCGTGATGCCCACTGAGTAGCTACTTGAGTGAGAAGTAACGCCTCCAATGTCTGAGAAGCTGGCAACGGCCGAAAGAACGGCGTGCTGACACAATGCGTTTCCGCACTTCGTCCTAATGAGGCCATTGGCAGAGGGTTACACGATGGCCGGGAAGTACATAATGGACAGACATGGTCGGAGCTTCATCTTTACTACTTCGATACTGCTTCACGGATCAATGCAAATGTGTTGCCCCGTCTCACTACATCTGGTCGATGGTTGTGTCCGAATATGCCATCACCCGTGCGAACGGTTGCTCGAAACATACAGCGTTCCACGAAGGCAGTTCTGCGGGGGTAGTGAGATACTGTGGGCAACATTTATCTGGGCATCCATGCGACCTGTGGTAGGAACGAAATGTACGACGACAGCTGTGGACTACGTGAACATTACTGCGAACCACCTGCATCCCTTCATGCTTAATGTCTTCCCGACGGCTGTGGCATCTTCCATCAGGATAAACATACATGTGCTAGGCCAGCATCGTTCTACAGCGGCTTGAGCAGCGTGATACTAAACTCAGCCGGCCGCGGTGGTCTACGGTTCTAGGCGCTCAGTCCGGAACCGCGCGACTGCTACGGTCGCAGGTTCGAATCCTGCCTCGGGCATGGATGTGTGTGATGTCCTTAGGTTAGTTAGATTTAAGTAGTTCTATGTTCTAGGGGACTGATGACCACAGATGTTAAGTCCCATAGTGCTCAGAGCCATTTGAACCATTTTTGATACTAAACTCACGTTGATGCTTTGGCTACGAAATTTGCCTGATCTGGACCCAATGGAGCACGTCTGGAGCGTTGCCGGGTGTCAACTCCGCACCCAGAAAGCACCAGCCCGTAATTGAAAGGGAATGGGTGAGTAGTGCATAAGATATGGTACGACATACCTCCAGAAAACTACCAAGGTCTTTGAGAATCTATGCCACTCAAAATCTCAACTGTGTTGGATTCCAAAAGTGAACCAAGATGCTCTTAAAAAGGTGGTCATAACGTTTCTGCTCTTCAAAGCATATCATACTACTTCTACAGGAAAACGAGCATATAAATTATTCCTGTGCCTAAATCGAAATACGAGTAACAGTATTATTTTATAACATCGGGGAGGGAGTGCCATAAAACTTTCAATTTTACAGCTTAACTATCTTGAATATCTTAAATTTTAAGAATCGTCCCATATTCACCTATATCTATACTCCGCAATTAGCACTATTATTTGTGGCGGAGCGTAGTTTGGTTTCCATTATGACAATGTCACTTCCCCTTACTGTTACAACTGTGAACGATGTGCGCGAAGAACAACTGACGCTGAGCCTCTGCACGAGCTCACATTTATCTGATTTTACTGTCACAGTCATTTCGGAAAATTTTTGTGTGAGTTCTCCCAATTTTAACAGCTAATCCCTCCGCGACGTTCAACAGCCTCTCGTAGAGCCTGCCACTGTAGCTGGATGAGCAGCCTTGTGGAGCTCTCGCGGTGACTAACCTAACCCGTGACGAAATATACCGCTCTTCTTTGAATCTTCACTTTCTCCCATATTAATCTCAGACTGACGAGTAATACTAAAGTAACGGTCGTATAATGATTTTGTGCGCTACCTTCTTCAACGAAGGAGTATTTCTCCTTAGAATTTCTCACCTGAATCTCATTTCGCCATCTGCATTTTTTACAACTAGTTTAATATGGTCCTTCCGCTTAAAGTCTCTCCGGACAAATACTCCTACATATTTTACGGCTGTCACTGTTTCCAGCGACTGGTCACCAATCGTGTATTCAAACAAGAATAAATCCGTTCTCCCACTTCTGCTCGATACGTTTCATTTGTTTGTATTTGCGTAGACATGCCTCTCCCTGCACTAAGCGTCGATTCTCCGTAGGTCGCTCTGCCTTTCGCTACAATTGT
This sequence comes from Schistocerca americana, assembly GCF_021461395.2. Lineage (NCBI taxonomy): Eukaryota > Metazoa > Arthropoda > Insecta > Orthoptera > Acrididae > Schistocerca > Schistocerca americana. The sequence goes on along the minus strand of NC_060130.1, from coordinate 358,967,976 downwards.
CTCGCCTCACGTCTTCGTCATGCGCAACAGTATCATACGCGGACAGCCTCACGGATGTTATCATCAACAAAAGTCTTGCATCACCGCCTTATTTCGAAGTTCACGGCTCGGGCAAAAAAACATGGCTCTAAGGCATGCGTATGTGTTCATTTGCAATGTGTCCATATCACACAATCAAACAAACAAAAATTGTGTAATGACAAAATCGCCTGTTCCCCATGGGGTATTTTTCACAAAATTACTGAGCAACGTCAGTACGTGGTGTAACGTCCCCTTGCTCGGATCTAGGCTTGACTCTGTCGTGGCATACAAGCCGTCACTGGTCCAGATTGTCCCATTCTTCAATGGTGATTCCGCGTAACTCACGCATAGTACATGGTCGTTGTCGACGTCCTGAAACAGGTGTTTTCAATCGACTGCTCACTGTTTCATTGACTTCATGGACGGCGTACGGGTAGGCTACTCCATTCTAGTGATACTAGAACAGTGCGATGAGTTCGCCAGTTATCAACCACCAAGATGAAATCGTTACCAAAATGTTGTCAATACAGTCCCATTATTGGTTGAAGAATCTCGTTCCTGGAGCGTAGAGTAGTGAGAGTGCCCTCAACAACCACGAGAGGTTGTCCCACGTAATCTCACCGCAGAACATTACTTCTCCACCAGTGCTGGAGGCATTCGATGTTACCAGATTGTCTCCAAGCTCGTTGCCTGCCATTATCAAGGACAAACAAAATCGAGTTTCGTCCGTAAACAGCACCCGACGCCAATACTAGGGTGTCCATTCTGCGTGATTTCTTGCCCATCTGTAACGGAGTACATGATGTTATGCTGTACGACGTGGTGCTCGCCATGGTCGTCATGAAAGGAGACTCGCATCATGCAGTCGTCTACTATGAGACTGATGCTATACATGACGTTCTGCAGCCTCTTCGATCGCCGAATTCAGTTCTAGAGCTCTCATCCCACGGTTCCTTTGACTCTGAAGTTGTAGATAGCGATCATCCTGAGCAACTTCGAACGTGGACAGCCTGTGCGGTGTAAATCATCAACACTACCTGTCGATTGGAACTGATTCCATGTCAGCACCACATCACTTTGATACGGGTGCACACATCGAGCAACTTTCCCTGTCGACAAGTCTTCTGTCCTTCGTAGCATGATGGATCCTCACTCCACTATTACACAGAGGTCTCTAATGCAGCCACCACTGGTGCTGTACTTTCAATCGAAATACTGCAGTCCAGCCGTGTGCGGCGTTCTACCCACAGCTAGCGCTCATTGTCACTGTGTGTATGTTTACAAACAACGTCAGGGGTGGACCTTCCGACAGGTACAGGAACAGCCACAATAGCAACATACCTGCACGACTTACCGCGGTGGTGCAACACTTTTGTTCATGTGTGTACATATAATGTAAGCAGTAATTGCCCCGTTACACATTCTTCGAATACGCTCATTGTTCCTGTCACGTATGACAGTTTCTCACTGTTAAGGACGAATAAATAGATTCTGTCTGCAAGGAAGTCTTTAATTAGTCACAAACCTGGTCAGAGATTTCATGATCCGTTTCTTCTCCCTAGGAGACAGTGCAGGACTACTCTGAACACCTTCCAGAAGCCAAGAAACAAGCGAGCTGAGACTAACAAAATCGCTGTTTGCTGAATCTACGATGCTTTATAAACAGGAAATTTTTGGTCTCCGTGGAAGCATTGCAGAATTCTTCAACAAACTGACATCAGTGATACAGCACTATAGCTACGTATATCTGTCCGACTACCCTTGCTAAAAATAGGAATACAAATCGTGACTTTTCCAGTCACTTGAAACGTTCGTTCATTTAGCAGCTTATGAGAGACTGCTGCTCGAAGGAGCAAGTTGCTCCACATTATCTTCGTTGGCTTGCGGAAGTATCCACTCATGTCCAATCCTCTTTCCTACGCTAAGAGATTTTAGATGATTTTCTATTCCGCACTCGATTATTTCGATATGTCCCCCTTCGACATTCGTGTGACGACTGCAACGTGGAACTATAGAATGATTTTCGTCGGCCGCGGTGGTCTCGCGGTTCTAGGCGCACAGTCCGGAACCGCGCGACTGCTACGGTCGCAGGTTCGAATCCTGCCTCGGGCATGGATATGTGTGATGTCCTTAGGTTAGTTAGGTTTAAGTGGTTCTAAGTTCTAGGGGACTGATGACCACAGCTGTTGAGTCCCATAGTGCTCAGAGCCATTCAGAATGATCTTCCTCAGTGAAACGATTTCGGCCTTTCTGTGTTGTCTTGCGTCTGGGTGCCAATTTCATCACTGATAAACTATACAGATGACTTTTATTTACTTATCATACTTACAAATCACCATACTAGTTACGAATACTGACACTGTGGTGAACTAGAAAAGCAGACCGGATTTGACAACAAAATTCAAGCTACTTTATAGCTTACGAATGTGTCCACTAAATATTATGCTAAAAATTGATCAATGTTAAGCATGATGGATATTAAGATAAAGTAAACAGACCCGTACATAATCGCCATTCCCTGCGTTATTCATAGAGTTACAATGTAACGCGGAGTATTTTGTGTCGCTGGTATTCCTTTATAAGTGGAAACGATATTATATGCAAGGAGGTTCCACAGTAATGTTATCCCTGTCTGTTCATCCTGAGTTAGGTTCTTGTAATAGCGCAAAAGAGAGAAGATCAAGCGAATGCTATGTTTACTTCAATAGGTATAGGCCGATTCCTTGCCTCAGATTTTCTACAGATGAGCAAGTGCCACTGAAAGAGAGAGGGTTTATGTTAAAGTCTCCCTCAGTCCCGCACTAGTTATCAGATTCCGGACCTTATCTATAGATAAGAGCAATGTTACTTTCGCTAGTCTACAAGTAACTGGAGTAGTGTGCTCGACGGGGAGGAGAATTGATGTAGTAAAGACTTTTTAAGAAGGTTTCGTGCTGTATTAATCTACAAGAACATTTCTTACTTTTAGTTTCAGTATGTGTTTGTTCTCTTCATTGTAGTGGCAGAGGTGTAGCTAGTAAGAATCACGTAAGAGCGATTGTGACATAAATATGATACCAATTCTATAGGACACACCTACCCAAAAGTTAGTTGTTAATTTTCACGCAGTTCCGATGAAACATATATTTGTTTATGTCTGATGTGAACCCCGACGTTAAATCTGTCTGTTTCTTACTGTTTTATAAACGAAAGCCGTCTAAGAACACAGCTGTGAGTTCGGGTTACATACCTCCCTTATTTCGTACAGTATTTGCACCTTTCTGTTGATAATTTCTCGATATCCGGTAAACTGTGAGGAAGATTCTGTCTTTTTGAATTTCCGAAAGGCCCTAGAAACTGTACCACATCGTCGACTAAAAACGAAGACACGATTTTATGGAGTACCTGCAAACATATCCTTTCGAATCCATGAATTTTTTACTACTAGAACGCAATACGTTATACTGGACGAAGGATGGTCAACAGAAGCAAAAGTAAGATTTAGTATGCCCCGAGGATACTCAATCGGATCTCTAATGTTTTCATTTAAACTAAACTTTTTCGAAAAGAGGAGCAGCACTACTCACTAATGATGCTACTGTCTGCAGGTAGGTATCGTCTATAGATGGTCTTAGGGAATTATTAACAGACCTGGACAAATTTTCTACTTCGTCTATTGAATGGCAGTTCTGTCTCAATAAGAATGAATGTATGATACTGTCTATAATAAAGAGAAAGAACCCGATCGTACGCAAGTAGAAGATTACTGGCGAACATCTGGAGCTCGTCTTAGCCCTTAGATACACTGCTGACACAAAAGTTAAGAACCCAGAGCGAGAGGAGCAAACGAAATGAAATTTCACGAGTTGAGAGAGTATATGTTACGAGGGACGTTTAATAAGTAATGCAACACTTTTTTTCTGAAAGCAGGTTAGTTTTATTTAGGATTCCAGTGCACCATATTATTTCCCACTCTTCTGGCTATTTTGCAACATAATCGCTATGCAATGCGACGGTCTTACGCCACCTTACTGGGAAGGCCTGAGCCAGCCGCAGTGACCCGAGCGGTTCTAGGCACCTCAGTCTGGAACCGCGTGACCGCTACGGTCTCAGGTTCGAATCCTGCCTCGGGCATGGATGTGTGTGATGTCCTTAGGTTGGTTAGGTTTAAGTAGTTCTAAGTTCCAGGGGACTGAATGTGGTGTCACCGCCAGACACCACACTTGCTAGGTGGTAGCCTTTAAATCGGCCGCGGTCCGTTAGTATACGTCGGACCCGCGTGTCGCCACTATCAGTGATTGCACACAGAGCGCCGCCACACGGCATGTCTAGTCTAGAGAGACTTCCTAGCACTCGCCCCAGTTGGACAGCCGACTTTGCTAGCGATGGTTCATTGCCTACATACGCTCACATTTGCAGAGACGACAGTTTAGCATAGCCTTCAGCTACGTCATTTGCTACGACCTAGCAAGGCACCATATTCAGTTACTATGTCTTCTGAACAGATAATATTGTGAATCATGTACCTTCAAGAGCGACGCTCATCATTAATGGATTGAAGTTAAGTATCAAACTAATTCCGTGCGCTTTCTGAATTCTAATTCCTTGTCATGTTCCAGACCTCACGTCAGTATAGTTCTTTCCTCCTCACGCCATCCTGCGTGAGCTAAAACGCGTGCATTTCGGCCTCCTCTAGTAACACGGTGTTGGCTCTTCTGCCAACACAACACTGATGACCTCAGATATTAAGTCCCATGGTGCTCAGAGCCATTTGATTTTTGGGAAGGCCTACATACCCGCATGGTACGACTCTTTTGGTAGACGTCGGAGCAAAAGTCTTGCTGCATGAATAACCACACCATCGTTCACGTAATGTTTCCTGTGGAGTTCATCCTTCATTGGGTCAGACAGATAGACATAGGAAGGTGCGAGATCCGGGCTATAGGGGTGGAGGCACCGTCCATTGAGGGGCTGTGAACTCCTCTCGGGTACGCATACTTGTGTGAGGTTTTGCGTTGTCATGGAGAAGGAGCAGTTCGTTTGTATTTTTGTGGCGACGAAAATGATGAAGTCGTTTACTTAATTTCCTGAGGATAGCGCAGTACTCTACAGTGTTGCTCGTTGCACCATGAAGGTGGATATCAAACAGAGTAACCCCTTCAGCCCCCGAAGACCGTCACCATGACTTTATCGGCTGAGGGTGCGGCCTTGAACTTTTCCTTCGGAGGAGAGGTGGTTCAGCGCTCTCCGTGGATTACCGTTGCGTTTCCTGTGAAGATCTCCAACAAAAAAAATTATCGCGATCTGTCTCAAACGCGTAAGCAGTCCCGCACAGATGGTCCATCGTTGCGCAGCATGTTCTTCTGTCAGGCGGCAAGGAACTCTGCAGGCACACACCGTTGAGAACCCCAACTGGTGAAGGAATGTGTCATAATTACTAGCAGAGACGTCCAGTTGAGCAGCGAGGTGTCTGATCGTGATCCATCATCTCGAATTAGAGTGTCAGCAAGTTCCAACAATGCATGAGTAACAGCTATGTGCGGCCGGCTGGCACACTGGAGATCGGACAAACGTGACGACCTTGTTTCGATGATGACAGATGCCTCACCCAACGACTCGCCATGCTTTCGTTTACTGCCAGGTCGTAGACATTCTGCAGCACCTACGAATATTTGTGATGCTCTGGTTTTACACTAAAAGAAACTCTATGACAACTCTGTGCTTGGCACCCAGGTGCGTTACAGACGCCGTATGTACGGCCGTTTGTGAAAAGTGCAACACCGAGAAGGAATTGCCCGAACAGCGCCACACTTGGTGGAAGTGGCGCCGGGTGTGCAAGCAATACGTGATGCCGGCCGCGGTGGTCTCGCGGTTCTAGGCGCGCAGTCCGGAACCGTGTGACTGCTACGGTCGCAGGTTCGAATCCTGCCTCGGGCATGGATGTGTGTGATGTCCTTAGGTTAGTTAGGTTTAAGTAGTTCTAAGTTCTAGGGGACTGATGACCACAGCTGTTAAGTCCCATAGTGCTCAGAGCCATTTGAACCAATACGTGATACGTTTTGCAGCGAGATGGCGTACACGTAGGCAGAGCAGAACCCTCTCGTGTCGGTCCGACAAGGTCGGTGTTGTGCCTAGTGTAGTCGGTGCAGAGCTGTCACACCAGGCGGAAACAATACAGTGAGTGCCAGTATACGTCGTCGACGTCAAAAGGAGCCATATCGGCATGTGAGCGAGTTACAACGGGAAACAGGGTTGTCATACCGAAACATTTCGGCTCGCACAGGGCATGCTGCTACGACAGTAACGCGTGTGTGGAAACAGTGGATAGAGGAAGGTCGTACGCAGCGACGAGCGGAAACTCGACCACGGAACATGACCACAGCAATGGATGACCGTCATCTTGTCCGCATGCCCATTACGGGCCGTACAGCGTCATCTACAGTGTTGGCTCGTCGCAGGAGCACTGCAACAGGTGTGAACTTGTCTGCATCGACGGTTCATCACCGTCTGCTGCAGGTTGGACTGGTTGCACGCATGCCATTACATCTGCTTCCATTGTCCAGAAACCACAAGCTCCTCCGACTGCAATAGGCACGTGAACACCGTCACTGTGGTGCTGAGTGGCAACATGTAATCTTTTCGGATGTGTCCCGCTTCAACATCTCCTAGAGTGATGGCCGTATACGTGTCCGGCGGTACCGTGGTGAGCACAACCTGGAGGGCTGCATTGTGGAGCGGCATAGAGGACGAACACCAGGTGTGATGGTTTGGGGCGCCATTGGTTACAGCAACCGATCTCGCCTCGTACGTATTGCGGGCACTTTGAACAGCAACCGGTACCTAACGGACTAACAGAGGTTTTGGAGCCTGAGGTACTCCCCCTGCTTCAGGCATTTCCACAGGCCACATTTCAACAGGACAATGCCCGGCCAGATATTGCGAGGAATGTACAGGCCTTCTTCGAAGAGCGACGGGTGCCATTGCTTCCCTAGCCTGTAAGTTCGCCAGCCATGTCGTCCACCGAACATGTCTGGGATGTGGTTGGTCGGCACCTTGTGCGTCACGGTCCTCCAGTAACTGGTGTCACGGATTTGTGGGCTCGGATACAAACTGCGCGAAGGGAAGTCCCTCGGGAACGCATTCAGAACTTTATTGATTCAATGCCACGGCGTACAGCAGCTCTAATTGCAGCCCATGGTTGCCATACGACATACTGAATAGTAGGGCTCAAAGGACATGTACAGATTTGAAAAGGTAATCATTTGTTACTTGTCATGTACCTAATCAGTGGTCATAAATTAATTGAATTCATGCGTTTCCTTCTTGGTGTTGCAATTTCCACAAACGGTAGTGTACAAGGATACTTATAGCGCTACCACTTCTCGGAACTTTATGAAACTGCAGGGGCTGAAGTGGGAATATTCCACGACGTTCCACAACAAAGTTCACATCTTTTTTACCGAAACTGGCCGCGAAAGGAAAATGTTGCAGTAGTTATTGAACGCCCCTCATATTTCAGTGATTACAAATTCGAGTCAAATTTACAAAGAACTTAGCAGTATGAGCCGATTTACCAGTATGAAGCTACACGCCTCTGGCCTGGATGCATGCACAATCGGTTCGGTAGGATGTCATAAGGCGTTGTATCCTCTTCTGAGGCAAGCTGGCACTGGGCGGAGCTGACTTCTTAGCTGATCCCATGAATAGTCTATCACTCTATTGGGGACAGATCCGGGGATGTTGCTGGTCATAGAAATACCGGAATATCCTGCAGACAGTTCATAGAGATACATGTCATGTGTGGATAAGCATTGTCCTGTTGAAAGATGGCACCACGATTTTTCCGTTGTGGCGTCATAGTTCCATCAACCACAACGAGTTGTGACCTAGAGTCATACTTGATGGCTCCCCACACCATGACGCCACGAGTATCGCCACTGTGCTTCTCCGAAACATTGGAAGAATGAGACCTCTCCGTAGGCCGCCGCCATACTGAGCGACGATGTTTGTCTGGGGTGTTGCTGAACCACGATTCATCACTGCACACAATGCGATGCCATTCATCACTAGTCTATGCTTCCCGGTCACAACATCACCGCAAACACCGCCGTCTGTATTGTGATGTTAATGGCAGCCTATTCCGATTCGACCAGGTGACCAATTGGAGACGCACAATGAGGTTCCTTTCATACTCTACCGAGCACTGTTAACGCTGTATCACACGAAAATACGTTGCATCTCCGTATCTTTCATAGTGATCACTCAACATGTGACACTATTCACGCCCCCTAGTACCCCACCAGGCCTAGTAACAACACTAAACACGCCAACTTTAATGCATTGTACTCACCGTTCTAACTGTCGCAGAGAATTGCAACTCGAATCATTTACATACGCGCCGATGGTGTGTGTGTGTGTGTGTGTGTGTGTGTGTGTGTATGAAGTTAAACTGACGTCCGACCATGTCTTCTGGGTGTTTCACTTTTTTGTGTGTTGAAGTGCGTTTACGAGTAATACTAAGAAGCGATATGAAATGGACGAATAGGCAGAATCTATTATAGGGAATGTGATTAGAAGACTTAGAAAGGAAGCATACGCTCAACGGAGTACCGATTTTGCTCATATTCCGCATGACTGTTATAAATAATTGAAGTCAACAAATATTTCTTTAGTACAAAAAATGGTTCAAATGGCTCTTAGCACTATGGGACTTAACTCCTGAGGTCATCAGTCCCCTAGAACTTAGAACTACTTAAACCTAACCAACCTAAGGACATCACACACATCCATGCCCGAGGCAGGATTCGAACCTGCGACCTTGGCGGTCGCGCGGTTCCAGACTGTAGCGCCTAGAACCGCTCGGCCACACGGGCCGGCTCTTTAGTACCAAGTGGATCTGAAGCGCCTTCGTGAAACAGTGCCAACTGAATGCAATCGAAAGCGCCGGCCGTCAAGCAAAGCAGGTCGTCATGGTGTAACTAGTTTACGCAGTAATTTCAAGTCTCTCCGTACTGCATCCCAGTCGCCTCATTTTCTTTTCTAATCTTCGACCAATCACTTCTGTCGTTGCAGCGAATCATGGGAAACACAGGCATGGCCCTCTGCGGACGCAGCGACCATTGTAATTAATAGACAGACCGCCACAGTTCGCATGTTATTTGCTGCATTTGACTGGTTTCGCCCGTCAGGCGCGAGAATCGTTAAATATTCGTTGCCATTTTGGCAACACGTTATAGGTTTAAAGCACCACTCGTCACAAGCGGTAACAAACATTAGTATATCAGATCATCTTCGATAAGTAAGCCTATTTTTCTATCTGACAATGTAACTATTTCATCACATATGGCTTCTCCCTTGCCAACAGATATAGAGTTTATATATTATTCGGCGACTTATCTCTCACAATATTATTTTTCGAACAATAGACTCTCACAGTATGTCATGAACCTTGTAACGGCTCCGTAACAAAATCACAGTAATCGTATAATTGCATCGTGTAGCAACAATCGAGTGTCCTAAGAGATTGTAAAATGTCGACTAACAACTCGACCACTCCTAGTATGGAAATGATGAGGACTGCAACAAAGCATGTAGGAAAGCAGGCAACAACGGACCAGCAAAAACAGCTACTTCTATCAATGCCCGAGGCAGGATTCGAACCTGCGACCGTAGCAGCAGCGCGGTTCGGACTGAAGCGCCTAGAACCTCTCGGTCACAGCGGCCGGCACTAATACAAATACAGTGCATATTATTCGAAGCTCGTATATACTTGTATGATTCCTCTGTGATAGTGCATGAATGTACCGATAAAATAATGTTCGTCTGATCACGATTCCTTGTTATACCAAAAATGTACCACTATGACTGTCATTATTGTTCCCTTCCCAAGAAAAATGATTTCTTGTAGCGTTACAAGTGTTTAACGGAAGAGTTAAGACAATGTAATACCCTTCTCACGATCATCTTGTAGACATCTGTTTAACAAGTTCGGCATTTTGACTATTGCTTCATAGTGTATGTCCTCCCTCATGGCGTTCCTTGTAAATGGCATTCATTATTCTACATTAAGGTTGACTTTGTGACGCAAAGACTTGCACAATGTTTCCAGCATACGTTTTGGTCACTTAACCGCGATATAAATCGTCTGCAGCGAAGTTAAATTTGAAAACAAACTGAAAAAGTTGCTGCTTGACAGTTTCGATAGAAATTACGAGTTCACATCTGCGTATTTACAAAACGAAACTTGTAAATGGGCAGTATGTAGCCACATTTACAAATGATGTGTGTAAGATGAAATAACAAACTGACTTGAAAAAATTATGAAACTCGAACGCACTGTGGGCAGACCTGTACCTGGCTCCGAAGACGGTTGCGCCAGCACGAATGTCCGACCTCTGGCGCTTTCGCTTATTATTCAACAGGCTAGTAAAACTTTGAAGTTCGATTTCTGGAAAACGCTTACGAAGCGCATCGTATGAGAGCAGAGTTGTTAATTTAACTATGTACCGCAATCGTGCGAAAGTTAAGAATATCAGTGCTCCTTTCCTGTACTCTTTCCTTTTTAAATTTGATAGAATTGTTCTGGAGAAGTGCGGTGTACCTGTAAAAGAAATCAGATACAAGACTTTAGTGCGACCAATTCTGGAGTACTGCTTTAGCGTCCGGACTCCTTATCAAGTAACACGATAGCAGAAACTGACCGAAATCAGAGGCACACTGCAAAGATCGTAACTAGTCGGTGAACATAAATAGGAATCTTTGGAAGAAAAACTACCTGTTCTCGGGGAACCAAAAAGGAAGAAAAAATTTTTCCGCGGAACCTGGGCAAGTAAATTAAAGAAACGGAAATCCAGGAAGAATGTGCGACAGTTCTCCCGTTACCACCACATATCTCGCTCCGAGAGCACTGTAATAAGATACGACAGATGATTAAACGCACAGAGGCGTACAGCCAGTTATTGTTCCCACGCTCAATACAGGAGCAGAACAGGACACAAATTCGTTCCATTTACACATATCCTCGTTTAAATACAGTAACGCGCAAATTTCCTTCGCCTTGCCGTGAAAATGAAGAAGCACTCGCAGCCACACTATTTTGTATATCTCTGTATTCGAAAGCAGTTCTCTAGTAAAGGCTTCAGTTAATGGAAATGGGCATCGTTTCACAACATGATCTTTTCACCGAAAAAGAAATAGTTGCTCTTTTGAAAGTAGAGCATGAAAGTAGGTATTTATTTTGAGAGTGGCAGCTGACATCAACCGTCGACTCTTTGCAGGTCTTCCCCTATTTAGCTGCATTCTTTGCCTCCCTATAGACAACAGCATCGTCCGCGAATATTACCACAGAGATTCCTACGGTCCAGTTATGCGGTATTTCATTCTTTTTCAGTTACGCGGCGTTGCACCTTTTATTGCCTTGTTTTTCCTCATTCCTGTTGTAGCAGAAGGTCCGCTGGGAAAATGTCTCCATTGCTCGAAATCCGAAAAATCAGAAAAGTCATTTACGCGGTAAGGTGAACATCAACAACACTAAAACAAGGATAATGGACTCTTGGAAATAAACGAGGTGACGGTAAAGGAATCACATTCGAAAATCAGACACTAAAAGTAGTTTATGAGTTTTGCTATTTGGAAAAAAGAATGATACGAAATAATGGTATGGCATTTATGGTCGGTGGGGAAGTTCGGTAGCCGAGTTGCAAGTCTTTTTAGCTGACGCCACACTGGGCAACTTGCGTGTCAGTGATGATTAAATAATGATGAGGACAACACAATATCCAGTCCCCAGCGCAGTAAATCTCAGACCCGTCCGGGAACCGAACCCGAGCCCGTTGCATGGCAGTCAGACAAGTTAACCGCCTAGTTAAGAGCGCGGACGCGAACAAACATCACTCATGGTGACAAAAGTAGATACAATATGAACTGTAGAGTGGCAATAGCAAGAAAAGCGTTTCTGAAAGTGAAATTTGTTAACATCAAACATAAATTAAAGTATTACGAAGTCTTTTCTGAGATTGTTTCTTTTGAGTGTGGCCTTGCACAGAAGTGAATCGTGGACAATAAACAATTCAGGCATAAAAAGAACAGAAGATTTTGAAATATGGTACTACAGGAGAATACTGAAGATTAGATAGGTAGATGGGATAACTAATGAAGAAATGCTGAATTCAATTGGAGAAGAAATGGCGTTTATGGCACACCTTGACGCAAAGGATGGTTGATACCGGCTGACAGGGCACATCTGAGGCATCGGAAAATAGCGAATTTCGTAGTGGAGGGAGATATGAGGGGTAAAGATTGTAGGGGAAGATTAACGCTGAAACACATTACCCCAATTCAAGGGGATGTGGTTTGTAGTACTTACGCAGAGATGAAGAGGCTTGTACAGGGCAGAATAGCGTGGATAGCTACATCAGATCAGCCATCGGACTGATGACCACCACAACAACAACAATAACATTCTCGCTATATTGTTTCTGCAACGACGATACATACCCGGAAAACTGTTCTGCAGTGCACAATGGTTTTTTGTCGTACTCTATTCGCGTGCTGAGCGAGGCACAAACGACCACTAAGCCATCAAAAGCCAAAAGGAAGACGAAATGCGCAGCTTAACGTACCTCTGCAGTGACAATCCTCGACGGCGAGGCGCGCACGTGTCCGTATGAGCCGCGTCACAGGGCGCCACTGGTGGCTCCAGCTCCGCGGCTGCGTCATAACTCGGCGGTAGCGCTCCCCACTCAACCTGCCGTCGTCTTAGCAACCACAGCGGCTATCGCAGCCAAGGTCAAGGACGCACATTTGATAAGTACCGCTCGGATAGGTGGTAATGGTTTCGAATATCGGACAAAAAATTAGTCACCCCCAAGAGACAGGACACTACTTCCACGTAACACCGCCTCTAGCTTTGACAATGACCTCAGTTCGGCTAAAAAGAGAGCACAAATTCCTCCATGTACGCCGTATCAAGCTGAAGCCGCTCATTGGTAATTAGATCCCGCACAGCTACCAAATTGCGGGCCACTGATTGCCAGCGTTCCAAATAGTCCCACATATTTTATATGGGATTAAAATTAGATGTGACAGCGAGTCACAAAGGTTTTTTGTGAACCGGGAATATATGCGCACTGCCCTTGGAAGATGATAGTATTCATATGATACACGTCGTTAGGATGTTGAATAAAAGGCAACTCTGGGTCATCGAGAATGTTCTAATAAACATCGTAATTCACGTCCACGGTAACCTGAAGGCGTGGAACGAAGACATTATACGGAAAATGCCCCCAAAATATCGTACAAACACCTACTGCCTGAACTAAGCTCGCCGTACAAAAAATTAGTCGCCCCTAGAAAAATCATTGCCAACGCCCTTATCGCAGTGATAACACCGGTTCCCATTCGATCACAGAAGTTAAGTGCTGTCGGGCTGGGCTTACACTTGGATGGGTGACCATCCAGTCTGCCGAGCGCTGTTGGTAAGCGGGATGCACTCAGCCCTTGTGAGGCGACCAGAGGAGCTACTTGATTGAGAAGTAGTGGCTCTGATCTCGGAAACTGACATACGGCCGGGAGAGCGGTGTCCTGACCACACGTCCCTCCATAACCGCATCCAGTGACGCCAATGGTCTGAGGATGACACGGCGGCCGGTCGGTACCGTTGGGCCTTCATGGCTTGTTATGGAGGAGTTTAGTTTTAGTTTAGTGTTAGAAAAACCATTAGAAGTATCACTTAATGCAGTGTAAATTCGCCGCTGGGACAGGTAACCGCCTGGAATCGGTTAGAAAAAGTCCACAAGGATGTACAGGCACGTTGCTTCCAGGTTAAGCCATTCACTGAGGTTTTGATAGCGCTATTCCACTAAATTTCGGGGATGCTGATGTCGTAGTTTTACCCGCTGTTCTAACATGTCTCACAGACTTTTTATGAGGTTCAAATGAAGTGAGTTTGCAAGCCAATAGAGATGTAATAGGGTGTAGGAGTGTTCAGAAAATCAGTCACATATTCTTCTAGCCCGATGAACCATGCTGTCGTCGTCTTGAAAAATATGGGTACCAATAGCGTACTCATCATGCATGTGTTGACTGGAAGGCAATGCATAATCATTGAAATGTTTAAATAAACGTTCTGGTTCATGTTAGTGTTCACCTCAGTGAGCTGTGCCAATTCATGATAAGAAAAACACCCCCGAGACATCACAAATCCACCTCCGGCACGAACCTGACTTTGCACACATTTAAGATGAAATACAGCATTTGAGCATCGGTACACTCGACGACGTACCTCACTTGAATATAGACAAAAACGTGATCTTCAGGCCACATGCCCGGCGGTGTGGCCGAGCGGTTCTAGGCGCTTCAGTCTGGGACCGCGCGACCGTTACGGTCGCAGGTTCGAATCCTGCCTCTGGCATGGATGTGTGTGATATCCTTAGGTTAGTTAGGTTTAAGAAGTTCTAAGTTCTAGCGGACTGATGACCTTAGATGTTAAGCCCCATAGTGCTCAGAGCCATTTTTGAACCATTTTTTCAGGTCACATTACGTTCCATCAATCAGCTACTGTACGCACACGATGATTTCTAGCCCACTGAAGACGCGCACCTTTATGTGCCTGGGTGAGCAATGGCCTCTTGCAAGGTGATCGACTCCAAATGTTCATTGCATGCAGTTCCCATTGCTGTGTTCTCTCACTAACAGGTGGGTATCGACTTTCATTCTTAGCCTGCAGCCATTTCTGACGGGTTTGGTAGCAATTTCGATTCACAAGCAGCGGTGTGCATCTCCGGTCCATCTCAGTCAACATCTTTTTCTGACCACAATTCTGACGTCTTTCGTGGCCACGCTTCGATACACGGTAAACAACCGGCAGCGCAACACCAACAAATGTACCAACTTCACACACCGTATGGCCATGCGTACGGCCAAACACGATTGCGCCTTTTTGCCACGCTCCCACGCCCTTACATTTACCCTTATGTATGTACAATGTCCACTTGAAACATCAATTTCTTACTCATACCTAGTTCCTTGTGCTCACGTAGAGGCAGTACGCGTGCGGTTGAGGACGTGACTCGATCGCTGCTCCATCTGTAAAGGCTTATCAATTTATTTATTCTTTGCACTGTCTTGACTAATTTTTTGTCCGGTGGCGTTACATTCTCCGCTGATTGAGGGGTTAATGCCTCGTTGGGCCGTCAGGGCACTTGGCGCCTAGCATCATTCAAAAGAGGCAAAACCGCTACGCGTGGGACTACTCTCCGCGCATCAAGTCAACTGCAGTCCAATTTGTGCGTATTATTCCGCCTATTGAAACCGTGCATCTTTATGTATCACAGTGGGCTGGTCTTTTGCGAAGTACCCGAATCCAAATGTCCATTGCATGTTCGAAGTGGTCGCTCGGAAATTGGTTGAGATGGCCCTGCATTCACTGACAGCAGGCAATTCCTGTCGGGTATGAAACTGGTGAAGTGGTGTGACATTCTTCACTGGTCCCTGCCGACTGGGGTATTTTCACGACCCCTGATCTTACGCGTTGTTTCATAGGTCCCAGGTTGAAGCGTATCTGCTGATACCCTAAACAAATCTGGCAACTTGATTCATAGGGACACGTTCAAATGCAATAGCTCCTTTCTACCATTCTATCACGTCTCCACATTGACCTATCTCATTGCATTGATTCCATACAATCCACTATCAATTGCGCACCACCTCCTTACCGCGAATTACGCCAGCTGTGGAGGGCTTGGTAGCACAACAAGGTGTTCCACAGTTCATGTTACACATTTCTAAAGGTTGTGGACGGAACATAGTAGATAAAGTTTTACATGGGAACCCATGTCCGTAAACGTCATCCAATGACACAACGGAGCGTTATAGGCATAGACGCCGCGCCTGCAAATACATGTGTATAAAGGGTGATTACGTGATGATGTTACAAACTTCCAAAGATGATGAAGAAGGATAAATGTATCAGTTTCAGGTAGGGGTTCCTGTACCGAAAACTAACGAGTCGGAAGTTATAAGTGAAAACCGATCTGATACATCCGACTGTGAAATACATGTACTGGTACTGTTGCTGCAAAGATTGTAGGGTAGGCAACTTTCAAAGATGATAGATGGACCAAAGCAAGAAAAAATGTCTAGTAAACATGGGATCTGAAATGCATACCTTAAGAGCTATGAGCACTTTCTCAATAGAGACGTGTTTCACACTAACGAAGATGAGTAAGTTCCAGTAGCTCCTCAGGTATGCATTTTAGAGCCCTTGCTTGCTGTAAATTTTTTCTTGTCTTGTTCCCTACTACTACCTCTGAAAGTTGCATACCCTACATTCTTATCAACGACAGTACTGGTACACTTATTCCACTGTCCGAGGTTTCAGAATGATTTCGTCTGTAACTTTCGACTCGTTCGTTTCCGACCCAGAAACACTTACCTCTTTATAAAGGTATCCCTCTCCATCGTCCTTGAAAGTTTGTGATATCATCACGGAATCATCCTGTATGTACAAACATTTACAGGCACCTATAACTCTGACGTTCTTTAGCGTCGTTGGATGACGTTTCCGGACATGAATTCCCATGAAAAACTTGATCTACTTAGTCCCCTCTACAGCTTCTAGAAGCTCTCATGAACTATTAAAAACCTGAATATGTGGTGTCTGTTGTTTAGGACATGTTCGAAAGAACAAACGCAACATATATACACTCATGCTCATAAATTAAGGATAATGCAGATACGTGGTGAAACAACGTTCTGGTGGGCGGTTTGCGGGTTTAAATCACCTCGGGGTATGACCATGTGGTGCATTTGACCTGCGGTCGTCGCACGGTGGCGCCGGCAACAGTCCACATATGCAGACGTGCGTTGGTGCATGTCAGAATACGGTGCAGCGAGTCAGTGTGCAGACGTTTTCAGACGTGCTAATGGTGACTGTGTGTTGAAAATGGATCAAAGAACACATATTGATGACGTTATGAGGGGTAGAAACTAGGGCGACTGGAGGCTGGTCAAACACAGCACGTCGTAGCACGGGACCTCCGTGTGCCATAAAGTGTCATCTCAAGATTATGGCAATGATTCCAGCAGACAGGAAACGTGTCCAGGCGCTACAGTACGGGACGACCACAGTGTACAACACCACAAGAAGACCGATATCTCACCATCAGTACATGGTCATTGTAACAGTGGTCCCAGGTTATGTTCACATACGAGTCCAGGTATAGTCTGAACTGTGGTTCTCGCCGGGTTTTCGTCTGGCATGAACCAGGAACGAGATACCAGCCCCTTAATGTCCTTGAAAGGGACCTATATGGAGGTCGTGGTTTGATAGTGCGGGGTGGGACTATGATTGGTGCATGTACACCCCTGCATGTCTTTGACATAGGAACTGCAACAGGTCAGGTGTATAGGGACGTCATTTTGCACCAGTATGTCCACCTATTCAGGGCTGCAGTGGGTCCCACCTTCCGCCTGATGGATGATAACGCACGGCCCCACCGAGCTGCCATGATGGAGGAGTACCTTGAAACAGAAGACCTAAACCCCATTGAGCACGTCTGGGATGCTCTCGGTCGACGTATTGCTGCATGTCTTCGAACGTCTAGGATACTTCAGGAGCTCCGACAGGTACTGGTGCAAGAATGGAAGGCTATACCCCAGCAGCTGCTCGACCACTTGATCCAGAGTATGCCAACCCATTGCGCGGACTGTGTACGTGTGCACGGTGATCATATCCCATACTGATGTCAGGGTACATGCGCAGGAAACAGTTGCGTTTTCTACCACATGTGTTTCGGGACGGTTTTCTCAACTTATCACCAATACCGTGGACGCACAGATCTGTGTCGTGTGTGCTCCCTATGTGCCTATGCTATTAGCGCCAGTTTTGTGTAGTGCCACGTTGTGTGGCACCACAATCTTCAATTATCCTTAATTTATGAGCGTGAGTGTAATTAAGTCGGTGATGGCCAGTGATACCTTCAGTTCATATGCACACCATGCTCGAATTTTTACAGGAATCAGCGAGATGCTGCGAGTAATGAGGCTAATGAACAGGGGCACCACATCAGTAGTGTGTGGTATAAATTAAGAATTTAAGTCTGACAGGCAGTGTGACTGGGGTGACTACTGCGTCTGCATGGCATAGTGGTCAGTGCATCTGCCTAGTAAGCAACAGAGCCGGGTTCGAATCCTGGGATGGCACGAATTGATATAAATCAGTGCCTACTGGCAGCTTGCTTGGTAGCAGTTACACACCATTTACAAGTGTATTCTTTTATAGAGATAGTTAACACTGATTCTGGGTTTCTTATTTTACTCACATTACATGATCAGGAGAAGGATTGGATTGGATTGTTTTGAGGAAGAGACCAAACATCGAGGTCATCGGTCTCATCGAATTAGGGAAGGACGAGGAAGGAAGTCGGCCGTGCCCTTTCAGAAGAACCATCCCGGCATTTGCCTGGAGCGATTTAGGGAAATCACGGAAAACCTAAATCAGGATGGCCGGACGCGGGATTGAACCGCCGTCCTCCCAAATGCGAGTCCAGTGTGCTAACCACTGCGCCACCTCGCTCGGTCACATGGTCAGGAGACTCTGCGCAAATGTCTCAGGTCACATTCCTAGTCTCTCTGCATTGTGTCTTGAGGAGAGGGTACGTGACACTGCCAATAGTGATCCATTAGTCTGACGGGAACGTCAGGCTCAGCTATTCGAGAGAAGTAGGCTGTCTGCCAACACCACGTTTCTTAGTCTTCCTTCTGTGTCTTGATCGTCAACAACACAAACAAAACAATAAAGAATGCATGTGCTCATCACAGTCACCAACACTAAATACACCCATAATGTTCAAATACATTATTAACAGTGTGCTGCTTGACACAGTCACGTCGATTAAATATCTAGGCGTAATGTTGCAAAGCAATATGAAATGTGTAAGGTGGCAGCTTAAATGAACATTAATTTCGCACCTTACATGAGATTTTATACGGCATAACAAGTAGAAGGATATGTCACCTGGCATATTTCGGCGACAGTGAGCAGATTTTACTAACAAAATGTACGGCATATAATGCAAAGGGATGACACTCGATTCGATGGTATCAAAATACCTAACCCAAATCCTGCATGTCAATGAACAAAAGGTGAAAAAAGATGCTGGAAGAAACTTCTTAATTTGGGGGCAGACGCGAGTTGCGCCATCACGGCCCGCATGCAACGAAAGAATTCTAACAGGGGTTGGTGACCCACGGTGAGAACGCGCTGGGCTACACAGGAAGTGGAGCAGGTAGCGGCCCAGCGCTGCTTGCGACAGAGAAATTCTTTAGAAAACTGCGTGAGGGGAATCTCCATACGGATACAAACAGACCAGCGATGCAGTGGATCACGTGAAAGGCCCGTGGTATGCTCTTGATGTACGTGTGTAACTTTTAGGCGTCAGGAACGGCACAAAATGTCCGATTGGCTGTAATAAACTGGGAAGGAGTCGACGCAGTTTGAAGGCAAGCACTTTGCGATTGGCGGAGTATTTTCCACTAGATGAAAGGAATGCTCCCTTTGGTCAGAAAAAGCCATGACGTGAAGCACGAAAGGACACAGGTGGGGGAAAGTTTGTTATGAGAGACACAATACTGAAAACTTCGAGGACTCTCCTCTGAACCAGCGTCAAGTATAGAACAGGGCGCATCACACTCTGTACGACGCCAAAACAGGAATTTTGTGAGAACACTGCGTTCACTCTGGCTGGCATTCAGCTAGAAATTAGCTGAAGAGTCGTTGAGCTCCGATAACGGAGAAACGAAAGAGCCACATAGTTAATTGTTCTTGCAAGAACTGAGAGGGCACTGAAGCATACACGCTGCTCCATCTATGCACGTGTATATCGCCATACTTTCCAGATTAGGGATGAGTGCATGTTTTCTTGCCTAACGAGAAACATAGGACAGTTTCAGCTGATAAAGTCAGTAATGATTTTGATTATCTTTTTATAAGATTTTCAAAGGCGAGAGCAGTCATGCAGCCGACAGGTAAATGACACTGGCAGAGGCGTGAAATTGTTGGATCACCAGCTTCCGTCCACTGTGGACAAGAGCAACCTTGGGTAATCTTTTGCTCATCTTGTCACAAAAACTAACCACCCTCCGTAGACTTGATTTTCATCCTTAATAGTCCTGAGCATAGAACCGGAATCGGATGATTCGTCGTAATATTGGCCAACTTCACTGTCTAGAAGTAAGAAACATCTTGTGGAGAACCTTCTATTTAAATCTGATATTGTTGTGTTCAGTGTCATTTCTGCTAAACAGGACGTAATGCGTTATCTTAAGAACTGTCCTGAAATAGTCATGTCACAATCTATGTAAACCTGTATGCTTCTTTAACAACAATATAGGAATAAAACAAATTTAGTACAGCTAAACATCGATGTGCTCTGTCATAGAATAATAGTCCACTCCTAACCCCAAAAATTTATTCTAGTGACGCTAACGCACTCACAGGGTGTTTTTTTTTCTGATGTCTAACGAACGTGAAAAGGAGTGGGGTGTCAGAAATGGAAAGAGCATGTGACTGTAGTAGCGAAGGTGAATGGTCAACTTCGGTTTATTAGTTGAATTTTAGGAAAGTCTAGTTCATCTGCAAAGGAGACCACATACAGAACACTAGTGCGACCCGTTGTTGAGTACTGCATGTGTGTTTAGTATCCACAGCAGGTCAGATAACAGGAAGATATCGAAACAATTCAGAGGCAGGCTGCTAGATTTGTTACTGGTAGGCTCTAACAACACGCAAGTGTGAGGAGATGCTTCGGGGATCAAATGAGAATCACTGGAGAAGGCGACGTTCTTTTGGTGGAGCACTATTGAGAAAATTTAGAGAACCGGCATTTGAGGCTGGCTGCAGAACGATTCTACTAGCGCCGTTGTACATTTCGCGCAAGAACCTTGAAGACGAGATCGGCGAGATCAGCGTCGTACAGAGGCGTATAGACAGCCGTTTCTCCTTCGCTCTATTTGCGAGAGGAACAGAAAAGGAAATGACTGGTAGTGGTACAGGGTACGGTGGCTTTCAGAGTACATATGTAGATGTCGATGCAGAAGTAGACATGTGCACACAAGACATAAATTTCGCGCTTTCCGAAGGAAAGTTGCCACTTGCAGCAGAGAAAGAAAACCGTTCCATTTAAGAGGTTTAGCTTACCCCTATGAGACTCCAGGCCAATAATTCGACATTAATTTACTTTTCTGTGCAGCAGACGCCCGGCTGCAGCGTTGCGAATTGCTCTTGCCCGGTGCTTATTTATCAGGGGAGGCTGCAACTTGTACTGACTCCCTGCAAGTTACTCCCCTAAGCTGGTGAATACAGTCTAAATATTGCTCTATATAAAGCGAAAGACAGTACGGGAAACAATAAAATATCGGTAAAACCAGCGGATCGCACATCTGATGCGGTTTTAAGTGCACTTGTAAGCTGCAACAGAGATTATGAGTTCGACAGTTAAATGGCATCTCAGATTACGCCTTAGTTCCAGATGTTGTCCACGTTGCTTATGGCAGGTAAGATGTGACTTCCGCCAGAAACTTTTACGCGTTGTGTACAGGAATTCTACTGTTAGGTTTGAAAAATAGTAGAGATACTGTCAGAAGTAAAGCTGTGGCGAGGCGAGGGAGCTAATCTCGAGTTGTACGTGGATAGCTCCGTCGTCGGTAAGGTCATAACCTATGAAACACTAGGTTCCCGGTTAGAGCCTTGATCAGGCACACACTTTCAGTGTGCCTGGAAGTTTCAAAACAGCGCACACTCCGCTGAGTGGAATGTTCATTCGGGAGTTAACAATATGCTGATCAACTTGAAGAATGACGCAGTCAACAGTGTGCGTCATCACATATAGCTGGTGATTTCGAACACATAATTTACGTCTATCTCTTTTTGTCCACTTTGATTTATTTCTCTTGAAATAAAAATGGTGTAATGGAAAAAGATAGGAAGGAAGATAAAAGTTTTACCTCCCGTCGACAACGAGGTCATTATAAACGGTACTCTAGTTCGTATTGAGGAATAATAGGAAAGAAAATCTGACATGTCTTTTGCAGAAGAACCAACCTGAATTTGAAAAATGTAATTTAGGTAAACCACGGAAAAATACACACATCAAAAAAAGTTTTGCATCACCCCGGTTCCCAGACGCTGAGTGTGGATATTGTACCACAGACACAGTCCCTTTGACTGTTCAGTGATGTCACTAAACCAGCCCAAAGATGTAAACAACCATGCATGAGCAGCGTCTATTAGACGGAGGGGGTCCGACATCCGACCAATTAAAGTCATTCCACCAGGAAGGAGGTACACGTCTCGTATCGTCTGTAGTTCTACCATGCCTAGACGGTCAGCACCGCGGTTCGATCGCGTCCGCATTGTTACTATGTGCCAGGAAGGGCATTCAACAAGGGAAGTGTCCAGGCGTCCCGGAGTGAACCAAAGCGATGTAGTTTGGGCATGGGGGAAATATAGAGAGGCTCAGGCCGCTCAAGGGCTGTAGTGGGTGACCGCTACCTACGGATTATGGCTCGGAGGAACCCTGACAGCAACGGCACCATGTTGAATAATGCTTTTGGTGCAGTCACAGAACGTCGTGTTACCCCTCAAACTGTGTGCAATAGGCTGCATGATTCGCAACTTCACTCCCAAAGTCCATGGCGAGGTCCATCTTCGCAACCACGACACCATGCAGCTCGGTACAGATGGGCCCAACATGTCGAATGGACCGCTCAGGATTGGCATTACGCTCTCTTTACCGATGAGTGTCGCATATGCCTTCAACCAGACAATCGTTGGAGACGTGTTTGGAGGTAACCCAGTCAGGCTGAACGCTTTAAACACACTTTCCAGCGAGTGCAGCTATGTGGAAGTTCCCTGCTGTTTTGGGGTGGCATTATGTGGGGCCGACGTACGCCCCTGGTGGTCATGGAAGGTGCCGTAGCGGCTGTGCGATACGTGAATGCCATCCTCCGACCGATAGTGCAACAATATCGCCAGCATAATGGCGAGGCATTCATCTCCATGGACGATGATTCGCGCCCCCATCGTGCACATCTTGTGAATGGCTTCCTTCAGGATAACGACATTGCTCGACTAGAGTGGCCAGCATGTTCTCCAGGCATGAACCCTATCGAACATACCTGGGATGGATTGAAAAGGGCTGTTTATGGACGACGTGACCCACCAACCACTCTGAGAGATCTACGCCGATTCGCCTTTGAGGAGTGGGACGATCTGGACCAACAGTGCTTTGATGAACTTGTATATAGATGCCACGACGAATACAGGCATGCATCAATCCAACAGGAAGTGCTACTGGGTATTAGAGGTACCGGTGTGTACAGCAATCTGGATCACCATCTCTGAAGGTCTCGCTGTAAGGTGGTACAACATGCAATGTGTGGTTTTCATGAGCAATAAAAAGGGCGGAAACGATGTTTATGTTGATCTCTATTCCAATTTTCTGTACAGGTTCCGGAACTATCGGAACCGAGGTGATGCAAAATGTTTCTTTTTTTATGTGTGTATAAGCCTGGATGGCCGGACAGAGATTTGAACTTCCGTAATGCTAGTGTAATGGGCCACATTAAGCTCTAATCTCATTATACAAAAAAAAAATATATTTGCGGGATGTATCCGCCAGTTGAATATGACAACCTATGAATCGTGGTGTGTACCATGTAATAAATTAATTTATGTACGTACTTACTAAAACTCTGAGGTAGGCAGTCCCGAACAATATGCCCGTCATCGAGTATGGTGAGAGGAAACTCTGTGCTACGACAATGACATGCGTGCATAGAAGCTGGGTGACTCCATTTTGAACAACTGTTGTGTCTGTAACACCTTGTACATGTTCGGTATGTGGATAAACACATTGCTAAAACGTGTCCACCTTGATTTTTAACGTCAGCTAACAAAAGATTAACTTTTAAATTTTCTCATTTTATCTTACATCTTTTAAGTTAGTGGTTTCCAGACGAAGTCCCTTATTTCAAATTGATGCATTTGCCCTTCCCCATTATATCTTAAAGTTCTCACCATCAACAAGGACTCATCCCGCATAAAATCAATTATTCAGTCTGTTCAGCTCAATTACTCCAAGTATTTGTATAAAATAACGTCTACATAATACCATCATTGTTACAATTGCAATGTTACACTTTCACGTAGAAGTTACTAATGTTAAGGCCCGTGCAAGAATTGTCAAAAAAAAATGTGAATTACTCGTAATATCTGACGTCATTTACAAGGAAAACGCAATAACCGAAAATCAAGTAACAATACTTTTTAGTGATTCTTCAGCTTTTCCGATCAGAGGAAGAAGAGGAGGAGATAAAAGCACGCCGCCGGTTTGCATCAGTCGATTCATCAGCGCACCTGATGACGGCGACGTGGGCTTTTGCCAAAATATTGTGCCCGTTGGACACTGACTCATCTGTGTATTTGTTCAACGAGCCCAGTTTTTCCTTTCAGGTATTATACTTACGTCCTTTTTCTGTATTTTTAATCCTTTGGCTCTATTTCGTGCACTTAAGCCCAAAGATATCTCAGCTGTGAACTGAGTTTACACAGAAAAACCTGTAGTACGTAACTACAATGTACTTACAGTTGCACATTGCTGAGATGACCCTATGGGTGTTACATGATAATGTTCATAAACTAAAATAGTGACTGGTGCGGAAATGCACGCGCTCTGCGCTCACATCTGTTCATTTCCGTCCATTGCATCTCTCCGTGTTTTATGCTCACCAAGCGAACTAAAACAATGGCTCTACATGTGTGCTTTCGTGTAGCACTAAGGCTATCGATACTGTAAGAAGAAACGTAGACTTAGGCCGCAGAACTAGGATCTGAGCCCAGCTCTTCTCGAAAGAATCTACGGTGCCTCAACCACTGGGTCATATTACTACACTCATGCTCATAAATTAAGGATAATGCTGATACATGGTGAAACAACGCTCTGGTGGGCGGTTTGCAGGTTTAAATCACCTCGGGGTATGGCCACGCCGTGCATTTAACCCGCAGTCGTCGCACGGTGGCGCTGGCAGCAGTCCACATACGCAGAGCAGAGGTGAGTGGTGCATGTCAGAGTACGGTGCAGCGAGTAAATGTGCAGACGTTTTCAGACGTGCTAATGGTGACTGTGTTAGAAATGGTTCAAAGAACGCATATTGATGACGTTACGAGGGGTAGAATACTAGGGCGACTGGGGGCTGGTCAAACACAGCACGTCGTAGCACAGGCCCTCCGTGTGCCACGAAGTGTGATCTCAAGATTATGGCATCGATTCCATCAGACAGGAAACGTGTCCAGGCGCTACAGTACGGGACGTCCACAGTGTACAACACCACAACAAGACCGATATCTCACCATCTGTGCCCGCAGAGGGCCACGGAGTACTGCCGGTAGCCCTGCTCGGGACCTTACCGCAGCCACTGGAACAGCTGTCACCAGACACACAGTCTACAGACGACTGAACAGACATGGTTTATTCGCCCGGATACCTGCAAGGTGCATTCCACTGGCCTCTGGTCACAGGAGGGCCCGTAAAGCCTGGTGTCAAGAACACAGTACATGGTCATTGGAACAGTGATCCCAGGTTATGTTTACGGACGAGTCCAGGTAGAGTCTGAACAATTATTGTTGCCGAGTTTTCATCTGGCGTGAACCAGGAACCAGATACCAACCCCTTAATTTCCTTGAGAGGGACCTATATGGAGGTCGTGGTTTGATGGTGTGGGGTGGGATTACGTTTGGTGCACGTACACCTCTCCATGTCATTGACAGAGGAACTGTAACAGGTCAGGTGTATCGGGACGTCATTTTGCACCAGTATGTCCACCTTTTCAGGGGTGCAGTGGTTCCCACCTTCCTCCTGATGGATGATAACGCACGGCCCCACCGAGCTGCCATCGTGGAGGAGTACCTTGAAACAGAAGGTATCAGGCGAATGGAATGGCCTGCCTGTTTTCCAGACTTAAACCAAATCGAGCACGTCTGGGATGCTCTCGGTCGACGAATCGCTACTCGTCTTCAAATCCCTAGGACACTTCAGGAGCTCCAACAGGCACTGGTGCAAGAATGGGAGGCTATGCCCCAGCAGCTGCTCGACCACCTGATCCAGAGTATGCCAACCCATTGTGTGGCTTGTGTACTTGTGCATGGTGACCATATCCCACATCGATGTCGGGGTACATGCGCAGAAAACAGTGGTGTTTTGTAGCACATGTGTTTCGGGGCGGTTTTCTGAACTTATCACCAATACCGTGCACTTACAGATCTGTGTCGTGTGTGCTCCCTATGTGCCTATGCTATTGGCGCCAGTTTTGTGTAGTGTCACGTTGTGTGACACCACATTCTGCAGTTATCCGTAACTTATGAGCATGAGTGTCGTTTGACAAGTCAATGCCGTGCCCGTTACGTATATGCATACCAATTAAGGATATTATTACTAACTATATCGACAAAATACACTGTTAAGGCAAAACATTTGAGCACCTTTTTAACAGCATGTTGCTTCACCTTTGTAACAGTCCAGCAGTGATTCTGCGTGGCATAGTTCCGACTAGTCCTTTATAGTTTTCTGGCTGTGTGTGGCTCAGATGTCTACGCACAGGTCGCCCAGTTCCCGTAAATTACGGGTGAGTGGTTTGCGGCCTCGGAGCTGGCGCCCGGTAGTGTCCCAGACGTGTTCCATCGGGTTCAGATCAGGAGAAGCTGATGGACAAGACATGAACGGGAGTAGCTAAGTAGCGTGTTGGTTCTCCTTTAGAACGCTGTACAGCAGAGATTCTGTTCTCGCTTTCTAACCGGCAATAGGTGGCACCAGATGTGATTCATCTGGATTAAATAAGGCGAATTTAGCGGACGAGATATCAACGTCAGTTCACTAAAACGCTTCTCAAACAACTGTAGCAGAATCTTGGCCTTGTGACACGGTTGTAACAAAAACATTTACTTTACTGGATGATGCCATCGCCGTCAGAGAAGACATTAAACATGAATGGTTCAAATGGCTCTGAGCACTATGGGACTTAACATTTCAGGTCATCAGTCCCCTAGAACTTGAACTACTTAAACCTAAGGGCATCACACACATCCATGCCCGAGGCAGGATTCGAACCTGTGACCGTAGCGGACGCGCGGGTCCAGACTGAAGCGCCTAGAACCGCTCGGCCACCAGAGGCTGGCAAACATGAATGGATGCAAGTGGTCTGGAATAACGTTCACGCATTCGAGAACTGTCACGGTACTTTCCATCATTAACACTGGTCCCTCCGAAGCCCAGGTAAATGTCCCTCACAACGTATCACCGCACCCATCGGATTGCGTTGATGACGTGTTGCTTGGATGACGGCGTATCCGAACACGACAATTGACCTGATGTAACAATAAACGTGACTCCTCCGACCAGATACCAAGTTTGCTTCATCCACAGTCCAACCTGATTGATCCCGGCCCATATCAGTCACATTTGACGATGTCGTTAAATCAACTTTGAGATCGTCTGCTGTGGATCCCCACGTTCAACGGTGAGCGCTGAACGATGTTCTCCGGAACTGTTATCCTTGCACCAGCATTGTACCCTGTCGTCACATCTGCCACAGATCGCCGCCTATTGGGCTTTGCAGAAGGCAAGCCTCTGACCACCACGTTCTGCGATGACGCTTAGGCGTTCATTATCTTGTCGCGTACTAGTAGTTTTACCGCGCTTTAACCACTTTCAAAGGATGCTCAAGACAGTAGCACGTGGACAGCCGACCAGCTTCTCCGCTGCCGTGATGTTCATATGTAGTTGCAGGGTCATAACAATCTGCCCTTTGCACAATAGCTTATGTGAGGGGCACGTATCGTCGCTATAATTATTTCCCACCCATCTGTTCTCCGCTTTTGTACCTTCATTCAAGCGTCACGTGTGCGCAAAGCCACGAGGCGGTATTCCAACTTGCAGTTGGTGTGTTTAAAGAGATGGAGATTGTAACTGCACCACATGGGTACATCTACTAAACGGTTATGCACGTCAAGAAACACTTTAGTAATTATTACGTAACTGCTTTATTCATGCTCATCTAGTAAAATTCAGTCTCATTTTAGACTCACCGCGAAAAATTAAACAAACAGCCCAAAACCAGTGAATAAGACGGCAGTACATTGCTCAATAAAATAAAAGTGGCAACTAACTCTTTTAAAAAAGGTGTGAAAACATACGTATTAAATAATACATAATTTTCAGCTAGTAATCATTTAAACAACACGAAGTAGGAGTAGGTAAAAATGTTTGGGTTGGTAAAAATTAAAGGAGTAAACATCGCTGTCATTCTGTAATATATTATAAGAGTACACTGAGGTGACAAAAGTCATGGGATACCTCCTAATATCGTGTCGGACCTCATTTTGGCCAGCATAGTGCAGCCTCTCGATATGGCGTCGACTCAACGAGTCATTGGAAGTCTCCTGCAGAAATATTGAGAGCTATGCTGCCTTTACAGCCTTCCAGAATTGTAGAAGTATTGCTGGTGCAGGTTTACGTGCGCGAACTGACCTCTCCACTATGTCCCATAACTATTCATTGTGATACGTTTCGGGCTATCTGGGTGGCAAAATCATTCACTCGAAGTGTCCAGAATGTTCTTCAAACCAATCTCAAACAATTGTGGCCAAGTTGCATGGCGCGTTCTCATCCATAAAAATTTCATCATTGTTTGGGACTATGAAGTCCATGAATGGCTGCAAATGGTCTCCAAGTAGCCGAACATAACCATTTCCAGACAGTGATCGATCCAGTTGGGCCAGAGGATCTAGTTCATGCTATGTAAACATAATCCACACCAATATACAGCCACCACCAGTTTGCAGTGCCTTGTTAATAGCTTGGGTCCACAGCTTTGTGCGGTTGCGCCACACTCGAAGCCTTCCATCAGCTCTTACCGACTGAAATTGGGACTCACCTGTCCAGGGCACGGTTTTCTAGTCGTCTAGAGTCCAACCGATATGGTCACAAGCCCAGGAAAGGCAAGGCGGTGCAGGCGATGTCGTGCTGCTAGCAAAGGCCTCTCGTCGATCGTCTGCTGGCATAGCCATTAACGCCAAATTTCACCTCTCTCTCCTAACGGATACGTTCGTTGCAGGTCCCACATTGATTTCTGCTGTTATTTCAAGCACTGTTGCTTGCCTGTTAGTAATGATAACTTTACGCAAACGCCGCTGTTCTCGCTCGTTAAGTGAAGGCCATCGACCACAGCGCTGTCCGTGATGAGAAGTAATGCCTGAAATTTTGTATTCTCGGCACACACTTGACACTGTGAATCTTCGAAAATTGAATTCCCTAATGATTTCCAAAATGGAATGTCCCATGTGTCTAGCTTCAGCTTTCATATCGCGCTCAAATTAATTTCCGCCGTGCTGCCATGATCACGTCGGAATCACCTGACAACAAATGACAGCTCCGGCAATCCATTGCCATTTAATAGCTTGTATACGCGATACTACCGCCATCTCTATTTGTGCACGTCGCTATCCCATGACTTTTGTCACCTCGGTTTTTAATGCTTTTTATTGGAAAATTGCATACCAGAGCTTCCTGAGATCATTATTTCCTTCCTTACGGGCGGATACTGGCTCGGTATTTCACCGACTAATGCGAACGTAAAAAGAATGTGACACAGAGACAGGAGGATCATCATGACCCTGTTGCGATACGAAAGGATGACTCGTGATGAGATATGAATAACTAGAGCAGTATTAGCTTTGGAATTATTAAGTCCTGCAAGTAATTATTCCAACGGCCTTGCTGCAGTGGTAACACCGGCTTCCGTCAGATCACCGATGATAAGCGATGTCGGGCTTGGCTAGTACTTGAAAGGGTGACCGTTCGGGTCTGCCGAGAGCTGCCGACAAGCGGACTGCACTCAGCCCTTGTGAGGCCAAGTGAGGAGCTACCTGAGTGAGAAGCAGCTGCTCCGATCAAGAAAACTGACAACGGCCGGGAGAACCGTGTGCTGACCACATGCCCTTGCACATCCGCGACCAGGGACTCCTGTCGGCTTAGGATGATATAGCGGTCAGTCGGTAACGTTGGGTCTTCCGAGGCCCGTTCGGACGGAGTTTAGTTTTAGTAAGTAACTGTACGGCTGCTCGTTTATTAACTTTAAATTGTAATTTATGGCTGTACTGAAGTAAAATGTCTGATGACACCGAAAAGTCTTGAGAAATTTTGGAATCTATTTGAAAATTTTACGTGCAGTGGTTCAATTACTGACTAGTAGTTAGTCATGTCCGCTTCATAACTTGTAACTTGGAGACTTTTCGGAGACGAATAAAGCATGTGATGGAGCCGCAGCAGCTGTCCAGGCCAGTCCCTTACAAAAAAAAGAATGTTGAATTCATTAAAATCATGTTTCCAGTCGCGGATTCGTGTTGCTTTGGTCATCACGATTTCAATTATAATAGTCACAGGTCTATAAATCAGTTAATTAAAAAGTCGATGTATTAGTCAATTTATGCATTAAAACAAATTTTCTCCGTGCCAACTAAAACCACTTATTATTCGTCTGAATAGAGGACCATCGATTGGTTGGGGTAGAGCAGTTTTCATGTTCATAGATCGATTAATCCAGAAAGTTCACAAGATGGGGAAAATGCATAGAAGTTCGATGCTGTAAAGCCGGCCGCGGAGGCGGAGCGGTTCTAGGCGCTTCAGTCCGGAACCGTGCGACTGCTACGGTCGCAGGTTCGAATCCCGCCTCGGGCATTGATGTGTGTGATGTCCTTAGGTTAGTTAGATTTAAGTAGTTCTAAGTTTTAGGGGATTGATGACCTCAGATGTTAAGTCCCATAGTGCTCAGAGCCAATTGAAATTGAATTGATGCTGTTAATATCAGATTCCATTTGCAGCCACGCCGACACCTAAGGACACAAGCCACGCCCACGTTTGGACTGCTGGCGCTCCACAGGGCCACCAAGCTGAGCCCCTCCGACCAAAATCATAAGGAACTGTTTGCATTGCCACCCTCAGTCAAGTTGGTTACGGGGACTTTTCTCTATCAGAGGATGATACTCCTGTGCTGCATCTCACGTTACAAAACAATGGAGAGATGTCTCTTACCCCGATTACGTCGTATTTCTTAGTAATTTTCACTTCGTTATTAGTAGCAGTACTGCAATTGCTGGCACTTTATTGTACATTTTCTGGTTTCCATCATTTTGGAAACAACTTGTAGATTTGTAGGTTCAACCAGTTTTCGTCAAGGTCTTTCCTGGTAGAACGCTCGTGGCAACTTTGCCCACTATGAACGTGCAAATACGTTTTTTCCTCTACGAGCAACAGACATTACTGTTCCGTAGGTGCTGAGGTGGTAAGCTTCGTCGTGTTACCCTGTCTATGTTTCGTATTACTTGTTTCCTCGTGACTCACTTCTTTCTTTCGTGAGTCTCAGTTCCCAAAATTCATCTCAGTTTTTCCGATTACCATTCTCTCTTTCCTGGGATTGCAGGAGTTATTGTTGTTTATCGTTCCATTTTCATTGTTTTTTAGGTATATTTATCTTGTACTATAGCAGGTTGGCAGCTCACTACATAGCTCAGAATGGTGTTTTGCCGAAATTCTTTTCTTTGTGATGTGATTATCTCGCTTTTGTGTGCCGTTATCGTGAATACATTTGATTTAATTTCAGTTTACTGCCTTTTACTGGACTATAGTTTTCCCCTGCCCCCTTCGATAAATCGTTTATTTAGGCAAAAGAATTCCATGCTGTAGGTGATGATGGCTGACGCCTCCGCGGTCCAGGGAACAGAAGATCAGCAGGTGAGATTGTTGTTATCTGCTGACAGAAAACAGCGACACAGATATCATTTCCATCAATAAACGTACAGCCCCAAACTAAACGCCGGCCTCTGTGGCCGAGCGGTTCTAGGCGCTTCAGTCCTGAACCGCGCTGCTGCTACGGTCACAAGTTCGAATCCTGTCTCGGGCATGGATGTGTGCCATGTCCTTAGGTTAGTTAGATTTAACTAGTTCTGTGTCTAGGGGATTGATGACCTTAGATGTTAAGTCCCATAGTGCTTGGAGCCATTTGAACCAAACTAAACCACACACCTGGATCTACAAACTGTCAGCTTTGAAGTCCGGGAAATACTCCATGCCACGTGTATGAAATTTATTATTCCATAGCTTTAAGTTTTAACTGAAAGCTTTGTCCAGCGTATCTGTGATCAATTTTTGAGAAGACAAAGAGTATTATGTCATACGTGGCTGATGTTGTACAGGTATACCTGTGAGTGTTTTTCTCCGGTACATGACAGTGTGATGACGTACTCAGCACTTTCAGCGAACTTCGGAGGGTAAATAAAGCATAGCAACCCAATCAGCAGCATCTGATGCGCTTATTCCTCGTCTCCACTTTTGCAATAAGTACATAAACGGCAGGTATAACTAATGCAGAACTTAAATCTCATGCAAAACAGCTCCTATTACAAGCAAATAAGTGGATATTTGACAAGGTTGGGAGTCTGTTTAGCAGGCTCAAATGGCGATGTTAGTCCTTTAGCGGTATACGGCTGCGGTCTTACTTTTACTCCCAGCCCGTAGAGACGTTCCTATATCTGATCGGAAGCGATATTTCTTATCGACACCTATACCTAAAATTGTATCGATACTTCGGTAATAATTATGAAAAAATTAATTACAACGACAGTATCCTGAAGAACTGTTTTCTTTTTTTATCCTTTTCATTAGCACAACAGTGCTTACTTTATGTAAATACGTAAATTATGCTACGTTTACATGAACTAATGTGAGTGTAAAATCAATTACAGATGTAAGCAGTAAATGACGAAGTCTCTAAACGCAAACGAACCTGCATTTCACGCTACAGACACGTGCCGTCATTGCAACTAAAACTTCAGATGCAAGCAGTAAATGACAAATTCTCTAAACGCAAACAAAAGTACACGGTTCGACGTGAATTTCACGCGTCACACAAGTGCCGTCATTATAACCAAAACTGCAAATGTAAGCAGTAAATGACAAATTCACTAAACGCAAACAACGGTACAGGATTTGATGTGCATTTCAAGTTTCACACACATGCCATCATTACAAACAAAACTGTAGATACAGTGAACAAGCTTGAATTCACTTGTACTCATTGCAGTCTGTGTTTCAGCTTGCGGGAATTGCGAAATTCTGAGACGTCCTTCAGCTCCTAAAGAAGAAATTTTCCTACATCTGATGCACCTAGAGAGGAGGTTGTTACGGCGTAAAGTCAAGCGCCGGAACGTCAGTCGGGAACGATAAAGAAGAGATGGCTGTGAGAAGACGTCAGCCAATCGCACGCTGCCCGACCCCTCTCCAGGACGACAACTCGGCAGGAGCGGCCCCTTTGTGAAGAGGACATAAAGCGCCGCGCCCGTCTGGTGGCATCAGAACCTAATATGGAAACTCTTAAGACAGACAACCATCCCAGCCACCTACGTCAAAATTATAGACAGCTTCCTGTCCAACAGACACTTCGTGGTCGAAGTTGGCGGAAAATACTCGTCCATACGACCGCTGAATGCAGGAATTCCCCAAGGATCAGTTCTTTCGCCAACCCTGTTTAACATCTACGCAAACGATATCCCACTGGAGCCAGGAGTAAACATCGCCCAGTTCGCTGACGACACGGCCTTTTTCACAAGCGGTAAACGACACCTCACCAACATCAGAAGGCCGCAGCGGCATATGTCCCTAGTGGAAGTATGGTGTCGCCAAAATAAACTGCAACTAAACGCAGGGAAATCAGCTGCAGTCTACTTTACGAGAAAAAGACCTATCCTTGAGGAAAACCTGAGACTAAATGCACAGGAGCTACCCTGGAGGGATGAAGTAAAGTATTTATGCGTCACATTGGACAGGAAGCTGCTCTACCACCGGCACATCAAGGAAAGGAAACAAAGAGCTCAAAACCTAGCGAAGGCCCTCTTCCTCATATTCAAAAGTAAAAACCTAAAACAAGAAACAAAACGAACATTATTCAAAACCACAATCCTGCCGTCGATGACGTATGGCTGCACCTCATGGGGCACCGCAAGCAGAAGCACCAGATACCAACTACAAATCGTCCAAAATAAAGTGTTGCGCTGGATCCTAGGCGCCCCACCATGGGCACGCACCAGACACCTCCACGAGATTATGGAGATGGACATGCTGGACGAAACAGTCAGGAAATTAGCAACACAGGTCCATAACAAGTTAGATATCATAAGAGACAGCTGCAGACATTTGACTAACGTAGGCACCAACAAACCTAAGCAATGGCACAAGCAACGCGTGCCACGCAGCATAATTGAAGAGCCAGCAGACTAAACTGACACCTAGTAGATTATAGTAAACATAAACGCTGTAGATAGATTAAAATCATTAACCACCCCTAGTAGACTAGAATAAACATATAACGCTGTAGATAGATTAGAATCATTAGCAACTTCTCTAAATAAATGTGTAGAAAGTTCATAGCTCATAAGGATAGGCAGGCACGACTCAAATACTACTCACTAAAATAAACTAGTACTCGCATCCGAAACCAAAACAAAGTACGACAGCCCAGCGGCGAATCGCCTCTGAAGAACCAAGAAGACAACGAGAACGTCCAACCACACAACTCCTGAAGAGGAAGAGCAAACCACCATCCAAGGAGGCGGATTGGAGGACGAAGTCCGAAAACAATAACATTCCTGTCCCCCAAAGTTAAATAAAGAGTGCCACCACAGCACATACATGCAAACACACACAAAAATACACGGCGAATCGGCAAAGTCGATGGGCCTTTATTCAACAAAGTGACAAAACATAAAATAAAAAAATAAAAAAATGGTCGCGGCCCAGCTCAATTGTAGCTTCAAGACTAGTGACTTGTGTAGCAGCGACTTAGGATTGTCTATACTGAAGAAACTTGATTATTTCGTATGTCGCCCTCTGCTAGCGACACATCTGTGTAATCGCAAAGTTAAGTATTGTCTCTTTTCATTTTGTAATAAAACTAATTAATACGATTTGTTTGAACTGTTTGTCTAGCGAACCGAGTTCGTAGGATTCCTGGACTCCTCATATTCGACTACGAGCATAGAGACAGAAGATAGGTTCCTTTCTGTATGCTACGCAGTGTAGGCAGAACATATTTTATGATCATTCACACTAGTGGTGACGCAGAGACCGGTGGAACTAATAGTCAACTCCCATAGTCGATGACGGCGGAGTTCAAGAAGTGAACGCCTAGCCAGAAGCAAATTCCATAGCATACCGAAAGTCGCCGTAAGCGCGCACAAACAGTCCAGAGAGTACAACATTGCAGTACCTGTGTTGTAAAGGAACTTTGCATTGTAATCTGAATAACACAGGCGCTGCAATAGCATATTTATCTGCCGCTACCGGGCAAGCGACTTTCAAGTACAAATTTCTGACCTGTACGGGACTATACTTAAGGGATGTAAGAGTACAGGTCGTAGACGCATGGCTGACAGCATGTGAAAGTTCCGGTCTGGCCGTGAGTCCTGCACCGGTAGCCAGATGGTAAGGTGACCGCTAGTGATAAGCGGGAAATCCGGGTTCGAGTCCCAGTCCGGCACAGATTTTCATTGTCGTCATTCCAGTCTACAGCTGATGGTTGTTCTTATACGTAGTTGTGAATTCAGTTAATGTAGTCCAGGGAGTGGTAAACACGGGCAAGGTCAGCCACTCTGCTATTAATGGCGCGTACAGAAGACATCAAAGTGTAGCAAGAAGTGCCGGGCAAGTGCGATGCCAGTACGGACTCTATGGTCCACGTGGCATGCCCTCGACGGGAGCAAGCTGTAGCCATTGTATGAAATCCGTTGAGTGCGAGATCACAAGTTCAATCTTTAGAAAGGCTCATTTAATAGAGTTGTGTTAATAATTATGACAGGAAAAGTATTACCTGCTAATGGATCGCCACGTGCATTGGGAGGGAGACAGAAAATGAGTGTCCGGAAGGAGCAGAGGTCAACCTCTATGGGATGTATTTATTACACTTCACAAAAATGGTTCAAATGGCTCTGAGCACTATGGGACTAAACATCTGAGGTCATCAGTCCCCTAGAACTTAGAACTACTTAAACCTAACTAGCCTAAGGACATCACACACATCCATGCGCGAGGCAGGATTCGAACTTGCGACCGTAGAGGTCACGCGGTTCCAGACTGAAGCTCCTAGAACCGCTCGGCCACAACGGCCAGCTTACACTTCACAAAATGGACATTGTCGACATTCAGGAAATTTTCAAAATGAACCATTAACTTGCACCACGAACACCGAATAAAAAATGTCACGCTACAGTGATCACAAATGTTCGCACCATCAAGACCGAAGACGAACTTCTTGGGAGTTACAAACCGTGCACGACGTTCAGCTAGACACCCATTCTCAAAGAGTGCTTATAGAATCATGTTTGTGTAACGGGGTGATGTGAGCTTATGGAATGTGATAACATGAAACTGGATACGAAACAGTCTGTCGAGGAGCTTATCGTGAAACTGGCTATCCTTTAAGGCGTACCTGCAGATATTGCGATAATATAATTTATAGTCACAGAAAAAACAAATATGCAAAGGTCAAATTTGTCCAGCGGCTCTAGGTGGTATGAACTGCAATGAACACACATTTCAGAAGAGATAGTTTGTTCTAAAGGAGTATGGTTTTTATACACAGGCCAGGAATCAAGTAAATGAGAGTTATTTTGACCTGCTATTGGCCAAAAGCAGTGCTCATACCACAGCTGAGTTCTCTTTCGCTGAGTGGCTGACCATTCGGTTTGACGATCACTGTTGGCAAGCGGGGTGCACTCAGCCCTTGTGAGGCCAAATGAGGAGCTGCTTGACTGAGAAGTAGCGCCGGCCGGTATGGCCGAGCGATTCTAGGCGCTTCAGTCTGGAACCGAGCGACCGCTACGATCGCAGGTTCGAATCCTGCCTCGGGCATGGATGTGTGTGATGTCCTTAGGTTAGTTAGGTTTAAGTAGTTCTAAGTCTATGGGACTGATGACCTCAGATGTTAAGTCCCATAGTGTTCAGAGCCATTCGAACAATTTTTTGAGAAGTAGCGCCTCCGGTCTCGTAAACTGACATACTGCCGGGAGAGCGGCGCGCTGACCACGTGCTCCGTATCCGCATCCAGTGACGCTTGCGGGCTGTGGATGACACAGCGGCCGGTCGGTACCGTAGAGTCTTCATGGGCTGTTCGGGCGGAGTTTAGTAGTTTAGCTTAGTATTATTTCTATTACGCCCATTTTCCCACTCTTGCTTTCTGTGACGTAAATATCCCCTGCCGCCCTTGCAAGATCACGCACGCCCGGAAGAATCTAAGGGGGCAGAGCACCTCCAACTTCTCGCAGCACAATAAATAACTTTCCAGCCCATTTACTATCCAGATTAACAGTCGGCATAATAGTATACGAGTGCCTTAAGACATTGATTTTAGATGATCTTCATACAACTCTCTTGGTACCTTTAAATTACGGGGTTCTTTTCATATGCATTTCCTCTTCAAATCCCAGTTCGTCAGAGTTGAAAACAAATTCCTTACTGAACGATGGAATAAATTTGTTTATCTCATCTACAAATTTTCGGGCTGCATTTGCAGTTTGCTGTCCATCGTCAAGTTGACACTTTGAAATTTCGTTATCTTTCGTCTTCCTGTTCTGTACCACTGTTTGGAATTATGTAACCACCCACTGCCTCCCTTGAAATCACTGTAATCTGTGTGAGGCACAATTTGATGTGCATAACGTAGTAGGTCACTATCATGCACATCCTGTAACTTGCAGCCGGCCGCTGTGGCCGAGCGGTTCTAGGCGTTTCATTCCGGAATCGCGCTGCTGCTACGGTCGCAGGTTCAAATCCTGCCTCGGACGTGGATGTGTGTGATGTCCTTAGATTAGTTAGGTTTAAGTAGTTTTAAGTCTAGGGGACTGTTGACCTCGGGTGTTAAGTCCCATAGTGTTTGTAACTTGTGTCGAGCATCCCTGAAACGCGCCATTACTAGTGTTTGTAACAAGTGCTCGTTGTCCTCCATTGCATATCCGTAGTTTTCCTTCTGCACTACGTGGTCATATTGCTGCGGACTTATTCGAAATCTTTTGATATATATATATATATATATATATATATATATATATATATATATATATATATATATATATATATATCGGTACTTGGACGACGATTGTCCTTTACTGCGTTTCACTGATGACGCGATTTGAGGTTTCCTATCCGACAAGGATGACAAACCACATGACTCGACAACAGTTTCAATGCCACTTTCACTTGTTAAGCACGTATCATCATCATTGTACCCCTCATGTACATTGTTCGCACACTCGAGCGTATACGACACCACACATTCCACTGACTCATCTTGCTGAAATGCAAATATTTCATATGCTCTTCTTTCTCACTTTGTGAAATTCCTTGGGTTCCTTTCTGACGAAATGTTAACTTCGGCAACTGTTGTTGTAGACATAATGCACTGTTTGCTTTGTTTATCATTGCCTTTGCTCTGTTTTGTATCCACACCACTAGCACTGTAGCACTGTTGTTAGTTCGTCGTCGACAAAGCAGTTCAACTAAGCTCCGTAGCCTCAAGCTGTACTCGACCAGTCCGACCCTCTTATGCCATTAGCAGCCTGTATTGTGGCTGCATGGTAAACAGTTGTGGGTCGTCGAAAGCCGTAAACATCATTGGCCTTTTGCGACTTCGCACTCAAGGGGTTCCTTGTGAATATCTCTGACCTTTGCTTCATATCGGTACTTGATCTGGGTGGGGAATCCGAAACACTGCCGGATACTAAATTCCATTTATGTAAAATCTTCACCACAAGGCTATGAGGTACACCTGATTCTCTGGAAACAGATGCGTCGATTTCCACAGACTACGTTGGAATGCTGTATGTACAGTATCAACAGCGTCGTTACTCGCTTCAGATCTGCCTCTGTTTACCTTGTCACCAACGGTGCCACTGTCTTTATCCTTTACCATTCTTTGATGCTCTTCACATCTGGCAGACTTCTACCATCGGCACCTCGGAACTGTCACGGAACTGAAAGAGCCAACTGCGTT
Source organism: Schistocerca americana (assembly GCF_021461395.2). Classification (NCBI taxonomy): domain Eukaryota; kingdom Metazoa; phylum Arthropoda; class Insecta; order Orthoptera; family Acrididae; genus Schistocerca; species Schistocerca americana. The sequence continues at coordinate 358,928,829 of NC_060130.1, read as the reverse complement.
TCATGAAAAAACAAAACATATTGCGCTTTCTCCCGCATAGGCGCCATTGTGACAGCATCACTCCTAAATATGACAGCTATTAAGAAAATAGGGAACGTTTCCGTCTGACTCCTCTAGGCGCGCCGATCGCATATATTTTGGTAAGTGCGTGCTCGGCATCTCAGTCTGCATCCATCCGTGACAGCAGGGACGTCTCTGTGCGTCTGGTTTTTGCGATATTCAAATTTGAAATGTGCGCTGCAATCGAAAGTCCCGCCAGTTGTGAGGCGTGGTCTGTGATACGTTTTTTGTTGGCAAAAAACCTAAAACCTATAGAAATTTATCGTGAACTGCGTGAAGTGTACGGAAACAACTTAATGAGTGAATGTTCCGTCCGGAATTGGTGCATTCTGTTTAAAAATGGCCGAACCAACGTTCATCATAAATAGAAGAGTGGACCCCCGAGCATAGTGACTGACGATCTTATCGCTAAAGTTGATGTAACGATTAGTGTAAAGCCGGCCGCGGTGGTCTCACGGTTCTAGGCGCGCAATCCTGGACCGCGCGACTGCTACGGTCGCAGGTTCGAATCCTGCCTCGGGCATGGATGTGTGTGATGTCCTTAGGTTAGTTAGGTTTAAGTAGTTCTAAGTTCTAGGGGACTGATGACCACAGCTGTTAAGTCCCATAGTGCTCAGAGCCATTTGAACCATTTGATTAGTGTAAACCGTCGCTTCACAATAACGGAGCTTTCGATTTCTTTTCCACAAGCTTCACGGATTTTGTTGTTTGAAAGCTCAAAAGCTAGACTACCACAAATGTTGTGCACGATTGGTGCCCAAAATGCTTGCAGGGCACCATAAAGAACACCAAATGGGGGCAACTTTGACATTTCTGGAGACCTACCACAAACGTGCTGATTCATTACTGGATCGAAACCGGTGACGGAACTTGGGTGAAACACGTCAATTGTGAGACAGAATTACAGTCCATGGAGTGGGGGCACACAATGTCCCCCCAAAAACCAAGAAAATTGTTGCAAAACTTGTCAGCAAGGAAGTTGATGGCGACAGTGTTTTGGGACAGGCAAGGTGTGCTTCTTATTGATTTTCTCGAACTTGGAGCAACCATAAATTCTGCCCGGTACTGTCGGACTTTGCACAGCGTTAGAAGAGCAGGTCAAAACAAATTTTGTTTTTGCTCGACAATGCCCGACCTCACACGGCAAACCGCACTAAAGAACTCCTTAATTCATTCAAATGGGAAATTTCCCCTTTTAAGCCTTACAGCCCCGATCTTGCGACAAACGACTTCCACTTGTTTCCCAAGACGAAGAACTGGCTTGCAACGCAGCGCTTTGATGACGACGCGGAACTCCAGGCGGGCGTGACTCACTGGCTGAAGTCTCAGGCGACAGACTTTTTCGACGAAGGTTTTTCAAAGCTTGTCCACCGCTATAATAAGTGCCTCAATGTGTTTGGTGACTATGTGGAAAAGTAGTATGTCAGTCACTCTTTCAGATGTATATAACAAAATGTATTTCTTGTACTTAGTTTTTTTTTTTAAATTCCAAAACGTTCCCTACTTTCTGAATAGCCCTCGTAGCACCACTCCTAAACTACGCTGCCTGTAACAAGAGAGATAGAGAGAAGGGGGGAGAGGGAGAGGGAGAGAGAGAGAGAGAGAGAGAGAGAGAGAGAGAAATCAGATGCTGTCAGAGTACATGTAGAAGTCTATGTATAAAATCGTCATTAAAAAAAAAAAAGAAAAAAAGAAAAAGAAAAAGGAAATGTATCCATAAAAAACTTCATGAAGATGTCATTTTTAACAAATCGCATAGCTGTAAATAGGACAGTTCCTTAGAAATAAATTTTTGCAGAGAAAAACTTTATGCTCACTCTGTACCTTGACAAGCCAAAACATTACAACCACTGCCTACCGCGACGTTGGATGCCGTCTGATGGCGCTGCGGGCACGTGACGCAACCACAAAAGTATGTAAGTGGAGCAGACACGGACGAGGCATCACCCCAGCAAAGATATAGGCTGCAAATTGGGAAATCTATTGAGATAAGCGACTTTGACAAAAGGCAGATGCTTATTACGCAGAGCCTGTGAACGAGTCTCTCGAAAACGACGAAGTTGGTAGAGTGTCTACGTGCTACTGTCGTGAGGATCTACAGAAAAAGGTAGGACAGTGAAACTACCACTAGGAGCTAAATGGTTGAACGTTCACGACTCTTCACAGAACGTGGGGTTCGGAGGCTTGTCTGCTCTCTAAAGTAAGATAGATGGTAATCTGTGGCATCTCTGACGAAAGAGCACAATCCTGGTGCACAAACAGGTGTTTCGGAGCCCCTGTTCGTCGTACATTGCTGAACATGGAGCTCTGTAGCAGATCACCACTGCGTTTTCACATGTTGAAGCAACGACATCGTCAATTACGATTGCAGTGGGCATGGAACAATTGCGATTCGACCGTCGATCAGTGGAAGCGTGCTGCTTCTTCGAGTGCTGCACGAGGTCGATAGTCGTCTTCACAAATGCCGTCATCGAGTGAACAGCGGCTCGAAAGGTGTAGCGCACCACGATCGCAGGCTGGTAGGAGCAGTATCATGCTATGGGAAGACATTCTCCTGCTCTTGCGTGGGACCTGTCTGTGGCAGTAACCGAAGACACGCTGACAGCTGCAAACCACCTGCAACCCTGCATACTTGATGTCTTCGCCGATGGCGATGTCATCTTTCAGCAGTATAATTGTCCGTGTATCGGAGCCAGAACGGTGATACAGTGGTTTGAGGAGTATAATAGTAAACTCACGTTGATGTATCGGCTACCAAATTCGATTGATGTAAATCCTATGGAACACATGTAAACCGTTGTCGGATGCCGTCACCGCCTACGCAGATCAGCGGTTCTTTATTTACGCGAATAACATGACCTGTGCATAGACATCTAATGCCACATACCTCCTCAAACCTACCAACAAACTGTCGAATCTCTAATACGTAGTATCAGTGACTTACTGCGTTGCAAAGGCGGACAAACAAGCTATTAAGGAGGTGTTAGTAAGGTTTTGGCTCATCAATGTATATTAATGTCATTGCAGACAATATTAATGGTTACTTCAGAGTTATCTAAAATGAAAAGGCTACGCAAATATTCACTAAGGTCTTGATAAGAAAATGGTTCAAATGTCTCTGAGCACTGTGGGACTTAACATCTGAGGTCATCAGTGCCCTAAAACTTAGAACTACTTAAACCTAACTAACCTAAGGACATCACACACATCCATGCCCGAGGCAGGATCCGAATCTGCGACCGTAGCAGCAGCGCGGTTCCGGACTGAAGCGTCTAGAACCGTTCGTCCACAACGGGCGGCTCTTGATAAGATTGCGCGGTGGTACAGAGATTGGTAACTTGCTTTAAATGTTCAGAAGTATAAAATTGTGCACTTGATGAAACGAAAAGGCGTAGCATCCTATGGCTATAATACCAGTGGGTCAGAACTGAAATCAGTAAACTAATTTACGTACCTGGGTGTAACAATATTAAGAGATATCAAATAGAACGATCACAAAATCTCATTCGTAGGCAAATCAGCTGGCACACTTCATTTAATTGCTAGGCTACTGCGAAAATGCACTCAATCTATGTAAGGTGTTCCTTAGAAAACAACCGTTTGACACATCGTAGAAAACTGAACGTATAACCGTCAGTCAAAAAATGTTAGAGACTGGATTAATAAAAAATAGAGAAACGTTAAGATGGTGGTTTTAAGGCTTCCGATGTTCCACATAGTGTCCCCTCACTTGAGTACAACGGACAGAACGTTCGTATAACGATGTGAAGCTGTCCGAAAAGTTCTTCATTGGGATGGTTGTTCAACTCTCACGTTACATTGCGCTGAATATCGGTTACGTCGTCTGAGAGTTGACCCTTCATGTGAATTTCAGCATTTCGACATCTTGCGGTTCGTATTGATAACACCAAGTTCCGTCACTCGCCATGATTTTTTCCGGAAAAGAATTGTCGAAGTTCTGCATTTCAATCAAGTCGCTCCAGGTGTGGACACGTCTAGTGAAGGTATGTGATACAAACTTGACACACACTTTTCTGTCCTTCAAAGCATCCTCGAGAATGTCTTGAATACTTGATACAGGTTTGTTGTTCCTTTGCTATTTGACACATAACAACTCGACAGGCAACAACCACACATCCACTACTTAACACTGCCTGCTCACAGCTGACTCGTCGAATCCACAACTGCTGTTCATAGTTGTTAGTTCAAGCTGCCAGCGGAGTTAATGCACTGTCTTCCATTATATTCCAGGAATAAAGTCGCTACCAAGCACGTACTTTACCACTAGACCACCAATCCCAGCCTTGGAACTTAGTTGACAGTCGATGTACGCGGTTAACAGTGAACTTAGGATTTTGTAATTTGCGTGTGCGCACCACCCTGACTTGAATAGACAATTACAGGTAGCAGATAGCTGCTCGTGGTATTTACCTTAGCTGCGATGAGCTGTCGTCTGCATAAAAATTAATGAAGCCTTTGCTGATTTTTTTCTGCAGAAACTTTTCCTATGTTTCTCGTGATGCGAGATACCATGTACTCATCCCTAGCCTTGGAATATGGCGATATGCACACACATGGCTGGAGCAGCATGAATATTGAAATGCCCTCTCAGTCCTCGCAAGAACTGGTTCGTTTCTCCACAGTTGGAGATCAACGACGCTTCAGCTAATATCTAGCTGAATGTCAGCTGCAGTGAATGCAGTGGTCACACAAATTTCTCCTCTGTGTCGTACGGAGCGTTATGCGCCCCTTTCTGCACTTGATGCCAGTTCAGAGAAGAGTCCTCGAAAATTTCGCTCTTGTCTTTCTCATAGCCGAACTGTTTCCCCACCTGAGTTCTTTCGTTCTCCACGTCACGGCTTTTCTCGACCACTGGGAGTGTTTCTCTTATTTTGTGAAAACTCTCTCTGCCAATCGCAAGGGCCCCACCATTGAACTGCTTTGAAATCTCGCCACTTTACTCCTTCCTAGTTCGTTTCCGCCAATCGGACGTCTTGTGCCCGTTCCAGACGCCTAAAAGTTACATGCGTACATCACATGTGTACCATTCGCTGTTTATGTGATCAACTGCGCCACTGGTTTTGTTCGTATCCATTTGTAATTCCGAAACGCATTTTTCTAAAGCTTCTTTCTGTCCTACTTCTGGTGGCTCTTTATGTGCTCTCCAGTATGCGTCATGCATCCGGTCGCTGACTCCTGGCGAGGGACGCCCCCTAACAAGGGAACCTCCCCATCGCACCCCACTCAGATTTAGTTATAAGTTGGCACAGTGGATAGGCCTTGAAAAACTGAACACAGATCAATCGAGAAAACAGGAAGAAGTTGTGTGGAACTATGAAAAAATAAGAAAACTATACAAACTGAGTAATCCATGGGCAACATAAGTAACATTAAGGATGATGTGAGCACAGGGGCGCCGTGGTCCCGTGGTTAGTGTAAGCAGCTGCGGAGCGAGAGGTCCTTGGTTCAAGTCTTCCTCGAGCGAAAAGTTTAATTACTTTATTTTTGCAAAGTTATGATCTGTCCGTTCGTTCATTGAGGTCTCTGTTCACTGTAATAAGTTTAGTGTCTGTGTGTTGCGGCCGCACCGTAAAACCGTGCGATTAGTAGACGAACGGACGTGCCTCTCCAATGGGTACCGAAAACATTTGATCGTAAGGTCATAGATCAACCGATTCCTCCACAGGAAAACACGTCTGATATATTCTATGCGGCACTGGTGGCGGCATGTGCGTCACATGACAGGAGTATGTTGTCGACCCACCTAACTTGCACACTTGGCGAATGGGTAAAAAGATTCTTCTACCTTGCCCGATTTAGGTTTTCTTGTTGATGTGATAATCACTTCCAAAAAAGTGATGAAAACATAAGAGTGTGTCACATAAACTGCAACAAAAGAATGCAACAGTTTCAAAGTCGCACAGTTTTCTCTGTGCTCTGTCAAAACATATGTTTTTAAAGTTTTCAAATTTTTCCGTGTGTAGACCGTCAAATCCTGCATATGTCGAAGCAAATTTGAACATGTCCTGGAATTCTGGAGAGCGAAGTTGATTATGTGTGAGTGCCTGAACTCTGATAATTGTCTGAAAATAAAAAATTGAAATTTTTTCTGGAGGGAAGACTTGAACCAAGGACCTCTCGTTCGGCAGCTGCCCACGCTAACCACGGGACCACGGCGCTCCTGTGCTTAGATCGTCCTTGATGTTACCTGTGTTTCCCATGGACTACTCAGTTTGTATATTTTGCTTATTTTTTCATAGTTCCACACAACTTCTTCCTGTTTTCTCGATCGATCTGTGTTCAGTTTTTCAAGGCCTATCCACTTACTTATAACTAAATCTGAGGGGGGTGCGATGGGGAGGTTCCCTTGTAAGAGATTTTCGTGGAGCCTCCCGTGGGATGACCTCTGCTTCTGCTCGCGCTGGCTTCCACATTAAACGTTTCCTCTCGCTGCTTGTTTCACCTTCTGCTCATTGACATGCCTCATATAGGAGTGGTGTGTTACTACTGTCGATTGAGAGTCATCTCTGTTGTGTTAAATACTTATAGGCAAATCTGCTCATTACCGCTGAAGTAAGTTAGGTGTCATATTCACCTTCCCATTACAATGTATTAAAGTCTTATGTAAGGTGCGAAATTGATCTTCATGTATTCTGCCACCTTAAACCGCTTTACTTCCAGAGATACTCTTGTATGTTCCCAGAAAATCATCAGTATACATTCTATGAGTCATAACCATCTATAATGATCCTATCAGCATGCCTCTGAATTCGTCCCTTGTCGCCTGTCATGCCTAGTTGATAATGACACCAAAGCCCGGAGAAATACTACAGAATTGGTCGCAGTAGGGTTACGCTCAAGGCACCAGATGTCTACGCACAGGCTATCCAATTCTTGCAAATTACTGGCCAGTGGTTTGAAAGCTCAGAGATGATGTCCGATAGCATCCCAGATGTGATCTATCGGGTTTCAGATCAAGTGGATTTAGTGGCCAAACCATCAACGTGAGCTCACAGTCATGCTTCTCAAAGCACTGTAACAGGATTCTGGCCTTGTGACCTGGATAGTTATCCTGCTGGAAGATGCAATCGCCGTCGGGCAAGACATCAAGCACAAAGCGATGCAAATGGTCCACAGCAATCATGGTATCTTCGATTACTACCAACGGTTGCATGGAAACCCAGGTCAGTGTCCTCAATAGTATGGTACTGTCCCTATAGGCCTGTTCTGCGTCACGATGCAAGTTTCGAGCAACCATTTATTTAGAGACGGTGTATCTGGACATGATCAACTACCTTGTGTAACAAGAAACGTGATTAATCCGACCAGGAGACACGTTTCTATTTTGTAGCAGTTCCTAACCCTGCCTATATAATTAACTAAAGAATATTAGATATAGAATGTTCCTGTAATGATGCATTACTGCGTCGGACATGCTGACAGCAAAAGTCGTTCTTTGTGAATTGTTGCATGTGTAGGGCTGGTGTGACTTAGGAGAGATATTGTTACCTCACGTCTCCTATAGTTGTCTCGTTGTCCCCACTGGATTTCTTCTCCGTCAGCAGCAGATCCCAACATGCGTGCATTAAGCAGCGAGTCATCCGATTAATGCGTGAGAATATTTCGACACTACGTTAATGAACCTTCAGAATACTGATATGCCCCCTGATTTTTCTATTACTTCAGTCTGAAAAGCAGGAAACAATAGGTTATAATAAACATTTTCTAAGAGCCAGCCTAGTACTGAGGTCTGCAGCAAGGATTGCTCAATCTAATTATAACTTATCGAACACCATACTAAGTTGTAACAACTGACATCACACAATTTGTAGACATGTAGAAACCGCACTTAAATGTTTACGAGGCAATTTTAATCAAAAATCCACTTTTACGCTAAATAACGTAACATTCTCCGCACACACGTATTGCCGCTCGGAAAACTAGTTGCAGACACGTTTACAAACGTTACCCGAGGCTGATCTAAACTTTAACTTAATTTGAATAAGACACAACAGCCAGTCATATCACAAATATGTTCCTCGTGTGAAAGATAGTTCTAGAAAATGGTTCAAACGGCTCTGAGCACAATGGGACTTAACTTCTGAGGTCAACAGTCCCCTAGAACTTAGAACTACTTAAACGTGACTAACCTAAGGACATCACACACATCCATGCCCGAGGCAGGATTCGAACCTGTGACCGTAGCGGTCACGCGGTTCCAGACTGTAGCGCCTGGCCGGCGATCGTTCTAGACCGTGTGAAAGTTTGCCCTAGACTGCGTAAGTGAACTGCTTAAGAGTTTGTTCTTAGCTGACTGATTGGCTACCCTGACTGTTTAGCGCGCTCGTGATAGGTCGATTCAGTACGCCCATGACAAATAACATGAAACGCAAGCTTTAACTAGTCTTCGACTGTGAAATTAGAGTTCTGAAATCACAGTTAAAAATATGTCACTGTGGATAATGTAATCAGCATAGCTGGAACTTTGCACAAAAATTTAAACGGTAGATATAAATAAATATTGGGGATTGGCTTCATTGCTAACAGGTGACACAGATTTCTATGTACGCTTCGTTCTCATCCTCTCCCGCCATCTGTCATTAGCGGGGCGGGGTATTCTTCTGATCTTGCTTGCTCGCTAGCTTGCAGCAGCGTGAGGCTTCATGCACTGTATCACAAAAAAATGATAAAACGCTGGCTGAAATTGGACATAAACGCCACACATTCATCTACGCTCCAGTCTTTACGCTCTTATGCCCACTGCAATCGCATGTCAACAGAGAAACAGGGATCGTCTGCTGCATATCCCCATGTACAACGATGTGCCCTGAACGGTGTACTCCGTAAATCTTGCGCCTGCGCCAGCATTTTACTCTGTCATCAGATCTGTCCCAGATCATCGCCCGGTCTGCTTTACAGAACAAACGTCCGCCCCTGGTAGCTGAGTGGTCAGCGCGACGGCATGTGTTACCTAACGGCCCGGGTTCGATTCCCGGCTGGGTCGGAGCTTTTCTCCGCTCAGGGACTGGTTGTTGTGTTGTCCTTATCATCGTCATTTCATCCCCATCGACACGCAAGTCGCCGACGTGGCGTCAACTCAAAAGGCTTGCACCAGGCGAACGGTCTGCCTGGTGGCAGGCCCTAGCCACACGGCATTTGTATTTTTACAGAACAAACAGGTCTCCGACTTTTACGTTCTGTGACGAGAAGTGGACGTCCAACACCTTATTGCCTAGTTGCCATTTCATCGTCCTTTCCTCAGTTTTCATACAAACTCAAGACAGTAGCACGCAAACAGCATACCAGCTTCGCCATTTCCGATATGCTCTTTCCCAGGCGCCGGGCCATAAATATCTGTCCTTTGTCAATGTCGTTTATATCAGTGGATTTCCTTATTTATGGTCCGCATCTTTGCTAGAATGATTCCTCACTCGTTTGTGCTCCGCTTATACAGTACACTTCCCGTACCTCGTCACGTACTCGTAGCGGCACCAAACGGCGTTCTGTCGCGTGGTGGGCAGTGGTCGTAATGATTTGGCTCATCACTGTCTGCTTCTTCCTTCCTAGAATGCTTCCAATAAATTTAACACTCGATTTCCCTGCTACAGACTTCACGTGTTCAAATACCCGTAAATATTAAAGCGATAGACTTACCTCTTCGTCGAAGGGACTTTAATCCGGATCTACCTGTTTATTCGTTTATTTATTCATTTATTTTACCTGACAATATTATGGCCTTCGAGCACCATCTGACGTCTAGCCAGACATTTTCAGTGACTCAGCTTTACGACATTCAGAGTACACGATTTGGACAAAGAGCTGGAACAGCGTAAAATGCACGCTTGAACATGCTAACCAAGCCTGCGGGTTGCGCTGTTGTATTTGACCACGAACGGCACAGTGCAATGCCCTCAATACGTTGCAAGTGTCAGGCGTGGTCACAACAGTGTTCTGTGTAGTTGCGAGTGCGTTATGTCGAAGCTAAGTGAATTCGAACGTGGGAAAATACTCCGTGCTCGTATGGTGGGTGCTTCTGTAACCAAGGTACCCGAGACGTTCCGTGTTTCATGACGCATCGTATCGAAGTTTTATACCGCATACTGGGAAAGCCGAAAAACATCGTGCGCTAAGTCATAAGACGGCCGAAAATATGTATTGAGCGATCGTAACAGACGGTCTTTGAACAGGATTGTGACGAAAAAGAAGAGGACGACAGCTGCAAAACTGAATGTCGCACTCAGGGACCTTGTCAGCACCTAAACAACACGAAGGTAGCGCCATAAACAGGGAATTGCAGAACGAACTGTAATTCCAGAACCACTCGTCAGTGATGCAAATGCCCGTGAAAGGAACACGTGGTGCCGAAGCCACAAAACCTTGATTACGGAGCAATGGAAGAAAGTGATTTGGTCGGAAGCGCCTTGTTTCACACTATTTCCAACTTATGATCGAGTTTAAGTTCCAAGAGTGAAATATGGTTGAGTTTTGGTAATGATTTTGGCAGCCATAACGTAGTATTCCAAAGGCGATATGGCTACTCTGCGAGGCCACATTACTCCCAAGTATTATGTGACCATTTGGGCTTATCAAATCCATGCCATGGTACTATGTTTGTTCCGTAATAGTGATACTGTGCTCCAATACGTCAGGGCCCCTGTTCACACAGTTCGCGTCGACCTGGGCTGGTTTTATGAGCACGAAGATGAATTTTCGCGTCCCCCTAGCCACCAGTCACCGATCTCAATATTATTCAGTCTTTACTGTCCAAGCTGGAGAGAAAGAGGCGTGATCTCGATCCACTTCCGCCACCGTTGCCTGCATCCGCTTCTGTCTGGAGAAAGAAAGGTATAATATCCCTTGAGAACCATAGAGGACATGTATTTACCCATTCAGAGACGATTGGAAGCTGTACTGAATGCCAACATTTGTTTTTCCTACACCGTATTAGGCCTAAAAATGTGTTATGTTTTCGCTGTTTCCATATTTTTTCCACCCACTGTACATGAGCAGTTATTAATTATAATAATATTAGCAGCTATAATAATGATTGTAATAGATAAGGGAAAGGATACACAAGATGGAAAAAGTGCATGGAATAGCTACCTACAACAAAAAGCATTTATAAAATTCACAATAAAGCACTGCAACACAGTGGTTACACCAGAATGCCTGTATGTTAACGAATGCCTAGAATTAAATTATAAGCATGATGTATTAGAAATACGAGACATAATGATTATGCAAAAACATTATGTCCTCAGTGAGATGCAACACTTCGGAATAGGGAAGAGGAGATCACTGTTTTTGGACATATTTGCAGGACGAATGGCAACAGAATCACCAAGTAGCTCTCCAAATATCTTATGGAAGTGAAATTAACAACCACTTGGATTCAAGACGTTAGGAAAGACCTGAAAAGGAGTAACATAACAGAGGATCAAGTATTGGAAACAGAGATTTTAGAGAAAAAGGTTTATACTGGAATGATTCCAAGACGGGAGGGAAAAGACAACTGGCACAAAGTAGTATGAAGACGGGAAAAAGAAACAATGTGAAATAATGAAGGAATACTGGAATAAAGGGAAAGGATAACAACAGATTGAGAATTGAAATTGGAACTTGGTCCCAGAAGCCCTTAGCGCTAGAAGAAGAAGACACAGGAATGCGTATAGAATTTAAGAAATGTCATTGTTATTATCGTATTAAGTGTTTTTATCATTCCATTCCTGTCGAATGTGTATTGTGACATCTAACAGAAATATGTGTCAGCCGTTCTGAAGGACTCAAACATGGAGATAAGTTGACTGGTTAGAGAAAGAGTGAGAAATAATGGGGAAAGGTTAGTAGCTGACGTAGAAGGAAGAATATAGGAATAGATACTGACAAGAAAAGTGTAGATAGTGTTGACAAAGTAGTAGAGATACTTGTTTACTGCTGGACAGAAGGAAACAACTGGAACACACCGAAAAGTTAGCTAACCAGATGATAATAGGTAAAGCTTTTATCTTCTCTTGAATGCAGAATGGTTTCCTTTTTGCTAACTACTTGAGATGAAAGTTACCGTAAGAAATATCTAAAGTAAAATAAGTCTTTCGGAAAAAAAAACGTGCTGCGTGTATTAAGTGAGTACGTGTAGATAATAGTTAAGATCTGCCAGGAAGTAACGTTGTGGAGGTGCACGCACCCTCTGCGCTAGGTTAGCCCTGCTGGGCTTTGGTGTGGCGGCAACTCTGAGATGAAAGCGAAGGTCAGTGCGGCTTCGTGGGAACGGCCTACGTGTGGGAGGCCCCGCTGGCCGCTGCCGTGTCTGCACTTCCTGGATTTTCGTCCCGGCTGGCGATAGCGGCGCACGCCGACAGGAAGTCACCTCCCTCTGTCAGGAGGGAAGGCCGCCACCGACGTTACGGCTCCACATACCGTCAGTGCTGAAGCCTTCAGAGATCGGATTGGACAAGGATGACGAAGGATATCGGACACGCCCTTTGCAAAAGGAGCCATCCCGAAATTGGCATAGTATGAGTTAGCGGAGAACCGCGGGGCTGCTACGGTCGCAGGTTCGAATCCTGCCTCGGGCATGGGTGTGTGTGATGTCCTTAGGTTAGTTAAGTTTAAGTAGTTCTGAGTTCTAGGGGACTTATGACCTAAGATGTTGAGTCCCATAGTGCTCAGAGCCATTTTTTGAGTTAGCGGAAACCCATATCTGGACGGCCAGTCTGTGGTACGAACCCTGTTCTTTCTAAATCCGCGTTCAGTGTGCAAACCACGGCGCCACCAATCTTATTTTTGAAACTGAATTCTCCTGAGAAATTAAGTTTTCTATACGAACTTGCAGCATGCTGCAGATGAAAAATAGGTCCGCAACTTGTCTTATAATTGAAATACACTCCTGGAAACTGAAATAAGAACACCGTGAATTCATTGTCCCAGGAAGGGGAAACTTTATTGACACATTCCTGGGGTCAGATACATCACATGATCACACTGACAGAACCACAGGCACGTAGACACAGGCAACAGAGCATGCACAATGTCGGCACTAGTACAGTGTATATCCACCTTTCGCAGCAATGCAGGCTGCTATTCTCCCATGGAGACGATCGTAGAGATGCTGGATGTAGTCCTGTGGAACGGCTTGCCATGCCATTTCCACCTGGCGCCTCAGTTGGACCAGCGTTCGTGCTGGACGTGCAGACCGCGTGAGACGACGCTTCATCCAGTCCCAAACATGCTCAATGGGGGACAGATCCGGAGATCTTGCTGGCCAGGGTAGTTGACTTACACCTTCTAGAGCACATTGGGTGGCACGGGATACATGCGGACGTGCATTGTCCTGTTGGAACAGCAAGTTCCCTTGCCGGTCTAGGAATGGTAGAACGATGGGTTCGATGACGGTTTGGATGTACCGTGCACTATTCAGTGTCCCCTCGACGATCACCAGTGGTGTACGGCCAGTGTAGGAGATCGCTCCCCACACCATGATGCCGGGTGTTGGCCCTGTGTGCCTCGGTCGTATGCAGTCCTGATTGTGGCGCTCACCTGCACGGCGCCAAACACGCATACGACCATCATTGGCACCAAGGCAGAAGCGACTCTCATCGCTGAAGACGACACGTCTCCATTCGTCCCTCCATTCACGCCTGTCGCGACACCACTGGAGGCGGGCTGCACGATGTTGGGGCGTGAGCGGAAGACGGCCTAACGGTGTGCAGGACCGTAGCCCAGCTTCATGGAGACGGTTGCGAATGATCCTCGCCGATACCCCAGGAGCAACAGTGTCCCTAATTTGCTGGGAAGTGGCGGTGCGGTCCCCTACGGCACTGCGTAGGATCCTACGGTCTTGGCGTGCATCCGTGCGTCGCTGCGGTCCGGTCCCAGGTCGACGGGCACGTGCACCTTCCGCCGACCACTGGCGACAACATCGATGTACTGTGGAGACCTCACGCCCCACGTGTTGAGCAATCCGGCGGTACGTCCACCCGGCCTCCCGCATGCCCACTATACGCCCTCGCTCAAAGTCCGTCAACTGCACATACGGTTCACGTCCACGCTGTCGCGGCATGCTACCAGTGTTAAAGACTGCGATGGAGCTCCGTATGCCACGGCAAACTGGCTGACACTGACGGCGGCGGTGCACAAATGCTGCGCAGCTAGCGCCATTCGACGGCCAACACCGCGGTTCCTGGTGTGTCCGCTGTGCCGTGCGTGTGATCATTGCTTGTACAGCCCTCTCGCAGTGTCCGGAGCAAGTATGGTGGGTTTGACACACCGGTGTCAATGTGTTCTTTTTTCCATTTCCAGGAGTGTATATGGTTGTAGCTCCGTCATAAGTTGCACTGAGAAACATCATTTTTTTTGTTTCTTGATGGTGACTAGTTTCGGACACCTGTGTCCATCTTCAAACCATCCTGCAAAGAAAATTACAGTTGACATGATACTTTTATACATCGAGACACACGTTCGGAATACAATTATAGTACACTAATACACATGCAAGGTATACAAATTTGTCATTGTTATTTAGTTTTATGAGTTTCGTTACTAGTAACATACCGTACCGTATGTGTGGAAAATACGGGCGACAGCCTTTGTACAAAAACTGCCCCTGCCATGACGATCAAAGTGGCACTACGGCCGACTCAACAACAGTAAATACACAACATAGGAAGGACATTAGAAAAAAGTGTTCAAATGTGTGTGAAATCTTATGGGACTTAACTGCTAAGGTCATCAGTCCCTAAGCTTACACACTACTTAACCTAAATTATCCTAAGGACAAACACACACACCCATGCCCGAGGGAGAGCTCGAACCTCCGCCGGGACCAGCCCCACAGTCCATGACTGCAGCGCTTGAGACCGCTCGGCTAATCCCGCGCGGCGGGACATTAGAGAACTGGTGTGCAGAGACACCTATGGTTACCAGGTAAAACTCTAGACACCGCTAACAGAGGCGCGCGTAGAAGATAAAATGTTTACTGACCAAACAATACGTATGTAACGAAGAGAAAAGTAATTTTTGCTCATCAGAGCACAGAACGTAAAACCATGTAAATCTGTTGTAAGTGGCTAGTCTAAGGGTGATTTACTGTATGGTAGTTGTTTGATTCTACTTTTTAGTCTTTGGACATAATTCCGCAAGTTGTGGCTTCCTGTTATCGTTAGGGAGGAGGCTGAACACAGGAAGAACGTACATACAGGAACCATTGGTATAACAGTTGTAAATTGTCGTAGCTGTGTTGGGAAAGTACCAGAGCTCCAAGCGTTAATAGAAAGCACTGATGCTCAAATAGTTATAGGCACTGAAAGCTGGCTAAAGCCGAATATAAGCTCAGCTGAAATTTTTGCGAAGAACCTAACGGTGTTCCGAAAGGATGGGCTAAACATGGTTGGCGATGGCATGTTTGTTGCTGTCAGAAGTAGTTCAACTTGTCGCGAAATTGAAGTAGATACTTCCTGTGAGTTAGTATGGGCAGAGGTCATTGTTGGCAACCGGAATAAAATAATAATTTGATCCTTTTACCAATCTCCCAGTTCAAATGATACAGTTGCTGAAAGGCTCAAAGAAAACTTGGGTTTGATTACAAACACGTACCCGACTCATACGATAATAGTTGGTGGTGACTTTAATTTACCTTCGATATGTTGGCGATGGCGAAAATACATGTTTAATTCCAGAGGTACGCGTAAAATATCATCTGAAATTGTGATAAACGCATTCTCTGAAAACTATTTCGAGCAGTTAGTTCATGAGCCCACGCGAATAGCAAACGGTTGTGGAAACACACTTGACCTCGTAGCAACAAATAATCCTAAGTTAATAACGAGCATCAAAACCGATTCAGGGATTAGTGAACACAAGGTTGTCGTAGCGAGACTGAATATTGTAATCCCCAAATCTTCGAAAAATATGCAAAAAATACACCTATTCAAAAAAGCAGATAAAAATTCACTTGACGCCTTCCTGAGAGACAATCTCCACTCATTCGAAACTAATAACATAAGTGTAGACCAGATACGGCTTGAATTCAAAGAAATAGTATCGTCAGCAATTGAGAGATTTATACCAAATAAATTAACAAACGACTAGCTGATCCTTCTTGGTACACAAAACGGGTTAGAACACTGTTGCAGAAACAACGAAACAAACATGCCAAATTTAAACAGACGCAAAATCCCCAAGAATGGCGATCTTTTACAGAAGCTCGAAATTTTCAATGCGAGATGCCTGTAACAGTTTCCATAACGAAACTTTCTCTCGAAACCTGGCAGAAAATCCAAAGAGATTCTCGACGTATATGGAGTATGTTAGCGGCAAGAAACAATCAATGCCTTCTCCGCGCGATAGCAATGGAGATACTATCGAAGACAGTGCTGCCAAAGCGGAGTTACTAAACACAGCCTTCCAAAATGCCTTCACAAAATAAGACGAAGTAAATATTCCAGAATTCGAATCGGAAACAGCTGCCAACATGAGTAACGTTTAAGTAAATATCCTCAGAGTAGTGAAGCAACTTAAATCACTTAATAAAAGCAACTATTCTGGTCCAGACTGTATACCAATTAGATTCCTTTCGGAGTATGCTGATGCTTTAGCTCCATACTTAAAAATTATATACAACCGTTCGCTCGACGAAAGATCCGTACCCAAAGACTGGAAAGTTGCACAGGTCACACCAATATTCAAGAAAGGTAATAGGAGTAATCCACTAAATTACAGGCCCATATCGTTAACATCGCTATTCAGCAGGATTTTAGAACATATATTGTGCTCGAACATTACGAATTACCTCGAAGAAAACGGTGTATTGACACACAGCCAACATGGGTTCAGAAAACATCGTTCCTGTGAAACACAACTAGCTCTTTATTCACACGGAGTGTTGAGTGCTATTGAC
The DNA here is from genome assembly GCF_021461395.2 of Schistocerca americana. NCBI lineage: Eukaryota > Metazoa > Arthropoda > Insecta > Orthoptera > Acrididae > Schistocerca > Schistocerca americana. The sequence continues at coordinate 358,911,875 of NC_060130.1, read as the reverse complement.
AAGGGGTTTCAGATCGATTCCGTATTTCTGGATTTCCGGAAGGCTTTTGACACTGTACCACACAAGCGGCTCGTAGTGAAATTGCGTGCTTATGGAATATCGTCTCAGCTATTTGATTGGATTTGTGATTTCCTGTCAGAGAGGTCACAGTTCGTAGCAATTGACGAAAAGTCATCGAGTAAAACTGAAGTGATTTCTGGCGTTTCCCAACGTAGTGTTATAGGCCCTTTGCTGTTCCTGATCTATATAAACGATTTGGGAGATGATTTGAGCAGCCGTCTTAGGTTGTTTACAGATGACGCTGTCATTTATCGACCAATAAAGTCATTACAAGATCAAAACAAACTGCAAAACGATTTAGAAAAAATATCTGAATGGTGCGAAAAGTGGCAGTTGACCCCAAACAACGAAAAGTGTCAGGTCATCCATATGAGTGCTAAAAGGAACGCGTTGAACTTCAGTTACACGATAAATCAGTCTAATCTAAAAGCCGTAAATCAACTAGATACCTAGGTATTACAATTACGATCAACTTAAAGTGTAAGGAACACATAGAAAATGTTGTAGGGAAGGCTAACCAAAGACTGCGTTTTATTGGAACGACACTTAGAAAATGTAACAGACCTACTAAGGAGACTGCTAACATTAAGCTTGTCCGTCCTCTTTTAGAATACTGTTGCGCGATGTGAGATCCTTACCAGGTAGGACTGACAAAGTATATCGAAGAAGTTCGAAGAAAGGCAGCACGTTTTGTATTATCGCGAAATGTGGGAGAGAGTGTGACAGAAATGATACAGAATTTGGGCTGGAAATCATTAAAAGAAATGCGTTTGTCGTTGCGACGGAATCTTCTGACGAAATTCCAATCACCAACTTTCTCCTCCTAATGCGAAAATAATTTGTTGGCACCGACCTACAAAGGGAGGAACGATCACCACGATAAAATAAGGGAAATCAGAGCTCGTATGGAAAGATATAGGTGTTCATTCTTTCCGCGCGCTATACGAGATTGGAATAACAGAAAATTGTGAAGGTGGTACGATGAACCCTCTGCCAGGCACTTAAATGTTATTTGCAGAGTATCTATGTAGATGTATATGTAATCAAATGGAATTTTTTACTGTGTTTTATATTAAAATGAGACACTAGTCTTCTCCGTTGGAGGAATGAATATAAATTAAAGAATTACTGTTGAGATGATCTGCTCAGCGGACAGTCTTCTTGTAAATTGACAGGTTAATTTATTTTTGGAACGGGAGCTGCCGCACTTTTTGGTTTTGAGTTGTAGTACAGACATGTAACTTTTTAGGGACTGGACATAAATTGTGTGTAGTGAATAGTACTATAACTACCGAGCGTAGCTCATGCAACTGTGTCGTCTTCTACAGATGATGCCCTGTCATGACGCAACGCGTAGCACTCTATTGTAATTCGACCACTGGAGATCAATGCGTCGTCTTAGCAAATGCATTTTTGGCATTGTACGGTCTTTAAATCTATATTAAGTTGATAAAGGAAAAAGGATGTGTTGTCTAGTCAGTAAATATTTTATCTTCGACGCGAGCCGCTGTCAGCGGCCTCTAGATTTTTACCTGGTAACCATTGGTGTCTCTGCACACCAGTTCTCTAATGTCCATCCAATGTGGTGTATGTACTGTTGTTGAGTCGGCCATAGTGCCACTCTGATCATCACTGCAGTAGCAGTTTTCGTACATAGGACAGTATTTGGGACACTTACGATACCGTTTGTAAATAGTACGCAACTCATAATACTAAATAACCATGACAAATTTGTATACTTTACATGTATATTACTGTTCTATAATTGTGTTTGTATAAAACTCTCAGGTCAACTGTAATTTTCTTTGCAGCTTGGTTTGAAAATGGGCACAAGTGTCCGAAACTAGTCACCATAGTATCAAAAGAAGATACTCCTAAATGTAACTTACGACGCACCTGCAACCATTTATTTCAATTAAATTTTCTTCCGTCTTTTCCAAGCTGAATGTTATTAAACCAAATTTTTGATAAAACCTTCTTTATAGCTGATACCACAGCCATAAATTTATTAAATGATTGCGCCATTTTTAAGCTTAGGCTGTATTTATTTAACTTCCTCGTTCCACATTTATTTTCGGCCTTTTAAGCGATTATCCATTATCTAAAAAAAGGTGTCATACGTTCAAAACTAAGGACATGTTCACAGTAAGTGATTCCGTTCGTTTTGGTTTAAAAATTGAAGTGTTCTTGATGGTATGACAAATATTTGGTGCACATGAGACGATAAATGTGCAAGGAAGAGTTAAGTTTGTACACCAAAACGAACTGAAGTACATAATGTGAATACGCTACAGCTTGTATACATATGGCTCTTCTTTCTAGCTAAACGCTGGATAATAGTTTCAAAAGCTAAAACTAGTTGTGGAACAACGAAGAGGTCTAAATACAGCTTAAGTGAAAAAATTATGCAGTCGTTTAAAACAAAATCTGTTAGCGTAATGTCTGCTTTTAAACTAAATTTTATGATAAAATAACATTTTGATTAAACAAATACTTCTGGTTAGGCTACATCTCACTCGTTCTCCTTTGGGTCGCGTACATGTGGTCTTGTTTGAGGGGTCTTGTCCCGCTATAAACTAGTTACGACACTTCGGAAATTTTGAAACGGTGTTTTGCATTTCCTTTTGCAGTTGCCAGTGTCGTCTCAAGAATTCATAAAAATCCTCTTTCGTCAGAGTGTGTGTATTTATCGTGTAGGGAATATGTCTGATAGCCGAATTGACTGTTGGTTTTGTTGCCGGAAATGCTTTCCAGCCCTGATTGAATATGTAGTTGATCTCTGTATCTCTGTTATGGCACCGTCCTAGTTATCATAGCGAATTTACGTCTTGTGCAGTTACACTTTTTATAGGCCTTTTGCAATGGAATAAATGAGGTAGAGTAGCAATAGTTTCGCAGTTGGTGTAGAGCGTTGCTTGTACTATGTGTATCCGACGTTTTTCCTGTATTGTGGTGAAGGTTTCCGCGACCACATCACACCATGGCGATCAAACAAAGTTCTTAAAATTTTTTTGTGTTTGTTTTGTCTTACTTGAGTACACTTAATAATCCGATATTTGAGTTTCATAGGATGCTGTGACCTGTTCTTCGTTAGAAACTGCTATCCGTATACTTTTAAACGAACTATCCCAAAACTGGTATGAAATTATTTGTCGTAAATCTAAAGCTGAACATCCAGACTGGGATTTAACCCCACTATTCCCAACTGCGTGTCCAGTGTACGAATTGCTGCACCACTTTGTTCGGTCGGTAACTGGAGCCATGATACACAATACCGACTATTTGTTGGAGCACAGAAGTATACGGCTAGTAATTGTGCTTAATTTCTAATGTGCTATAATCAGGTAGCACTGCACAAAAACTGCAGAACTGTTTCACTTCAGTCACAACATTTCGGTATTCACGAATCGATTATAAAGTAGGAACTACAAAATATGAAGTAAGTCACATGTGTCTCAATAGTCTCAGTACGTCACTTAAAAAGTATCAAAAATAAATTATGTATGAACCGCACTTGAAATGCTTAAAACAATGATTAAATTCGCCAGGCAACCTTTACATGCCAAACTAAAACTGGCCTGCTATGTAAATTAGCCCGAGGAGTGCCTTTTTTTAAGCATTTGTACGTACATCTGCACTTCGCAAGTGGCATTATTTAGTGTGGCGGTGCTACACTGTTTGCCCCTCCTTCTCAACCCGTCTGTAGATAGGATGTGAGAAAAATATAATTAGCACACGTATCACATATCTTTCGTTCATAGACTGCTTTCCTTCTTGTTTTATGAGGGATCCAGTCCTGAAAGTTTGCCGTCGAGTTATGAAACACCCTCTAGATTGTCAGACTGAATAGCATACACAAGCCACATGGCCTCGTTTACGACAGTAGAGACTGTATGCTCTACTGTGCTGCACTGAATTAATTTTACCTCCAAGAGGCTGATGGCTTTGCGTAGCGAGTTCCTCTGCACGAAAGGGCATTGAGAAAGAAGTTTACGATAAAAAAACTATGCAAATCATGAAGGCAATGCAGAAGTTCCTTTGAGCAGCTCATATACGTATTCTGAGGGACGAGAAAGACCAGCCGTCGTTCACTAATCATGTTATAAAGATACTACGAAAGCAACGAGAGCGTCATCACAGGTTTAAACAAAGTTATTCCCTCTGTCATATCAAAGGGTGAAAGGACGAAAACTGAACATAACGTGAGCAATGTGAGAAGCGTTCAATGAATTCGAAGGCAAAATTCTAAGTGCTGCTCTGATGAGAAACATAAGACTTTTTGGTCTAACGTGAAGTCAACAAACAGGTCCAAGTCATATATCCAGTGGCTCAACAATCACACTGAAATGTTTCACATGAGAATGTCGTATTACGCCCAGCCGTAGCACAAATTCCGAAATGACATACATGGAGATAAGTGATCATGGAACAGGAACTCAATTGAAGCTCCCAAAAAGCCTACTCGTTCCACCTTGGGCGTCGAGCGAGCAGGTCGTTCTTACTCCGATCTTAACGCAGCGCCACCCGTGTCGAACTTGGGTGTACTCAGTCTTTTATGTGTATCGGCTGGTGTCGCATCGTTCTTGCCTAGCGGATTTTGTTGCTAATTGTTCTCTGGCGAAGGCGTTCTCTGCCCATGCCATGAGGTCTGTCGAGTCTCCCAAGAACGTTACTTGTCTGGTTACCGTTCGTTCCAGTTTCGGCAAGAGTAAGCTTAATGTTCAACCAGGCTCTTTAGAAATTAACGATTTCTTGGTCGATACGATTCAAGTGGCATCTGATCAGCTAGATACTGCTTATTTTGATTGTAATTTGTAGGCATTTTTTGTGAAGTTTCAAGATCCCTTGTAAGTAGACCGGCCCCTCTCTCGGTTTGGTTCTCAGGTGATGTTTACACAACGTGATGGTTCCGTGAATCCAACCTTCTTTCAAATGCGGCGATAGATTATATTCCGGTTAGAGTTCACAATATTCCACCCGAAGTAAAAGATTCATTTCTTAAGACGGCGTTACTTGCTTTTGAAATCGTTCGGCATATCTGCCGGGAACGCCGGTCTGCACAACATCGTGGTACAGTGGTATCCCAACCGTAGAAATGTGACGTCATAAGAATATTCCTTTACACTTGAATGTTTGTGGCTACCGGATTCATGTTACGTACGCAGTACAAGAAAACCTGGTTGCTTTGTAATGAACCTGGCCATCTCAGATCCAGTAGTACGCGTCATGTTACGGTTTTAAAGTCGTCCTATGAGGAACGTCGTCTGACATTAGCTGAATCAGTGTCATCACAATCTGCTGTCAATACTTCGCCAGCTTTAGAGACCGTTGAGGAAACATCGCCCCCACTCCGCGCGACTGTCCTCCGTTACCCAGCTCCTTCAGATGCGGTCTCAGCTGCCGTTAAGGCTCCGGCACCGATAGCACAATTTAAACAGCGGCGGACTCAGGGTGGCGAGAATTTTGACGTCACCCCTCCTCAGTCTCGCATTCCGAGAAGGTGATGGTGGAAGGAGCTTCTTCCAGTGGGAATGCTTTGAATACTGACTTAATTGCGATTCTTGTTTCGCAAGGGATGACGAGGCCGATCCTGTTGATATCGAAATTAATGTTACGTCTGCGTCCTCTCCTCCACCCGTAGAAACGGCTGTTCCGGAGGGTTCCGGTGATTTAACGGAGACGCCGCTTGCTGTTCTGCCTGTACAGTGTTCTCGTGCAATACCATCCCCTAATCATTCTGATACGGTGTAGCAATGGGTTAATACGCATTCTTTTCCATATAGTCAGACGATGCAGACAACTTCAGACGCTGCATTACCTATATGTTCTTTATAAGATGCCGATGATGTTCATCGCTCCAGGGTTTGTTTCTCACATTCCGCTGAGTGGAATGGGGATGCCCCCCACCCCGCCCCCGAAGCTGACCACGATGAGCGTGGAGTCTGCACCTTCCGGTGGGAAGGATTCAAATCCTGTTCCTTCTTCTCCGCCATATGCAGGAGCTGTGTAGAGTGGGACGTGATGCGTAAATTCTTTTCTAGTTCTCTTTCATGCCTTACATGTGTTAACTAATGCAGGTACATACGTTTCTTACCCTCAATTTTAATAGGATAAGCTCTCCATCAAAGGCTTGCTGCGTTACGACAGTTCATCTACGATTCCCCACCTGATATCGTGTGTTTGCAAAAAGTGTTATTTGATGTGTTTTGCTCCCTGTGTATTCTGTTGTTTTTTTTAATGTTGTGACGGAATGTTCTACTGGTATGGCCGTGCTTTATAGGGACGGTATTCCGTTGACGGACTTTGAAACGCTGGACGATGGTTCGGGTTTTATGATCTCGCCTCAGTTTTTCTTTATGCTCCATCTGGATTTGGTCGTACATACGACCGCTCACGTTTTTATAAGGAAGATGCCATTTATTAACTACCTCAAAATCTGGGGAAAATTTTAACTGCGTCATACGTCATGTGGATCAAACTCTGTTATAGCTATCGCTGTGAACTTAACGATATGGTGGCGTCGTTGAGTCTGCGAGATGCTTGGATCTGCAGATATCCCACATTAGTGCTGTTTACGTATTTTACTGTTAATTCTAGTAGTCGACTGGACCCTTTTTATTTGTCTGCTTCCCTATGTAGCCAGCTTTTGTCAATTGATGTTATTCTTGTCAGCTTCACTGACCACTGTGTTGTTTCAATGTCTCTTCATCATGTCCCGTACCGGGTAAATCTTTCTCGCCCTATTTAGAAGCTGAACATTTTGCATATGGAGGATCCCTCTTTGAATAACATTATCGCTGCTATGTGGGCGGGCAATCTGTTCCCAAGTGCATTTATCTCTCAGTTATTGAACGATGGGTTGCCACTGCCAAACCTCGGCTTCGCACTATACTCATGCGTTTTGGCGCTGGTAAAGCTGCTGAAAAGGGGAGGATTCGGGAATTTTATTATGCTGTCCGTGATCTTTATGATAGTGCTCGAGACGCCCCTTTGAGATTTACGGATGTTCACCTCGTAAAGAGGGACTGATGATCTTAGCAGTTAAGGCCCATAAGGTTTCACACACATTTGAACATTTGAGCCTCGTAAAGGTGAATCTCCTGCAACTCATAAGACGGAAATTAGATGGTCTTCGTTTGCGTTCCCAGCCACTCTTGATTCTCTACCATTAGTTGACGTCTCTGTACCATCTAATTCGGCATCAAACGCGAGCTCAAAGAACGGTTTTCATTGCCATTCGTTCAACAGCGTTATAACGCGTGAAGTTTCCTGGTACTTTTCTGATCTTTGCGCTGGAGTGGAGACAGACGAAATACCGTCTACTGATTTTACTTCCTTCTCTGATAGCGTTGTTACGCCAATTCTTCACGAGGAGGTTTTGGCAGCTTTTCATCGTGATGAGGTATCTGACATTGTACTTCGCTCTCCTTCTGGCAAAACGCCGGGTTTGGATGGCCTTCCCAGAGAATTTTATGTTCGGTTTTGGCCTCTGATATTAGATACGACATCGATGGTGGATGAAGTGATGCAAGGAGTACACATCCCCCCCCCCCCCCCCCCCTTGAAGGTCGGAAAAATTGTTTTAATTCCTAGAAAGACGGGATGATTTTGATTATAAAACCGTAGCGTGGGTGATAAATAGCCGTTTTTTGGTTTTGCTTACTTACATTGTGGCATGCTATCAAAATTGACTCTCGAGTCGTACTCTCCCGACGCCCGTTGCTGAATGTCGTGATATCATCTCGATTGCTTCCACTGTTCCTGTGTCGGCAGCTTTACTTTTCATTGATTTTAATCATTCGTTTGACCTAGTTAGTCACGATTTTCTGTTGCTAGTGTAGACGGCTGTTGGTTTTAATGATGCTGCATGACGGGTGTTCACCTCTCTAATCACTGGTATTCAGCCGTCTATTGACGTGAATAGTCGCCTTACTCCCGCCACAGAAGTGCTTCAAGATGTGCTGTAGGTGAGCCCCCGATCTATGTTGTCATTCGTGGTATTTGTGGGCCCCTTATTGAGGCCCATAGCTGCTAGATAGAGTAGCTGGTAGTTACTGTGAGAAAGGTTTATCGTCCGCGCGTATACCGATGACGGTATGGTACTTCTTCGCACTCCTGACAATATACCGGTGCTCAAGGACATTTTGTGTGCATTTTGTCCTTATGCTGGAGCACAGTTTAACGACCGGAAATGTCCATTACTCAGTTTTCGGAGATTTGACACGGTTGAGATTCCATGGGCTGTGGTGGTCACTCGCCGTCGATCGTTGGGTGCTATTATTGATGCTATTATTGATTGTTGTCCGATGAAGATGACAGCCTTAAACATTAAGTCCGTTACGGATTGTGGTATCGAAAGCTACGATGCCACAGCGTAGGTACAAGTTCTTAGGTTGGCACTACGACACCGACACCGACGACAGCGCCCTCTAGCCGTCGCTGTGCAGCTCTACGAGCGCCGCTGCAGATTCACCCCATTTGTTCGCGAGCTGACGACCAACCAACATTGTTTCATCTTCATAGTGGGTGAGCCACTACAGATTTTGCTTGTGTAACTTTTGTAAGCTTTGATACATCCGGCTTCGCACCTACGTGCTCCTCAGTACAAAGATACGTATACAAGTTAATATTGTGTTGTGTTATAGTAAAACCACTTTTACCTTAATAGCACTACCAAGAGACTTTTACCTCACCTGCTCCTACTCGCTTCCTACATTCGGCCTACCCTTCAGTTTATAGGAGCAGACCCACGCGCCGCCTTACAGGCACCACACAAAAACTGGCGACGAGGATGGGGTTAAAAATTTTTTTCCTCTCCTCTTATCTGTTTTTTGCTCGGTACTGCTTTCTTTTCGTGCTAGCTCATTGCGACTGCTTCCACCATTCGCTTCGCCACGCCGCGCCACTCGGTCACAAGTAAATAAGTTCCCAACCAGGCACCTACTCAGAAACTGAAATCATGTCCGAACCGCTTTCGTGCCCACCCACGGGACAGTTGCCCATCCCTTCAAGCACAGTGTTATTTTTGTAATAAGAAAGGACATGTGCAAGCTGTGTGCAGTAAGAGAAACTCCAATTCACAACTTGTCTCCCGTTCACGTGACTCGCGTGGGCGCCACCGCAACGGAAACCGCAGTGATGATGATTCACGTCAGCCTATGGACGTTAATGCCATTTATTCACAGCCTTCTGCTTCGCGTGCTTCTACAGCTATTCGTGGGAATCAAGTTTTGCCAGACACTTCCTCTCGCGTTCAGCACGATGCGAGGAAACTTTTTGTGACTTTGAACATTTGTGGACATTCTGTTCGCATGCAGCTGGACACTGGTGCGTCAGTTTCTTTACTGAACAGATCAACATATGACTTACTTGGCTCGCCCCCGCTTCATCGTTCACATTCCACACTGACTGCATTTATTGGACGGGAAATATCAGCGCTCGGCGTGTGTAGTTTGCAAGAAACGTATAGGGCAACGACTAAATCTGTGTCACATGAAAAATGTGCTCCACTCTAGTGATGCTCCGAACATTTTTGCCATGGACGCATTTGAAACTTTTGGGGTCGCAATTCAGGACATTGTACTTTGCATCACCGGTAGTCACTGATGCCGTCCTATGCGATGATTTTGCTGAACTTTTTTCTGGTGGCCTTGGTTGAGCCGTAGATTTTGCAGTGCATGTTGTAGTTAAAAAAAATTCCATGCCTATTTTCCGGCGCCCACGCCCGGTACCGCACGCACTGCCGGCCCGGTTGGCCGAGCGGTTCTAGGCGCTACATTCTGGAACCGCACGACTGCGCCGGTCGCAGGTTCGAATCCTGCCTCTGGCATGGACGTGTGTGATGTCCTTAGGTTAATTAGGTTTAAGTAGTTCTAAGTTCTAGGGGACTGATGTCCTCAGATATTAAGTACCATAGTGCTCAGAGTTATGACAAGACCACGGCAGATAGGAGATTTGGGCCTCCTGATGTTCGGGCCAAGTTTCTGCTTCATTTCTTCAGCGCACTATTTCAACGTATCTTTGCGTCTCCCAATCACTTACAGCTCGCCTTTTTTCCTGTGTCCATGCTACGAGCTTAATAATTCCAGTACTTGATGATAGGATAAAAAACAAATAATGGTATATTCGAGAATTTTTTATTGTCCGTTATTTGGGGGTTGTCGCATCTCTTTGTAAAAATGCTGTATGTCGCTGGACGTTACCAAGTCGCGTTTCCTGTTAGAGTCCCTGTCGCCAGAGATAAATTGGAAAGTTTTTTGGTCCAGTGTCAACCTACCTACACTATGTAATCAAAAGTATCCCACCATCTGGCTGAAAATGACTTAAAAGGTCGTGTAGCCCTCCATCGGTAATGCTGGAATTCACTATGGTGTTGGCCAACCCTTAGCCTTGATGACAGCTTCCACTCTCTCAGGCATTCGTTCACTCAGGTGCTGGAAGGTTTCTTGGGGAATGGTAGCCCATTCTTCACGGAGTGCTGCAATGTGGAGAGGTATCGATGTCAGTCGGTGAGGCCTGGCACGAAGTCGGCGTTCCAAAAAATTCCAAAGGTGTTCTATAGGATCTTCTCTATCTCCTCCGTCAACCCGATCTGGTACGGATCCCACACTGATGAGCAATACTCAATGCTAATATCGTATCTGTAGGGTAGGACGCCCACTGAAGTCATATCATACATTTCATGATTCTTTGGTGACTTGAATATGATATTAACATGGCAGTGAGTTGGTGAACACGCAATTTGATGCCTACTGAGGTGGCAGAGTTATGTAAGAGGAGTAATTTCGTCTTCAAGGAATAAGGATATTCTTATACTGTAAATGTTAACAATAAACATAAATATAAAAACCATTCCCGAACCATCGTTACTGGACTATTGACTTAATTACGCGTTGTACTTCCAATGTGCAAACGAGGTAAATATGCAATAACGTCAGACATTTTATATATCGTGGTTCAAGAGGAGACATGCCAAATTTTAATATTATGAACATTCCGAAGAGGAAAATTTTATATAAAATTGTTATATTCTCAACAACTTGCAGAACACAGACACAGGAAATTTCCGATATCTACCGTACTCGTACCCGAGCATGGAATACTGAAACTCATTACGGTATCGCAAATACGAATTTAAGCGTCGGTTTTCCTCTCACTTGCAACGCGGTATCATAAGTAACCAACCCACTGGTGTAGCTTCTGTAAAACTGGTTGGAGGAAGGACATGGTTTATCATCTCGTCGACGATAACGTCATTACGGATGCAGTTCAAGCTCGGATTGCACGAAGACGAGGAAGGAAACAGCAGTGGTCTTGTTTCAGGAACAACATAGGAATTCAAGTGAAGTGCTTCAGCGATATGTGGAGAAGCGCTATCCTGTTGGAAAATACCCTCTCAAATGCTGTTCACAAATGGCAGCACAATGGGTCGAATCCCCATATTGACGTTTGTAGTCAGCGTGTGTGGGATAATGAAGAGAGTGCTCCTCTGTGATAATAAATTTCACCCCGGACTATAGCTCCAGATGTGGGTCCAGTGTGTCTAGCACCCATACAGATTGGATTCAGGTCCTCAACCGGCCTCCTCGTAACCACCACACGGCCATCATCAGAAAACACTACAGACCTCCAACCTGCCATCCAGCGAGCTCTCGCCTAACGCCACTGAAGTCACCAATGGCGGTATTTTGGGGTCGATGGAATGCATGCTAACGGTCGTCTGGCTCGGAGCCGTCCTTGAAGTAAAAGATTTGTAACAATTCGTTGTATCATAATGATGCCAATTGCTGCTCAAATTGCTGCTGCAGATGCAGTTCGATGCACCAAAACCATATGCCAAGTACTGTGGACTCCCCTCTCGGCAGTGTCACGTGGCCGTCCAGAGCCCGATCTTCTAGCGACTGTACATTCTCATGACCACCGCTGCCAGGAATCATGTACATTCCTGCTAAGTCTTTCTGCAGTATAGGAGAAGGAACATTCAACTCCTCGTAGCCCTATTACAAGGCCTCGTCCAAATTCCGTGAGGTGTTGATAATGGCGTCTTTGTCACCTTAAAGTCATTCTTGACTAGCATCAACTCAACACACCCAGTCTCGAAGGTAACTAACTCTCTGGACCGTTACAGCGTGTATTTAAAGCAAACCTGATTCGAATGCTCATAGGGGCGCCACTAGCGTCACACTCATGCGATTGGCGCAAAATGTTAATAGACATCATGTTTCAGATGTTCCATCACGCCTCGTAAATTCCGTTAATGACGCACAACTTCTTCTTGATGTCGCCACTTTTTTCCGTCAGTGTATGCATAAGGAGCGATCGAAAAGTTTCCGTTCGAAGGGCGAACGGTCCAGAATTGGTAGCTAATCATACACAATCGCCCACAGCATTGAGCGAATCATTACACCAATGCACCATGTTGAAAATAACCGTTTGGTAAAACAGCGTGTCCTGCCGCGTGGAGAAGTCCGTAACTATATGCTGCATATCCTCGTCCGGAAAGAATCGATGACCCATCAAGCAGCAGCACCCCTTATCTCAGTTTAAACGGGCGTTTTGCCTTACATTTCGACAGACACGTTGCCTCACACACATTCATCATTCATTGATGGAGGTCTATCGGATCATTGTCCTTCGTCAGCCAAGGAAGAAATAACAGCATGTTGGTGCTGTCTGGACTCATTTTCTAATAGCGTCGTCATTGTTTACGTTTCCGCATTTACCGCACCAAATGTGAAAGAAACGAATGCCACACTAATCCTTTGCCTACATGTCGGTGCTTATATACCCGCATTGAAGTCGTGCTGCCTTGTACATACGCTGCGGCAACAGCCTCAAACGCCGGCCGCGGTGGCCGAGCGGTTCTAGGTGCTTCAGTCCGGAACCGCGCGACTGCTACGGTCGCAGGTTCGAATCCTGCCTCGGGCATGGATGTGTGTGATTTCCTTAGGTTAGTTAGGTTTAAGTAGTTCTAAGTTCTAGGGGACTGATGACTTCAGATGTTAAGTCCCATAGTGCTCAGAGCCATTTGAACCATTTGAACAGCCTCAAACACAAACAAAGAAAATTGCGAGATCATCCACGTGGGTACTAAAAGAAATCCGATAAATTTTGGGCATACGATAAATCGCACAAATCTAAGGGCTGTCAATTCGACTAAATACCTAGGAATTACAATTGCGAGCAACTTAAATTGGAAAGACCACATAGACAATATAGTGGGGAAGGCGAAACAAAGACTGCGCTTTGTTGTCAGAACACTTAGAAGATGTGCTTCTTGCTTACACTTGTCCGTCCTCTGCTGGAATATTGCTGTGCGGTAAAGGATCCTTACCAGGTAGGATTGACGGAGGACATCGAAAAAGTGCAAAGAAGGGCAGCTCGTTTCGTGTTATCGCGCAATAAGTGTGAGAGTACTGATATGATACGTGTGGTGTCACCGCCAGACACCACACTTGCTAGGTGGTAGCCTTTAAATTGGCCGCGGTTCGTTAGTATACGTCGGACCCGCGTGTCGCCACTATCAGTGATTGCAGACCGAGCGCTGCCACACGGCAGGTCTGGAGAGACTTCCTAGCACTCGCCCAGTTGTACAACCGACTTTGCTAGCGATGGTTCACTGACAAAATACACTCTCATATGCCGAGATGATAGTTAGCATAGCCTTCAGCTATGTCATTTGCTACGACCTAGCAAGGCGCCATTACCAGTTACTATTGATACTGTAATCATGTACCGTCAACAGCGACACTCATCATTAATGGATTAAAGTTAAATATTCCACTAGCTACGTCCTTTATTCTAAAGTCTAATTTCCTTGTCCTGTTCCAGACCTCACGCCCACCTGCGTGAGCTAAAACGCGTGCCTTTTGGCTTCCTCTAATAATACGGAGTTGGCTCTCCTGCCAACCCATAACATTGGCGACGAGGCAACACCGCGTTCGTAACTATACTGCCCTGATTTACTTGTGTAATGGCTTCGCCACCATCTCCAGATGTACTGTCCGAATTTTATCGCTTACAGAATCAGCAGACGCAGACCTTACTGGATGCCCTTGGACAGCTCGTCCAGGCTCAACGTGCAATGCAAAACGATGCGGCAGCCGCCGCTCCTCCGCTAACGCAGCCACAACACGCAGTTGCACCAACTTTTCATCCCTTTGATGCTGCACTGGAAAGCTGGACGGAGTGGTCACGCCAATTTGGATTCCATCTCGCCGCCTACAGAATTCAAGGTAACGAGCGGCAGCCTTTTTTATTGTCCTCCGTCGGGGTGCACACGTATCATGTGATAGTCAAATTATTTCCCCGACGCGACGTAGCAACTCTGTCCTACGACGAAATTTTGTCTGCATTAGATGCATATTTCAAACAGTCAGTCAATGTAGTTGCCAAACGGTATACCTTCTTTTGTACAAAACTTACAGCAGGTCAGACTAATCGGGAGTGGGTTGCAACCTTGCAAGGCCTTACTAGGGATTGTGCTTTTGAGTGTCAATGTGGACTCCCTTATTCAGATACTATGGTGCGTGATGCCATTGCACAGAACGTTTCTGATGTTCGTATAAGGGAACAGATTTTGAAACTAGTCAATCACTCCCTTCAACAAGTGATGGACATATTGGATCGGCAGGACACACTTGACTTTGCTCAGGAATCATTTGAAACATCGCCAGCCGTGTGTCAGGTTAACCGGCCCGCCGGGCAAGCTGCACGGAACAGTAAACAGTCCTCGCGCCCGACCGCGTCGCTGCCGACAGGCTCTCAGCCACGTGTACCACGCCGGCAAGCAAATGCAGTGCTCAAATCATGCCCGCAGTGTGCTACTAAAAATTCGCGTGAGAATTGCCCGTCACGTCAAGCTATTTGCTTTTACTGTATTAAAAAAGGACATGTTCAAAGTGTTTTCCAGAAAAAGCTCAGATTGGAAACCCAAAATCATTCCAGGCCCTTTGCTTCGCGCCGGAATCGGAATCGAACCAAGGACACTCAGGTTCGCGAAACTTCGCCCATGGAAATTCATGTAGTTCATTCCACTCCGCCCAGTGCCGCTCTCTCTAACAGTGACTGTGTTCGTCCCACAAATAGTGTGCGTCCACGTCGCCGGCACTCCCGTCAAGTCGCAAGTGATTTTGTACCAGTGTCAGTTCACGTTGCACGAGACAGTCGCTCTTGTTGTCAGCAGGACAATAAACTTTTTGTGGACTTGGACATTAACGGCAAAGTGATACCATTCCAGCTCGATACCGGGGCTGCAGTTTCACTGATCAATCAAGGCACTTACAAACTGCTGGGCACACCTCCGTTGTGTGCCGCAACTATTAAGTTAACTACCTATTCAAGCCACAAGATCACTGTGATAGGACAGTGCAGCCTTATTGCAACATATGAGGTGCATTCATGTTCTAAGGCCTCCGATTTTTTTTCTCCAGACTGGAAAGAGATAGAAACATGTGTATTGTTTTAAAATGAGGCTGCATTCATTGTCAATACGTCCCTGAGATGGCCGCACCGTACGGCAGATGGAATTTTACCGCCAGCGGCGAGAATGGGAACTGTTTTAAATACTTAAAATGGCGACGTTTTCCTTACTTGAACAGCGTACAATCATTCGTTTTCTGAATTTGCGTGGTGTGAAACCAACTGAAATTCATCGACAGTTGAAGGAGACATGTGGTGATGGAGTTATGGATGTGTCGAAAGTGCGTTTGTGGGTGCGACAGTTTAATGAAGGCAGAACATCGTGTGACAACAAACCGAAACAACCTCGGGCTCGCACAAGCCGGTCGGACGGCATGATCGAGAAAGTGGAGAGAATTGTTTTGGGGGATCGCCGAATGACTGTTGAACAGATCGCCTCCAGAGTTGGCATTTCTGTGGGTTCTGTGCACACAATCCTGCATGACGACCTGAAAATGCGAAAAATGTCATCCAGGTGGGTACCACGAATGCTGACGGACGACCACATGGCTGCCTGTGTGGCATGTTGCCAAGCAATGTTGACACACAACGACAGCATAAATGGGACTTTCTTTTCGTCGGTTGTGACAATGGATGAGACGTGGATGCCATTTTTCAGTCCAGAAACAAAGCGCCAGTCAGCTCAATGGAAGCACACAGATTCACCGCCACCAAAAAATTTCGGGTAACCGCCAGTGCTAAAAAAATGATAGTGTCCATGTTCTGGTACAGCGAGGGCGTAATCCTTACCCATTGCGTTCCAAAGGGCCCTACGGTAACAGGTGCATCCTATGAAAATGTTTTGAAGAACAAATTCCTTCCTGCACTGCATCAAAATCGTCCGGGCAGCGTGTGCTGTTTCACCAAGACAACGCACCCGCACATCGAGCTAACGTTACGCAACAGTTTCTTCGTGATAACTACTTTGAAGTGATTCCTCATGCTCCCTACTCACCTGACCTGGCTCCTAGTGACTTTTGGCTTTTTCCAACAATGAAAGACACTCTCCGTGGCCGCACATTCACCTGCCGTGCTGCTATTGCCTCAGCGATTTTCCAGTGCTCAAAACAGACTGTTAAAGAAGCCTTCGACGGTGCCGTGGAATCATGGCGTCAGCGTTGTGAAAAATGTGTACGTCTGCGGGGCGATTACGTCGAGAAGTAACGCCAGTTTCATCGATTTCGTCTGAGTAGTCAATTAGAAAAAAAATCGGAGGCCTTAGAACTTGAATGCACCTCGTACAAGGGACAAACAAAACTTGTGTCATTTTACGTCCTTCGTTCTTCTTCTGCAGTGAACTTGTTTGATTTCGATTCATTTCAGTTGTTTAACTTGTCTATAGTAAATCAGGTCCTATCAGTGAACCAGACTGTGCCTTCAGACAGTGTTTCTCGTGTATGTGAAGAATTTGCAGACATTTTTGCACCGGGCCTCGGTTGCGCTAACAACTATAAAGCACATTTGGAACTGAAAGTAAACGCGCAACCGAAACTTTTCAGAGCGCGCAATGTTCCTCACGCATTGAGTGATGAGGTCGCAAAAACATTACACGATTTGGAATCACAACGTGTAATTGAACGTGTGCAGGCTTCTCTCTGGGCATCACCCTTAGTAATTTTGCCAAAACCTTCGGGAAAATTGACTTTGTGTGGACTTCAAGGCAACAGTGAATCCACAACTAGTGACTGCAACTTTTCCTTTATCCCGCCCGGCAGATCTTTTTGACAAACTGTGCCCGGGTAAATATTTTTCGAAGTTGGACCTAACAGATGCGTACTTGCAAATACCGGTGGACGAAGATTCCCAGCGCGGTTTGGTGGTTAACACGCATCTTGGTTTGTATCAATTCAAACGACTGCCATTCGGGTGTGCATCCGCCCCTGCATTGTTTCAGCAATATTTACAAACTGTTTGTGCGTTGGTCCCTAATGCAGCAAACTATCTGGACGATATTGTGATCTCCGGGAAGACGGAAGAAGAACATTTAGCCAATCTCAGAACATTATATCAAGTCTTGCGACAAAATGGTCTTCGCTTACGGAAGGACAAATGTGTGTTTTCTGCTAGTGACTTGCCATACCTGGGACATGTACTCAATTCCCAAGGCATACATCCCAGTCCAGAGCACCTCCGTGCCATACAAGACTTGCCTTAGCCGCAGAATTTGAAGCAGCTACAGAGTGTGCTGGGAAAAATCAACTATAATCACAGATATGTGCCGTATAACTCTGCCATTTCAGCTCCGCTTCATCGCTTACGCCGTAAAGGTGTTCCGTTCGTCTGGACGATGGACTGCGAACGTGCCTTTCGCCAGTTGAAATCGGCGTTCCGTTCCAATACTTGCCTTACGCCATTCGATCCCTGGAAGCCCCTTTTGTTGATGGTGGATGCATCGGATTTCGGGATCGGTGCTGTGCTTGCGC
Source organism: Schistocerca americana (assembly GCF_021461395.2). Lineage (NCBI taxonomy): Eukaryota > Metazoa > Arthropoda > Insecta > Orthoptera > Acrididae > Schistocerca > Schistocerca americana. The sequence goes on along the minus strand of NC_060130.1, from coordinate 358,893,933 downwards.
ACAAAGATGGTTTGCACGATCGCCCTATTGCCTTTGCGTCCAAATTGCATTCGTCTGCGCAACGAAATTATTCACAGATCGAGAAAGAAGCATTGGCTCTCGTATTTGGTGCTACAAAGTTTCATGATTTCTTGTACGGTCGTCATTTTACCATCATCACAGACCACAACCCTTTGACATCGCTTTTTCATCCGACCAAGCCTGTACCTCCACGTACAGCGCAGAAATTCATTTGCTGGTCTATTTTCCTCTTGCAGTACCGCTACGATATCTTGTATCGGTCCACTGCTAAGCACGGAAACGCCGATGCGTTGTCCCGTTTGCCTGTTGCTGAGGATAGAGCATTCGATTCCTCCGAACTTGCTTGCATGTTCATTGATTCGGAAACCGATGACGTGGTCGAATCGTTTCCGATTGATTTTCGTCGTGTAGCTACAGCCACAGCTGCCGACCCTGTCCTTGCTACCGTTCTGCGTTTCGTTGCTACTCAATGGCCCTTTTCAAAGTCAAGGATCGGGGACCCGTTGGTTCGCCGATTTTTTGCTCACAAGGAGAGACTTTTTGTACGACGTGGTGTTTTGCTTTTGCGTTCTGATAATGATCAATCCAGGGTCGTGATCCCACGTTCGTTACAGTCCTCTGTCTTACAGCTTCTCCACCAAGGACATTGGGGTATAGTGAGAACGAAACAACTTGCTCGTCAGCACTGTACTTGGTTCGGAATCGATGCCGCGATTACGAATATGTGCTCTTCTTGCATTGTGTGTGCCGAACAACAATCAGCATCACCGCGGAAATTCTTTGCATGGCCAAAAGCCACTTCCCCCTGGCAACGCTTACACATCGGTTTTGCTGGTCCATTCTGGAATGCTCGATGGTTGGTTGTGGTCGATTCGTACAGTAATTTTCCTTTTGTTGTCCGGATGTCTTCCACGACGTCATCTGCCACCATCCAAGCGTTATCTGCTATCTTTTGCATTGAAGGTCTTCCACAGACTATTGTTTCCGACAATGGCCCACAATTCATGTCCGTAGAATTTCAGTCATTCTGCAAGGCCAATGGTATTCAACATCTGATTTCCGCGCCGTTTTCGCTACAGTCAAGCGGTGCCGTTGAACGATTGGTCAGGACTTTCACGTCACAGATGTTGAAGATGAAAGAGTCGCATTCTCGGGAGGACGCGTTGGCTCGAAGGGTGCATTATTCGCTGCCTCGGCCGCGCTATGTATTCTGGTTTTGGGGGCCTCTGTTGAGGTGCGTCGGCATCTCAATCAGCTGCGCCTCTGTCGTCGCACGGGATCTGCCGCTCCCCGTCTGCTTTCAGCGACGGTGCCGTCCGGTCAGCGCCCTGGGGACCCATCTAGTGGCTCGCCTCAGCCCCAGGTGTTACCGACGCTGCCTTCCATTTTGCCCCATGGCGACGCGCCGCCGCCGTCGCCGCCGCCGCCGCCGCCGCCGCCTGTTCTCCCGCCGGCGACGCCCGCAGTGGACGCGTCGCTGCAATCGCCGGGCGCCCCCCTGGGTCACGCGCCGCCGATCGCTTCCCGTGCACAGTTGTCCTCCGACATGGACCTCTTGCCCGTTCCGGACCATATGTCGTCTTCTCCCGTCGGGTGATCCGGCCCGATGGAGGTCGACCCATCGGCCCCTCCTGTCTCTCTGCGGGCGCATACACCACATGTTGGCGTGCACCCTGGAGCAGGTTTTCAGGCGTTTCCTAGCTCCCCGCGGTCCGAATGGTAGGGTGCGGGTGGCACAGCCTCGCCTGTTGTTAGGCTCCCCACCTCGTCGCATACGTCAACATGGGGTCCTCCCCACGGCGGGCGGAAGCCTTATGCCACAACCGTGCGCCGATTTGCGTGGGAGGAATGTGGTGTCACCACCAGACACCACACTTGCTAGGTGGTAGCCTTTAAATTGGCCGCGGTCCGTTAGTATACGTCGGACACGCGTGTCGCCACTATCAGTGATTGCAGACCGAGCGCCGCCACACGGCAGGTCTGGAGAGACTTCCTAGCACTCACCCAGTTGTACAACCGACTTTGCTAGCGATGGTTCACTGACAAAATACGCTCTCATTTGCCGAGACGAAAGTTAGCATAGCCTTCAGCTACGTCATTTGCTACGACCTAGCAAGGCGCCATTACCAGTTACTATTGATACTGTAATCATGTACCGTCAAGAGCGACGCTCATCATTAATGGATTAAAGTTAAGTATTCCACCAGCTACGTCCTTTTTTTCTAAAGTCTAATTTCCTCGTCCTGTTCCAGACCTCACGCCCGCCTGCGTGAGCTAAAACGCGTGCCTTTCGGCTTCCTCTAATAATACGGTGTTGGCTCTCCTGCCAACCCACACAAGCGAGTTGGTGTGGCAGTCACTGAAACAAAGGCGGTTTTCTTTGCGACGAGATTTATTTACGAAATTTCAATCAACAACTTTCTTTTCCGAATCCGTAAATATTTTGTTGACACCCACCTGCGTAGGGAGAAATGATCATCATAATAAAATAAGAGAAATCAGAGCTCGAACGGAAATGTTTAGGTGCTCCTTTTACCCACGCGCCATTCTAGAGTGGAATGGTAGAGAAGTAGTATGAAAATGGTTCGATGAACCCTCTGCCAGGCACTTAAGTGTGAATTGCAGAGTAACCATGTAGATGTAGATGACTTATCTTTTCTAGTTTAAGCTTTCATCAATATGCACTCCTAATAGCTTTAATTTTCTACCCTCCTGTCATTCCTTGTTCGTACACCTGGTTAATAGGAGGTGGGATATTTTTGGCAGTAGGAAAATGGATGAACTACGTTCTCACAAATTTTAAAGCTACTCCATTTCTGCAAAACCACTCAGTAACTTTCACAAAAACATGATTTACTATTTTCCCTGTTGAAGCTTCTTTGCTCGCCCTCACAACAATGATTGTCTCGTCGGCAAACATGTCTAATTCCGCCACCTGATTCAAATAAAATGGCAGATCGTTAGCATATAGCAAGAATAGTAGTGGGCCAATGATCGGACCTTGTGGGACTCCCATTGTAATTTCTACTCATGCAAGTGTTGTGGCGTCCCTCTTTGTATAACTCGAACAGCCTAAGGTAACTCTTGGCATTTTGTTTATCAAAAATAAGATGTAATGCAGACATTTGCTGAATTACATATTCCAGAAAAACTTCTAAAAGTATATCTTGACCGACACAATCAAATGCCTTCGATGTGTCCCAGAAGATCCCATTTGGTGATATTTTATGATTTAAAGATTTCATTGTGTACTCGGTAAATTTATAAATATCTGACTCAGTAGAATGGGCCTTTTGAAATCGGAACTGTGATTGGCTAAGTATCCCATTAGTACGCAGGTAGGTTGCAATCTTGGAGTACATTATCTTCCAGAATTTTAGAAAGTGATGTAGGCAGTGACACATGGCTGTAATTATTGACATCTGTCGAGTCAACCTTTTTATAAAAAGGTTTAACAGTGGCATATTTAAGTCTTCATAGGAAAACACCTTCAGTTAATGATTACTTAAGTCACTAAGACATTACCTGCTGCAGATAAGCATGTGAAGTCCCGCCTTTTGGCCCTGATGGGCCGGTCGAAGCTGCCTGACTTCCTCTGCCATATGACGTCATTTGGATGCCGTATGGAGGGTCGTGGGGTTAGCACACCTCTCTGCCTGCCGTTGTCGGCTTTGTAGACCGAGGAGCCGCTACTTCTGATTCCACAAGCTACCCAGTTTGCCTCCTGAGGCTGAGTGCAACCCGTACCAGTTCTCCCACCAAGGAAGACTCTCTGGCAGTACCGGGAATCGATCCCGAGTCATTCGCACAGCAGTCAGAGACGCTGCCCGCTCACGGCCACGGATATATTACAGGGCCACAACTTTTTAGTGTCCTATTAGAGATACTATCCACCCCACATGAATTTTTACTTCTTAGAGTCGTGATGATCCTCCTTATTTCACATGGACATATCAGAGTTATTTTTAATTCACTAAATGTCACCTGTATTGCTTCTTTAGTGTACTCTTTGCTTCCTCTTCTGAACTATTTGCTCTAATTTCGTCACCTATTTTTAAAAGTAATGAATACAAATACTCGCTACACATGAAGGGTTTCTTACACTGCTCCCATTCTTTTTGATAAAAATAATGTCATCTTGTTAAACTGTTTTCCATGTCTGTCATTTCAAAATATTCCGTACTGATTTTATTTTACTATGTGTTCTGTCAATTTCAGTAAGATATACATGCTCCTGGATTTTTACAACTTTTCTTAATATGTTACAGTACTGTTTATAATAAGAATGTATTTCTGGGTCATTACATGTTCTGGTTATTTTGTACAAGTCCATTACTAGTTGTGCAGATACTCCGATACCTGTACTGATATAAGCTTTCTTTAATGACTGTACCTTATTGTATTTAATTATTTTTTAGGAAAATTATTTTTAAATGTGAATACAAACTCACTAAGATGTATACTGAATTTAGAGTTAGCATTAGGCCCATTGTAAGCTTCACCCCAGGCAATATTTCAGTTTTCTATAAAGTCTTCAGCAGTTTTATCATTAATTAATTTGGTTAGAGTTTTGGAAACTGTACCTGCAGCTTTGTTACATAATGTGACTAACTGTGCATAGTGATCTGTCTATCCATTTACCACAAGGTAGGCGTGTGTCTCTTTAATTTCTTCTTATTGAATGACTACATTACCTATAAGGGACCTGCTATCTTGAGTAACTCGGTTAGGAAAGTTAATGACTGATACCAAATTACAAGTGACTAAAAGCACCTCCAAATCATTTTTCCTGTCAGATTCCTTCAAGATGCGAAGCTTACAACTCAAAACCCTTGGAAGTGAAAAATATAAATATCTTACTGTTATACGTAACCTTGTACAAAGTGTCTTAACATCACTGCTTTCATTCGACATTACTAGTACCAGGTGAGTATTGACACTGAAACTTACAACGATGCAGTAGGTTGAATTACGGGGGACTTCATAAAGTATGTTACGATTTATTATGGCAGGAGTTTTATTGAATGCTGCACTACACTTCAGGCTTACACGGATACATCACCATTTTTCAACACAGTCATGAGGTCTCTGTAAACAACGATAGGAACGTTCCACCAATCTTTCAATTCCTTGACGATAGAAATCCACTACTTGGCCACGGAGCCATTCGAGAACCGCTGTGTGAACATCCTCAATGTCGGAAAATATGTGATTGCTGCCAGTCCGTTCCTTGGCTGCTTGGGCATTGCCTTCTGTGGTCGATATCGATGGTCAGCGTCACCCTCGTCTGTGCAGCCTTGGTCAAATGTTTGGCACCATTTCAGTACGGCTGGACGCCACATTGGATTTGGTCTGTATACCTCCAGAATTTCAAGGTCAATCTGTGTGCAGTTTGGACTTTCCGCCAAAAAGAATCGTACTGCGACTCATACTTCAATTTTTGTTATATTTGCAGCTGCCACGCAATTTTACTCATTCACCGTGATGCAAACGTTACCGTATTGCAGCATAACTGTGTCATCTGGAAACGAGGAACACGTACAAGTGCTCAATGGTCTTAGCGTGGATGACTTGTGTAACTTACTTTCCGAAGTTCGTAAGTAGCTGATACTCATGATCGTAATTAACATATGGATCTCTTTTTGTTGGGAACTTAATGTTTGTCTAATTTTATACCGACGTGTGTCGTGTGTAACTGAACATGAGAAGAAAACCATTGTCAAGTGTGATAGTGTGAACTTCAGACACCCTCCCGCGCGTCATATAGGCATCATTTCATCACTTTTCCTCCCTAAGTGCCACTATTTTTAATGGCATAATGTATTTACTGTCTGTCTTACATAATAATGCTTATACCGTACACAGTGTTTGAGTAAATCAACTAATAGAACATTAAAACCTGTTATTTACTCGTAATATGGCGGTAGGGTGAAGTTCAGTGGCAAATTAGTTAAGTGTAGAACTGCAAGACATTACGTCTGTGGTTCAATCCTCTAGGAGTCCTAGAATTTTTCTGTCACAATGCTTTTCTCACCAGCTGAAATAGTTTGATTTGAAAAGAGGAAAGATACAACGCGATTCGTAGTCGACATTAATTTTGCAGTGCTATACATATGCACACTACACGTGAACACTATGCAGGGGACTGTACGCCACAATAACCAAAATAATAAAAATCACTATTCCAGTAGTTGAAATTCTTGTTTTATTGCTATGAAATTGTTGTTAACAATTCAGTGGTTAGTGAAATAAGTTTTCATCTGATAATTTGCATACACTCATCGCACAAACATGATTTACTTGGGTTACAAATAAGTCTGTTACATTTTTAACATGTAACCGTTGTTTTTCTGTCGTTCTTCCTGGAACAAAGACAATAGCGTCTTCTTCTAGGAGCATTCTCTGTTGGGCTGGTTTGCAGGGGAGGGGAGTAAAGTGAGCCTGTTTTCCCAAAATATCACTTTATCATCGATTATAAAAACCTCTTCAACATGATAATCATTACTACACTCAACTTCGTCTTTTTCATTACGCCCATATTTGTCCCTTCCACCAGCATCATTTTCAGCCTCACAGTAAAATATCCTGAAAATCTCTTCTTCCAATAATTCTTTTCTCGCCATTTTCAGTAAATCATATTGATAAAATTATAGAATCTATCACTCACCGCTTGGACCTGTATAATTTACAATTATCAGGTACTCTACCACTGTTATTCCTACTATTACTGGAACACCAGCAGGGTTCTATCAATAGATATCATAAAAATTGACATCTGTATGTAGGTCGCAAATCTCCTCCTAAACCACTAGATCGATTTCAACCAAACTTGTTACACATCACTTACTGTTTGGAAAGAACCGCTGTGGAGGTAAGAAGAGGTGAGGTGAAAAAGACGTGTAGCTCACGGCGAGAAAATAGCCAGACTATATTCATCCAGTATTTGAGGATAAGAGCACCTAGTGACTTACAACCAACGAGACTTTTTCTTCCTGACAAACCGCACAAAATGACGAAAGGAAAAAAGTTTATAGCTTACCGCATTTTCGCTGTCCATGTTGGAAAACTACTGCATCAGGAGACATGACGTATAAACGCTGAGCTGCGTCCAAACAAAACTGTGAAGGCAAATTTCGTCTGAGATACAGGTGAAATACGTGTACAAATACCCGTGAAATATGTTAAATGTATGTGATACATGCCTACACGGGTAAAGACACCAGTAAGAAGCTCCTCCTTAGTCCCTGAGTCGATATCATCCAAATTTGGTGCACATACTAACTACCATCTAAAATTAAGTACTGTGGAGGTAAAAACCAGCAACCTCCTATTGGGGTGGGGATGATAACGAGGAGAGAAAGGGGAGGAGGAGATGGACAGATAGAGTGGGGGAAGTAGGAGATAGGCACAGATAAGTGGGAGGAGAATGTGGACAGAGAGAGGGGAGAGGAGGAAATAGGCAGAGAAAAGGAAAGAGGAGGAGGTGAACATAAAGGACGAGGAGGAAGAAATGGACATTGAGATGAGGAGGAGTGGATGGAGGGGAAGAAGGAAATGGACAGAGAATAGGAAATGGATGGACAGAGAGAAGCGAGAGGGGAAATGGCAAAGAAAGGAAAGAATAGGAGATAGACAGAGGGAGGAAGGAGGAGGAGATAGACAGAGAGATGAGGCAGGAGGAGATAGACAGAGAGACGAAGGAGGAGAAGATAGACAGAGAGAGGAGAGAGGAGGAGATAGACAGAGAGGAGGGAGGAGGAGATATAAAGATAGAGGAGGGAGGAGCAGATGGACAGAAAGAGGAGGGAGGAGGAGATGGGGAGAGAGAGGAGGGAAGAGGAGATGGATAGAGAGAGGAGGAAAGAGGAGAAGGAAAGAGAGAGGAGGGAAGAGGAGATGGACAGAGAGAGGAGGGAAGAGGAGATGGACAGAGAGAGGAGGGAAGAGGAGATGGACGGAGATGGAGAAAGGAGATGGACAGAGAAGGAAAGGGAGAAGAGATGGACAGAGAGGGAGAAGAGGAGATGGACAGAGAGAGCGAGGGAGAAGAGGAGATGGACAGAGAGAGAGGGAAAAGATGGACAGAGAGAGAGAGAGAGAGAGAGATGGAGGGAGGAGGAGATGGAGTAAGAGGGGGTGAGGTGGAGACAGATGCAGGGGGCGGGGGGAATGGACAGATGGGGAAGGATCAGATGGGCAGACAGGAAAGTTGAAGAGATGGATAGAGACAGGGGGAGGAAGAGATGGACAGAGAGGAGATTGGTTGGTTGGTTGTTTGGGGAAGGAGACCAGACAGCATGGTCATCGGTCTCATCGGATTAGGGAAGGATGGGGAAGGAAGTCGGCCGTGCCCTTTCAGAGGGACCATCCCGGCATTTGCCTGGAGTAATTTAGGGAAATCACGGAAAACCTAAATCAGGATGGCCGGACGCGGGATTGAAGCGTCGTCCTCCCGAATGCGAGTCCAGTGTCTAACCAATGCGCCACCTCGCTCGGTGCGACAGAGAGGAGAGGTGAAGGAGGAGGAGGACGAGGAGGAAGTGGTGGAGGCGATAGGCAGAGAGTGGGGAGTGGAGGAGATGGCAGAAAGAGAGGGCAGGAAATGGATAGAGGAGGGGGGAGGAGGAGATAAACAGAGGGGCAAAGATTGAGATGAACTAATATAAGACTGAAATAAATATATACTTGATCAATGCCAGATACTTGGCTAGTAGCACTATACAAGAAAATTTCACAAAAACAGAAATACAGTAATGCGGAAGGAAATATTTACAGTAACGCTTTACAGGGGTATATGGTGTCCCAAAAACGATGGTAATGCAAAACACAACCACTTCAAATAAATTTGGAGCTGCTTCTGGTTAGGCCGCCACCTGCCCAAAGCTAAGCTGGAATATCAAATACCAAACTTCTGGCATCTCTTAGAAAATTCCAAATATAAATGAATGGGGAATATAGTACCCCACCACAGTTGTCTAAGGTTAGCATGCAAGTAACTGAGTGGGTAACTCAGTTCGAAATTCGGACCTATAGGAAGGCCTACCACGTGCAATGAGTTCATGCCTGGTAAAGCACTGTAGTGTTCAATACGAACTTAAGAGTATTGATTTTTTTAAGATAGAGAAATAACATTTTGAATTTATGAAAAACAGTTTAACGTATTTCGAACCTACGCGGTAGAATTGTTGTGCGATTAATACGTTCTCTGCATATCTACAACCGTACTCGTCAAAAAATTTGTAACACAGAGAATTTTTAAGGACACACAACGAGCATGGAGCGGCCACAACGGCTGTAGTAAACAGTCCACATCACAAATATAGCAAAATAAAATTAATTTGATAATTTTAGCCACAAATTCGAGCTGCCTACGAATTACTGAACTCATTGGTAATAATTTGACCGTTCATATTATTGACAAACACTTCATCAAATTAAATCAATTAAAATGGTTCAAATGGCTCTAAGCACTATGGGACTTAAAATCTGAGGTCTTCACTCCCCTAGACTTAGAAACTACATAAACCTAACTAACCTAAGGATATCACACACATCCATGCCCGAGGCAGGATTCGAACCTGCGACCGTATCAGCAGCGCAGTTCCGGACTGAAGCGCCTAGAACCGCTCGGCCACAGCAGCCGCCTTAAATCAATTACTTTATGCCGTTAGATTAATTTTCCCCATCCAATTAGTATCACCGAACGATTGCCTACATTGAGGACTATCAAACTGAGGGAACAGAGTAATCTTCACTTTCACCATTTGTTTAATGTAGAAAATGTTCAAATGACGAATTTCCTTCATATTTCTTGGCCGTTACACTTGAATGTTAGCTGAAGTCACATGGTGGCGTAGGATTACCAGTTCTCCCTAGTTCTCAAACTGGCTTCCGAACTTGAGAGTACAAGAGACCGCCCGGGAGAAGCTGCACCTCTGGTTCGTTCCTTATTCCTGTCACGTTGGCTGCGGGGACCTACTTGATAACAGCGAACACACACTACAGTTCGGTTCACGATTTCACAAATAAGACCGACAGCCACGTTTGGTGTCTTTTCGGTTGCTCATCTCTGAGTCCTTTACATCGCGGACAACAGTATTGCGGCAGTTGCCGACATTTTGTGGTACAAATGACGACTCTTATTACCTTGTGAGCAGCTTTTTATTAGGGCCGTCCATGTCCGTTAGCGTTCGGAAACTTGTAGCAGTTATGTTGGTTGCTCCCGCGCCATTACACCGTTTGCACCTTGTGCGCCCTGAATAGTGACCTCACAAAATGTAATGAGGAATGCTTTTTAATTTGGACCCTGCGCCTGTTTTCCTAATTCGGATCTCATAGTTAGCATCTTATCATTCTCTTGTTCAACCACTCTCTCTCTTCCGGGACTGGTCGTATTATCATTTACCAGAAGGTCCTTAGCTTTTTATGTGATTTCCTGTATCAATTCTTGCCCTACAGCAAGGTTGCCTCGTGTCAAATATCTCATATTAGAGTGTATATGTTAAAAAAACTTGTAATAGGGCTACCTCCCATTCATGAGTCTTACTGCAAAAATATATGCCTAATTTATCTCATTACAGCCTATCATGTCCTGTAATTCTCGCACTGCCCATTATTATTAAATGAATTTTTCAGTTAGGCTACGAAACACCTGCCGAGGGAAGAAGTCCGACCTTTAAGGTGCTGGGTTAGCAGCCACACTCACATTGGTCTACCCAGAGGCCAGACAATCCATAAATTGTCTCGTGTGGTGTTGATAAACATGAAAAAAATCTCGTCTCAGTAAGAAATGATAGCCACCTTTATGCTGAAAATCTTAGTTTTGTGTTAGCAGAAATGCACGCGTTTTAGCTCAAACAGGCTGGCGTGAGGAGGGAAGAACTATACTGACGTGAGGTCTGGAACATGACAAGGAATGAGAATTCAGAAAGCGGACGTAATTAGTTTGATACCTACCTTTAATCCATTAGTGATGAACGTCTCTCTTGACGGTACATGATTCACAATATTATCTGTTCAGAACACATTCTTCAAGTAATTATAGTAACTGAATATGGCGCCTTGCTAGGTCGTCGCAAATGACGTAGCTGAAGGCTATACTGAACTGTCGCCTCTGTAAATGAGAGCGTATGTAGACAGTGAACCATCGCTAGCAAAGTCGGCTATACAACTCGGGCGAGAGCTAGGGAGTCTCTCTAGACTAGACCTCCCATGTGGCGACACTCGGTCTGCTATCACTGATAGTGGCGACACGCAGGTGCGACGTATACTAACGGCCCGCGGCCGATTTAAAGGCTACCACCTTTCTGGCGGTGACACCACATTCCTCCCCCGCAAGTCGGCGTACGGTTGTGGTATAAGGCCTCCGCCCGCCGTGGGGATGACCCCATGTTGACGTATGCGACGAGGTGGGGAGCCTAATAACAGGCGAGGCTGTGCCACCTGCACCCTGCTATTCGGACCGCAAGGAGCTAGGAAACGCCTGAAAACCTACTCCAGGGTGCACGCCAACATGCGGTGTATGCGCCCGTAGAGAGACAGGAGGGGCCGAAGGGACGATCTCAGGGCCGGGGCACCCGACGGGCAAAGACGAGATATGGTCCGGAGCGGGCAGGAGTTCCATGTCGGAGGACAACTGGTCCCGGGGAGCGATCGGCGGCGCGTGACCCAGAGGGGCGCCCGGCGGCTGCAGCGAAGCGTCCACTGCGGGCGTCGCCGGCGGGAGAACAAGCGGCGGCGGCGGCGGAGGCGGCGCGTAGACATGGGGCAAAATTGAAGGCAGCGTCGGTAATACCTGGGGCTGAGGCGAGCCACTAGATGGGTTCCCGGGTCGCTGACCGGACGGCACATTCGCTGAAAGCAGACAGCGAGTGGCAGATCCCGTGCGACGACAGAGGCGCAGCTGATTGAGATGCCGACGCACCTCAACAGAGGCCCCCAAAACCAGATACGTAGAGCGTCCGGGGCAGCGAAGAATGCGCCCTTCGAGCCAACGCCGTGAACCTCGATAGTGGCGGTAGTAGACAACGTCGCCTGGGGCAAAAGCAGATGTCTGCCGCTGCACATGAACCTGATGCGGTGGATGTAGCAAAGACATCAAAGTTCGATGATGGCGACCGTGGAGCAACTCAGAAGGCGAGCGACCATCTCGGGGCTGAGAGCGATACGAGGACAAAAAGAGCAATAACGCGTCCTCCCGAGAATGCGACTCTTTCAACTTCAACAACTGTGACTTAAAATTCCTGACCAATCGTTCAGCGGCACCGTTTGACTGTGGCGAAAACGGCGCGGACGTCAGATGTTGAATACCATTGACCTTGCAGAATGACTGAAATTCTGCGGACATGAATTGTGGGTCATTGTCGGAAACAATTGTCTGTGGAAGACCTTCAATGCAAAAGATAGCAGATAACGCTTGGATGGTGGCAGATGATGTCGTGGAAGACATCCGGACAACAAAAGGAAAATTACTGAATGAATTGATCACAACCACCCGTCGACAATTCCAGAATGGACCTGCAAAATCGATGTGTAAGCGTTTCCAAGGGAAAGTGGCTTTTGGCCAAAGAAAGCATTTCCGCGGTGGTGCTGATTGTTGTTCGGCACACACCATGCAAGAAGAGCACATATTCGTAATCGCGGCATCGATTCCGAACCAAGTACAGTGCCGACGAGCAAGTTGTTTTGTTCGCACTATAGCCCAACGTCCTTGGTGGAGAAGCTTTGAGACAGAGGATTGTAACGAACGTGGGATCACGACCCTAGACTGATCATTATCAGAACGCAAAAGCTAAACACCACGTCGAACAAAAAGTCTCTCCTTGTGAGCAAAAAATCGGCGAACCAACGGGTCCCCGATCCGTGACTTTGACAAGGTCCATTGCGTAGCAACGAAACGCAGAACGGTACCAAGGACAGGGTCGGCAGTTGTGGTTGTAGCTACACGACGAAAATCAATCGGAAACGATTCGACCACGTCATCGGTTTCTGAATCAATGAACATGCAAGTAAGTTCGGAGGAATCGATTGCCCTATCGTCAGCAACAGGCAAACGGGACAACGCATCGGCGTTTCCGTGCTTAGCAGTGGACCGTTACAAGATATCGTAGCGCTACTGCGAAAGGAAAAGAGACCAGCAAATGAATTTCTGCGCTGTACGTGGAGGTACAGGCTTGTTCAGATGAAAAAGCGCTGTCAAAGGTTTGTGGTCTGTGATTATGATAAAGTGACGACCATACAAAAAGTCATGAAACTTTGTAACACCAAATTCGAGAGCCAATGCTTCTTTCTCGATCTATGAGTAATTTCGTTACGCAGACGATGCAATTTGGACGCAGAGGCAATAGGGCGATCGTGCAAACCATCTTTGTGCGCCAGCACAAGACCGATCCCGAAATCCGATGCACCCACCATCAACAAAAGGGGCTTCCAGGGATCGAATGGTGTAAGGCAAGTATTGGAAAGCAACGCCGATTTCAACTGGCAAAAGGCGCGTTCGCAGTCCGTCGTCCAGACGAACGGAACACCTTTACGGCGTAAGCGATGAAGCGGAGCTGAAATGGCAGAGTTATACGGCACATATCTGTGATTATAGTTGATTTTTCCCAGCACACTCTGTAGCTGCTTCAAATTCTGCGGCTAAGGCAAGTCTTGTATGGCACGGAGGTGCTCTGGACTGGGATGTATGCCTTGGGAATTGAGTACATGTCCCAGGTATGACAAGTCACTAGCAGAAAACACACATTTGTCCTTCCGTAAGCGAAGACCATTTTGTCGCAAGACTTGATATAATGTTCTGAGATTGGCTAAATGTTCTTCTTCCGTCTTCCCGGAGATCACAATATCGTCCAGATAGTTTGCTGCATTAGGGACCAACGCACAAACAGTTTGTAAATATTGCTGAAACAATGCAGGGGCGGATGCACACCCGAATGGCAGTCGTTTGAATTGATACAAACCAAGATGCGTGTTAACCACCAAAACGCGCTGGGATTCTTCGTCCGCCGGTATTTGCAAGTACGCATCTCTTAGGTCCAACAAATATGTGCCTGGGCACAGTTTGTCAAAAAGATCTCCCGGGCGGGATAAAGGAAAAGTTGCAATCAGTAGTTGTGGAGTCACTGTTGCCTTGAAGTCCACATGAAGTCTCAACTTTCGCGAAGGTTTTAGCAAAATTACTAAGGGTGATGCCCAGAGAGAAGCCTGCACATGTTCAATTACACCTTGCGATTCCAAATCGTGTAACGTTTTTGCGACCTCATCACTCAATGCGTGGGGAACATTGCGCACTTTGAAAAGTTTCAGTTGCGCATTTACTTTCAGTTCCAAATGTGCTTTATAGTTGTTAGCGCAACCGAGGCCCGGTGTAAAAATGTCTGCAAATTCTTCACATAGACGAGAAACACTGTCTGAAGGCATAGTCTGGTCCACTGATAGGACCTGATTTACTATAGACAAGTTAGACAACTGAAATGAATCGAAACCAAACAAGTTCACTGCAGAAGAAGAATAAAGGCCAAAATGACACAAGTTTTGTTTGTCCTTTGTATGTTGCAAGAAGACTGCACTATCCTAAACAGGGATCTCTTGACCTGAATAGCTAGTTAACGTAACATCTGCGGCACGCAACGGAGGTGCGCCCAGCTGTTTGTAAGTAAGTGTCTTGATTGATCAGTGAAACTACAGCTCCGGTATCGAGCTGCAATGGTATCACTTTGCCGTTAATGTCAAACTCCACAAAAAGTTTATTGTCCTGCTGACGACAAGAGCGACTGTCTCGCACAACGTGAACTGACACTGGTACCAAATCACTTGCGACTTGACGGGAGTTCCGGCGATGTCGACGCACACTATTTGTGGGACGAACACAGTCACTGTTACAGAGAGTGGCACTGGGCGGAGTGGAATGAACGACATGAATTTCCATGGGCAAAGCTACACGAGCCTGAGTATCCTTGGTTCGATTCCGATTCCGGCACGAAGCAAAGGGCCTGGAAAGGTTTTGAATTTCCAATCTGAGTTTTTTCTGTCAAACACTCTGAACATGTCCTTTTTTATTACAGTAAAAGCAAATAGCCTGGCGTGACGGGCAATTCTCATGCGAATTTTTAGTAGCGCACCACGGGCATGATTTGAGCACTGCATTTGCTTGCCGGCGCGGCACACGTGGCTGAGAGCCTGGCGGCAGTGGTGAGGCCAGGCACGATGGCTGTTTACTGCTCCGTGCATCTCGCCCGGTGGGCCGGTTAACCTGACACATGGCTGGCGAAGTTTCAAACGATTCCTGAGCAAAGTCAAGTGTGTCCTGCCGATCCAATATGTCCATCACTTGTTGAAGGGAGGGACTGACTAGTCTCAAAATCTGTTCCCTTATACGAACATCAGAAACGTTCTGTGCAATTGCATCACGTACCATAGTATCTCAACAAGGGAGTCCACATTGACAGTCAAAAGCACAATCCCTAGTAAGGCTTTGCAAGGTTGCAACCTACTCCCAATTAGTCTGACCTGCCGTATGTTTTGTACGAAAGAAGGTATACCGTTTCGCAACTACATTGACTGATTGTTTGAAATATGCATCTAATGCGGACAAAATTTCGTCGTAGGACAGAGTTGCTACATCGCGTCGGGGAAATAATTTCACTATGACACAGTAGGTTTGCACACCAATGGGCGACAAAAGAAAAGGCTGCCGCTCGTTACCTTGAGTAGATGTTGTGTGATGTCCTTAGGTTAGTTAGGTTTAAGTAGTTCTAAGTTCTAGGGGACTGATGACCATAGATGTTAAGTCCCATAGTGGTCAGAGCCATACATTCTTGAAGTAATTATAGTAACTGAATATGGCGCCTTGCTAGGTCGTCGCAAATGACGTAGCTGAAGGCTATGCTAAACTGACATCTCTGTAAATGAGAGCGTATGTAGACAGTGAACCATCGCTAGCAAAGTCGGCTGTACAACTCGGGCGAGTGCTAGGGAGTCTCTCTGGACTATACCTGCCGTGTGGCAGCACACGGTCTGCCATCACTGATAGTGGCGACATGCGGGTTCGACGTGTACTAACGGACCGCGGCCGATTTAAAGGCTACCACCTAGCAAGTGTGGTGTCTGGCGGTGACACCACACTTAGAGCGAATACTTAGGGCACATTTGCTGCAAGACAGCCACAAAGTATCAAAACATACCCCGGCCACTAATCTAGTAGAAAATATGAAATCAGTTAAAGTATCATTAATTAATACACTACTGGCCATTCAAATTCTACACCAAGAACAAATGCAGATGATAAACAGGTATTCATTGAACAAATATATTATACTAGAACTGACATGTGCTTAGATTTTCACGCAATTTGGGTGCATAGATCCTGAGAAATCAGTACCCAGAACAACCACCGCTGGCCGTAATAATGGCCTTGATACACTTGGGCATTGAGTCAAACAGAGCTTGGATGGCGTGTACAAGTACAGCTGCCCATGCAGCTTCATCGCGATACCACAGTTCATGAAGAGTAGTTCAAATGGTTCAAATGGCTCTGAGCACTATGCGACCTAACTTCTGAGGTCATCAGTCGCCTAGAACTTAGAACTAACTAAAGCTAACTAACCTAAGGACATCACATACATCCATGCCCGAGGCAGGATTCGAAACTGCCACCGTAGCGGTCGCTCGACTCAAGACTGAAGCGCCTAGAACCGCACGGCCACTCCGGCCGGCCAAGGGTAGTGACTGGCGTATTGTGACGAGCCAGTTGCTTGGCCACCAGTGACCAGACGTTTTCATTTGGTGAAAGATCTGGGGAATGTGCTGGCCAGGGCAGTAGTCGAACATTTTCTGTGACCAGAAAAGCCCGCACAGCGGTAGTGCATTATCCTGCTGAAATGTAGGGTTTCGCAGGGATCGAATGATGGGTAGAGCCACGGGTCGTAACACATCTGAAATGTAATGTCCACTGGTCAAAGTGCTTTCAATGCAAACAAGAGGTGACCGAGACGTTTAACCAATGGCACCCCATACCATCACGCCAGGTGATACGCCAGTATGGCGATGACGCATATACGCTTCCAATGTGCGTTCGCCGCGATGTCGCCAAACACGGATGCGAGATTCAAGATGCTGTAAACAGAACGGCGGGCAGGTGTTGCCGAGCGGTTCTAGGCGCGTCAGTCTGGAACTGCGAGGCCGCTACGGTCGCAGGTTCGAGTGCTGCCTCGGGCGTAGATGTGCGTGATGTCCTTAGGTTAGTTAGGTTTAAGTAGTTCTGAGTTCTAGGGGACTGATGACCTCAAATGTTAAGTAGCATAGTGCTCAGAGCCATTCTTTTGTAAACAGAACCTGGATTCATCCGAAAAAATGACGTTTTGCCATTCGTGCACAAAGGGTCGTCATTGAGTACACCAACGCAGGGGCACCTGTCTGTGATGCAGCGTCAAGAGTAACCCCAGCCATGGTCTCCGAGCTGATAGTCCATGCTGTTGCAAACGTCGTCGAACTGTTGGTGCAGATGGTTGTTGTCTTGCAAACGTCCCCATCTGTTGACTCAGAGATCGAGACGTGGCTGCATGATCCGTTACAACCATGCGGATAAGATGCCTCTCATCTCGACTGCTAGTGATACGAGCCGCTGGAATCCAGCACGGCGTGCTGTATTATCCTCCTGAATCCACCGATTCCATATTCTGCTAACAGTCATTGGATCTCGACCAACGCGAGCAGCAATGTCGCGTTACGATAAACCCCATTCGCGATAGGCTACAATCCGACCTTTATCAAAATCGGAAACGTCATGGTACGCATTTCTCCTCCTTACATGAGGCAGCACAACAACGTTTCACCAGGCAACGTCGGTCAACTGCTGTTTGTGTACGAGAAATCGGTTGAAAACTTTCCTCATGTCAGCACGTTGTAGGTGTCGCCACCGGCGCCAACCTTGTGTGAATGCTCTGAAAAGCTAATCATTTGCATATCACAGCATCTTGTTCCTGTTGGTTAAATTTCGCGTCTGTAGCACGTCATCTTCGTGGTGTAGCAATTTTAATGGCCAGTAGTGTAAGAACGTAGATATGTCAGGCAATCTAAATACCAGAGGGCGCAAGATAGAAACATGCGCAGGCTATCAATATGCAGTGCGTTTTGTAACCACCTGTATTTGAGGATTCTAGAATTTTCGACAGCTTGAAGTGGCTACGCTGACGTTGCAGCAATACTTCCCGGCTCTGCCGGAAAGCGTCCAGCCTTGCGTCAGCACAAGCAGAGCGTGCAGTTTCCGTGAAACCGTGGACTGCCGTCCAGCCGACACAGCAGGCCACGCCATTCTTCTCTGATAGCCACGGTCTCCAATATTCAAACTCAGCATCTCCCTCTGTGAACAGCGTAAGGCAGTTAAGTTCTCTAGATACTAGGCTCGAGAAACACTATTTCTTCTTGTCCACTATTTCGCATACATACCCTGCTATACTATCCTTAGTGGATTTCTCTTTATTTCCCTCATAAGAATATTTGGTTGCTCTAGCTGTTGTCTACAAAGTACACGTATTATGCGCACTGTTTCTGCACAAACTGCTATTTCATTCATAACAGTTGAATTACACTCACTGAAATGTCGTGAATAGCAACAATAGGGACTGAATCAGTGAAATCCCTTCAGAAATGTTGAACCTGTAACGTAATGAAAGTGTTATAATAAATGAAAATTTATGCCACACAGCTAGCGGCGCAAGGGTACAAGGCGTAGTAAACATCTTAGCAGTTTTGTCACCTGAAGGTATGTGCGTCACCTTCAGGCGTTGCGAGCGGTCATCATCTAACTGCTGTAAGCTTTACGCTGGACGCTGAGGTGGATATATGTCCTGTGATAGGGATACCTGTATTAAACGCGGCTAATTGAGGACACCTTGGAATAAACAGAAATGCCAAGAACCAACACTGAAGTATAGTTGTTATGTATTTTCTGTCTTTGAGCATAAGCAAGTATTCAATAAGTACATAGGTGGTGCAGAGGAACTGCACAAAGAATTCAAGTCCTAAGTGATAACTGCGCAGCGGCAAGACGCGAAATTGCAAAGTTCTACGTCACTGATCTAAATCGATCGTCACAGCTTCGATGCACCTATGACTGACATCGAGAGAACTGTCTATTCAAAAAAATATGTCGTTTCGTAGTCTAGGATCTCTCCTCCCCATGTTCCCCTGTTCGAAGCGTGTTCGTTTCCCTTCGGGTGTTGCCGCGAGATAAGGTTCCATGTAGTTTTTCTATAAATAGTGTTAACAGTTGCTGGCCTTGCGCCGTTTGGTGGGGCCAGGCTGACTGTTGCTATGCCGGATTGGGGACCCCAGCTCGAATTTCTTTGCTGGTCTTTCCCAAGCCTAAAAAACTACTGGGCTATGCGTTCCACGAGTGGAAGCTAGCAACCACGTCCTTGCATCAGGCCTGATATAAATGTGTGAGTGGAAACCTCACCCGCCTCCGTAGCCGAGTTAGCTAACGCACACCTGTGTGGCGACGCTCGACTCTGGGGGTCAGCCGGTTGGAATGAAGTTGGTGGATGAAATTTTCACTGCCAATATTCGGCCGGTAAGGGAAGGAGAGGTGGTGGCCCGGAGTTCGATATCACCAGCCTCTGCGCCAATATCCTGGGTTAAATTCCGAACCTCTCTGTGGTGTTTCATGAAGTGAGGGCATGTGACACTGATCCGTCAGTCGCATGGGATCGTTAAGTCCGGTAGTCATCTAGATGATACTTGAGAGGAGTAGGCTATGTGCCGGCACTGGGTTTCACCCTCTCCCTTCTTTCATCGTCGTCATGCAACACAAAACGTCACACTACACTGTACATTCAGCCATTACGCTTACATACACTCAAGAAATACACACAAAACACAAGTATCATACACTACTGGACATTAAAATTGCTACACCACGAAAGTGACGTGCTACAGACGTGAAATTTAACCGACAGGAAGAATATGCTGTGATATGCAAATGATTAGCTTTTCAGAGCATTCACACAAGGTTGGCGCCGGTGGCGACACCTACAACGTGATGACATGAGGAATGTTTACAACCGATTTTTCATACACAAACAGTAGTTGACTCGCGTTGCCTGATGAAACGTTGTTGTGATGCCTCGTGTAAGGAGGAGAAATGCGTACCATCACGTTTCCGACTTTGATAAAGGTCGGATTGTAGCCTATCGCGATTGCGGTTTATGGTAACGCGACATTGCTGTTCGCGTTGGTCGAGATACAATGACTGTTAGCAGAATATGGAATCGGTGGATTCAGGAGGATAATACAGAACGCCGTGCTAGATTCCAGCGGCCTCGTATCACTAGCAGTCGAGATGACAGGCATCTTATCCGCATGGTTGTAACGGATCGTGCAGCCACGTCTCGATCCCTGAGTCAACAGATGGGGACGTTTGCAAGACAACAACCATCTGCACCAACAGTTCGACGACGTTTGCAACAGCATGGACTATCAGCTCGGAGACCATGGCTGGGGTTACCCTTGACCCTGCATCACAGACAGGAGCCCCTGCGTTGGTGTACTCAATGAGGAACCTGGGTGCACGAATGGCAAAACGTCATTTTTTCGGATGAATCTAGGTTCTGTTTACAGCATCGTGATGGTCGCATCCGTGTTTGGCGACATCGCGGTGAAAGCACATTGGAAGCGTGTATTCGTCATCGCCATACTAGCATATTACCCGGCGTAATGGTATGGGGTGCCATTGGTTACACGTCTCGGTCACCTCTTGTTCGCATTGACTGCACTTTGAACAGTGGACATTACATTTCAGATGTGTTACGACCCGTGTCTCTACCCTTCGTTCGATCCCTGCGAAACCCTACATTTCAGCAGGATAATGCACGACCGCATGTTGCAGGTCCTGTACGGGCTGGATACAGAAAATGTTCGACTGCTGCCCTGGCCAGCACATTCTACAGATCTCTCATCAATTGAAAACGTCTGGTCAATGGTGGCCGAGCAACTGGCTCGTCACAATACGCTAGTCACTAGTCGTGATGAACTGTGGTATCGTGTTGAAGCTACATGGGCAGCTGCAGCTGTACACGCCATCCAAGCTCTGTTTGACTCAATGCGCAGGCGTATCAAGGCCGTTATTACGGCCAGAAGTGGTTGTTCTGGGTACTGATTTCTCAGGATCTATGCACCCAAATTGCGTGAAAATTTAATCACATGTCAGTTCTAGTATAATATATTTGTCCAATGAATACCCGTTTATCATCTGCATTTCTTCTTGGTGTAGCAATTTAAAGGGCCAGTAGTGTATATCCGCAAGGAAATATAGCATTGTATGTGGAGGAACAAAAGCCTTTCCGACTAGACGGCTGAACCAATCCTTTGGGGTCTGCCAGCCAACAAGGCCGTAACACTTTATTTTACATACTGGAAACCACGACGTGATCAACAGAGGCCCATGCTTTAAGTTTACAGCTGTCTTCAGTGGCTACGGCCGGAAGAACCAACCGACTAGTTTCTGGGGACGATTGTACTCGACGGTACCCTCAAAAAGAACTTGAGTTTCTACTCTTTGTTCATTTGTGTCAGTCCGCACTTCTGGTTTCGTTTCTCGGTTTCTCCCACGTTAACGCTGGCGCCTGTAGTCGTAAATCACAACAGCAGCGCGTGTACAGTTTTCAATTTATAATGTCAAATAAAGAAGAAACGGCAACAGATCGCACAATTTCGGAACAGCAAAAATGGATATTTAAAAAGTAGGAGATATAATTACTATAGCTGTGAAAGTACTGCAGTTAACAACCGGTATAAAAATATCCCCTACAATAAACGTGGCAAAAAGCAACACAAGCAGTCAAATGTGCTGGCAAGTAATGTAAAAAGAAACCGACTAAGGACAATACAAAACTGAAGAAAAAAATATGGGATACAGTGAATAATTACAAATTGTGTTGTTCTCAAGACGGAATCTTAGATACATTTTAATATATACACAAGAGATGCAAATAGATTCCATATTTTTAGAGTTCCAGACGGCTTTTCACACCGTTCCTCAGAAGCAACTTCTAATCAAATTGCGTGCCTACGGAGTATCGTCTCAGTTGTGCGACTAGATTCGCGGTTTCCTATCAGAAAGGTCACACTTCGTAGTACCGAACGGAAATTCATCGAGTAAAAAAGTAATATCTGGCCTTCCCCAAGGAAGTGCTACCGGCCCTCTTCTTTTCGTGATCTATATAAACGATTTACCAGACAATCTGAGCATTTCTCTTAGACTCTTTGATGATTACACTATCATTTACCGCCGAGTAAAATCATCAGAAGATCAAATCCAATTGCAGAATCATTGAGACGAGATATCTACACTCCTGGAAATTGAAATAAGAACACCGTGAATTCATTGTCCCAGGAAGGGGAAACTTTATTGACACATTCCTGGGGTCAGATACATCACATGATCACACTGACAGAACCACAGGCACATAGACACAGGCAACAGAACATGCACAATGTCGGCACTAGTACAGTGTATATCCACCTTTCGCAGCAATGCAGGCTGCTATTCTCCCATGGAGACGATCGTAGAGATGCTGGATGTAGTCCTGTGGAACGGCTTGCCATGCCATTTCCACCTGGCGCCTCAGTTGGACCAGCGTTCGTGCTGGACGTGCAGACCGCGTGAGACGACGCTTCATCCAGTCCCAAACATGCTCAATGGGGGACAGATCCGGAGATCTTGCTGGCCAGGGTAGTTGACTTACACCTTCTAGAGCACGTTGGGTGGCACGGGATACATGCGGACGTGCATTGTCCTGTTGGAACAGCAAGTTCCCTTGCCGGTCTAGGAATGGTAGAACGATGGGTTCGATGACGGTTTGGATGTACCGTGCACTATTCAGTGTCCCCTCGACGATCACCAGTGGTGTACGGCCAGTGTAGGAGATCGCTCCCCACACCATGATGCCGGGTGTTGGCCCTGTGTGCCTCGGTCGTATGCAGTCCTGATTGTGGCGCTCACCTGCACGGCGCCAAACACGCATACGACCATCATTGGCACCAAGGCAGAAGCGACTCTCATCGCCGAAGACGACACGTCTCCATTCGTCCCTCCATTCACGCCTGTCGCGACACCACTGGAGGCGGGCTTCACGATGTTAGGGCGTGAGCGGAAGACGGCCTAACGGTGTGCGGGACCGTAGCCCAGCTTCATGGAGACGGTTGCGAATGGTCCTCGCCGATACCCCAGGAGCAACAGTGTCCCTAATTTGCTGGGAAGTGGCGGTGCGGTCCCCTACGGCACTGCGTAGGATCCTACGGTCTTGGCGTGCATCCGTGCGTCGCTGCGGTCCGATCCCAGGTCGACGGGCACGTGCACCTTCCGCCGACCACTGGCGACAACATCGATGTACTGTGGAGACCTCACGCCCCACGTGTTGAGCAATTCGGTGGTACGTCCACCCGGCCTCCCGCATGCCCACTATACGCCCTCGCTCAAAGTCCGTCAACTGCACATACGGTTCACGTCCACGCTGTCGCGGCATGCTACCAGTGTTAAAGACTGCGATGGAGCTCCGTATGCCACGGCAAACTGGCTGACACTGACGGCGGCGGTGCACAAATGCTGCGCAGCTAGCGCCATTCGACGGTCAACACCGCGGTTCCTGGTGTGTCCGCTGTGCCGTGCGTGTGATCATTGCTTGTACAGCCCTCTCGCAGTGTCCGGAGCAAGTATGGTGGGTCTGACACACCGGTGCAATGTGTTCTTTTTTCCATTTCCAGGAGTGTATATGGAGCGAAAAGTGGCAGTTGACTAAATAATAAAAAGTGTGAAGTCATCCACATGAGTACAAAAAGGAAACGACTAAATTTCGCGTACACGATCAGTTACATAAATCTAAAGGCTGTGAATTCAGCTAAATACTTTGGGATTACAATTACATATAACAACTGCCTACGCTACGTTTGTCCGTTCTCTTCTGTAGTACTACTGTGCTTTGTGGGATCCGCATCAGATAGGATTGACGGAGGACACCGAAAAAATTCAAAGAAGATCTGTAATATCTGAATCAGATCCGTATTATCGCGAAATAGGAGAGAGAGTGCCCCGGATATAATACACGGTTTGGGGTGAATATCATTGAAACAAAGGCGATTTTCGTTGAGGCAGGATCGTCTCATGAATCACCAACTTTTTCCACGCAGAGTGTAATTATTTTGATGGATGCCATCTGCATTGGGAGAAATGATCATAATAATAAAATAAGAGAAATGAGAGCTCGCACGGAAGTATTTAAGCGTTTGTTTTTCCGGCGCACTGTTCGTGAGTGGAATGGTAGAGAAATTGGTTGAAGGTGGTTCGATGAACCATCTACCAGGCACTTAATTGTTTTTGTGAACTACAGAGTAATCATGTAGATGTGGATGTATGCAAACACGGACACAAACAGTGAGCTGTTTGATGAAACAAAACCCAAGGCGACACTCTAGGTCCGTTTTAGCAGGTGTGGATTTCAATTTCTTACCGGCGTTCGCCATGTCCCTATTGTCACGATTTCCCTAATCCTCTTTGGGCGAATGTCAAGATGTTACTTTCAAAAATGCCGCTATAATTTCGAAATCAAAGTTTCTGCTCCGTCTCTAATTACCTCAGAACTCTGATATCTAACCTTCATTCTTTTAGTGGCTGAAGTTTAAATTTATGATGTGACATTTATAGATGCGCTGTTTTTAGTTCTCGTAAATAACAAATGTATTATAAGTAATGGAGGGTTTCCTGCAGCTGTATGAAAGGCTTTACGATTATCGACTACTGTGGCTTTTCCCACTTCTTTATTTTCTTCACCATATAATTACAGATACGTTTTAATCAAATCGTAGTCCTAATTTTGAATACTGCAAGATTGCTTGCTAGATCAAAATACGAAACAGACACTGGCCAGCCAGAACATTATGACCACTATCGATATATAGCCGTCCAGGGGATAGCAACGCCACCTGGCGAAGAATGACTACTATTCAGACACACGCAAGGTGCATATAGTATCAGTGAACGTGCTGTCCGTGTGTGTAATGGAGAAGGCGCGAGATCTATCTCAGTTTGACCAAGGGCAGATTGTGAAGGTCCGGGGCCTCGGCACGAGCGTTTCGGAAACTGCATGAGTTGTCAGGTGTTGGAGGAGTGCTGTAGTGAGTGTCTTCTACACGGGGCGAAACCTAAGTGAACCGACGTCCAGACGTCGTGGGATTGAGCAGCCACCCCTCAGTACAGATGTCGGACGTCGTAGGCTGGACAGACTGATACAACAGAACAGTTGGCGAACTGTGGTGGAACTAACATCACACTTTAATGCTGGGCAGAGCAGAAGTGTGCCTGAACACGCAGCGCACTGAACATTCCTAATGATGGGCCATCGCAGTCGACGACCCATGCATATGCCAATGATAACATCACGACATTGGCAACTACGATTGAAATAGGCACGTGACCATCGGGACTGAACGTTGGTGCAGCGGCGGAGAGTCGCATGGTCTCATGACGAATCTTGATACCTTCAACATGCCAATGAGAGGGCGCGAATCCATCGTCGTCTAGGGCAATAGCTCCTTGATATCTGTACTGCGGGACGGAGGCAAGCTGGCAGCGGATCCATTTTGCTCTGGGGAACATTCACGAGGACATCCATGGGTCCAGTGGAGCTTGTGCAAGGTACCATGACGACCAAGGAGTATTGTACACTGGTTGCAGACGGATAGTCCGCCATGTGATAAGGCCATGTCTGTGATGGGGTGGTTCGAGGAACATAGCCGTAAGTTCTAATTGATGTGCTGGCCCCCGAACTCACCAGACCTGAATCCGATTGAACACATCTGTGTACACTGTCGAGTCGCATTATTATCAGCACTTTCCAGAAGTAACGTCCAAAGCTGCTGTATATCAGGTGATGTGCCTTAAAGAATTAACGATATACGAAAACAGCGATTTATCTCCTAGCATTTCGCTCACTATTTTCAAACGTAGAACTAGTGATCCATCCGAGCTACGAAGAAGGATTGTCGTCAGCTTTCGGATCAAAGGTACCAGTATTTCTGAAAGGGTGAAGTTTCTGAATTTGGCGTGTGATTTTTGATGGATATGAATAGCGAGTAGACTGAAGGCATCATTGTGAGTACTCACGTAGACACCGCTGAACACCAGTGCCATAGACGTCGTAGAGAACGTTGAATACGACCACGCGTGAAGGGCAACTACATTATTACACGGAACAGCTCATGGCTTAGATAAATACACTGATCAGCCAAAACATCATGACCACCTACCTAATAGCCGCTATGTCCACCTCCGGCACGGCCAGCCGCGGTGGCCGAGTGGTTCTAGGCGCTTCAGACCGGAACCGCGCTGCTGCTACGATCGCAGGTTCGAATCCTGCCTCGGGCGTGGATGTGTGTGATGTCCTTATGTTAGTTAGGTTTAATTAGTTCTAAGTCTAGGGGACTTATTACCTCAGATGTTAAGTCCCATAGTGCTCAGAGCCATTTGAACCATTTGAACCTCCGGCACGGATAACAGCATCGACGCGTCCTGGCTTGGAAGCAATGATCCCTTGGTAGATCGCTGGTGGGAATTCGCACCACATCTGTACACACAAGTCACCTACTTCCCGTAAATCAAGGGAAATGCGATGAGCTTCGACGCAACGTTCCCTCTCATACCAGATGTGTTCGACCGGATTCAGATATGGTGAATTGGGCGGCTAGCACATCATCCGGAACTCGCCACTGTGTTCCTCGAACCAGTCTATCACATGCCTGGCTGCGTGGCATGGCGCATTATCTTGTTGAAACTGCCACTGCCACTGACGTCGGGAAACATGATCGTCATAAAGGGATGTACGTGGTCTGTGACCAGTGTACGATATTCCTTGGACGTCATGGTGCCTTGCACGAGCTACACTGGACCCATGGACGCCCACATGAATGTTCCCCGGAGCCTAATGGAGCCGCCGCTAGCTTGTCTCCGTACCGCAGTACAGATGTCAAGGAGCCGTTCCACTGGAAGACGACGCACCCGCGTACCCCCCATTGGCGTGATGAAGAAGGTATCGGGATTCATCAGGCCATGCAACGCTCTACCACTGCGCCAACATCGTGAGGCGTATTCTGTGCACCGTGTGTTCTGACACACTTGTACATTCCCCAGCATTAAAGGCAGACGTTAGTTCCGCCACAGTTCGCCGCCTGTCCTTTTTTAACGAGTCTGCCCGGCCTACGACGTCCGGCATCTGTAATGAGGGGTGGTCGCCCAACCCCCTCGACGTCTCGACGCGGTTTCACCTTGGTTTCGCCCGTGTAGAAGACACTCACCACAGCTCTCCTCGAACACCCGAAAACTCGTTCAGTTTCCGAAATGCTTGTGCTGAATCTCAGGGCCATCACAGTCTGCCCTTGGTCAGACTCAGAATGATCACGAGTCTTCCCCATTCTACACACGGCCAGCACGCTCACTGATACTACATGCACCGTGCGTGTGCCTGACTAGCAATCATTACTCGTTAGGTGACGCTGCTATCACGTGGACAGGTTTATATCGATAGTTGGTCGGTGGTCATAGTGCTCTGGCTGATGTGTGTATTTGCGTCCACCGCCTTAGCTTATCGAATCCCGTCGCTTGCAAAGATCTGAGACTAACTGCTAGTTTCAGCACTCATGTTGCTGACCTTGCATCCATGGAAAAGAATTTTCTCGATCGTAACGAAACTGTGACAGCGAGCAGCAGTCAGGACGTCCTGTGAAATACTAAGAACAAATCTTTACACTCATATGCCCCCTATGAATTCTTGCCGAGGTGCGATGGCTTGCGCGCCTCAAAAATACAGACAGCCGTGCCGTATGTGCATCCACAGTGGAGAAGTATCTGTGGAGAGGCCAGGCTAACACGTGTTTACTGAAAAAAGGGAGCAGCTTATTCCGGAGGTAAAATAGTCTCCTATTCGAATCTCTCGGCCTGGACTACTTAGGAGGGTGTTTATAAACAACACTGTCATTCTGCGGGTCGGAGGTAGATTGTTAGAACCCGTAATCTACTAGATAAGGTAGAGAATTAACAAAGGTGAATATATAGGTGGAAGCTAGACTTAGTGGTAATTAGTGAAGTGCGGTGGCAGAACGAAAAGGACTACTGGTGAAGTTAGTAGGGAGATATAAATTCAATGCCACACAGGGGTAATGCAGGAGTAGATCTAACCTTGACTAAGAAAATAGAAATGCGGGTAAGTTACTGAGAGCAGTTTAATGAAAGCATTATCGTAACCAAGACAAACATAAAGCCAACACCCACCACGGAAGTACACGTTTATCTGCCTACTAGCTCCGCAGATGATTAACAGATTGAAAACGAGTATGAGGAGACAAAAAAATTTATTCAATGAGGCAGAAAAGTAATATTTGTTTGGGACGAGGGACTACAATTCGATAATAGGAAAAGAATGGAGGAAAAATAGTAGGAGATCTTGGAGTGGGAAAAGAACTGAATGTGGTAGCCACATGGTAGAACACTGAACGGACCTTACTTTAATTATTGCTAATACCTGGTTTAAGAATCATGAAATAAGACTGTATACGTGGAAGAGATCTGGAGACACCGCTAGATTTCGGATTGATTATGTAATTTTAAAAGATTTCGAAACCACATTTTAAATTTCAAAACAGTTCCAGGGTAAAGAGGTGAACTATCATAATTAGCAATGGACTGTAGGTTAAAACCGAAGAAACAACAGGAAGGTAGGATATTAAGGCGATAGAACCTGGATAATTTCAAAGTACCAAAGACTATTGAGCATTTCAAAACAAGTATTAGGATACAATAAAAGACGAATGGGTAGCTTTCAGAGATAAAATGTGAAGGCAGCACGAGATGAAATAGGCAAAAACACAAATCCCAGCAGAAATCCTTGGATAACACGCAAGATATTGAATTTAATAAACGAAAGGAGAAAATGTACAAGTGCTGCAAACGAGGCAAACAAGGCAAAAATGAATACAAACGTTTAAAAGTGAAATTGATAGAAAGTGTAAAATCGCTAAATAGGAATGGCTAGGAGACATATGTAAGGCTATAGATATGTACATGTGAAGGTAAATGTAACACGCCGCCTACAGGAAAACTAAGGAGACTTCTGAAGAAAAGTGAAGTAGTTGCTCGAATATCAAGGGCTCAGACGCGAAAGATAAAAGGTGGAAAGGTGGAAGGAACACATAACAGGACATACAACTGAAATGAACTTTAAGACAACATTATAGAGGGAAGAGGAAATAAACGAAGATGAAATGGGTGATACCATACTGCGAGAAAAATTTGACACAGCGCTGAAAGACCCAAATCGAAACAAAACTCTGAAGTAGACGACGTTCTCTCAGAATTGTTAAGATCCTTGGAAGAGCCAGCTATGAGGAATCTATTACATCTACATCAATATATATACTCCGCTAACCACCAAGCGGTGTGTGGCGGAGGGCACAATTCGCACCAAAGTCGTATTCCCCCCCCCCCCCCCCCCCTTTGTTTCACTCGCGGATCGCACGTGGGAAAAACGACTGTGTGAACGCCTCAGTACGAGCTCTTATTTGCCTTATCTTTGAATGACGATCATTACGCGATTTGAAAGTTGGTGGTAGTAATATATGCTCTACGTCCTCGGTGAAGATTCGATTTCGGAATTTAGACAGCAGCCCCTTCTGTTTAGCGCGTCGTCTATCTGCAAGTGTGTCCCACATCAAACTATCTATGAGATTTGTAACGCTCTTGCAATGGCTAAATGTACCAGTCACGAATCTTGCCGCTCTTCTTTCGATCTTCTCAATCACTTGAATCAGACCCAACTGGTAAGGGTCCCATACAGACTAACAATACTCTAAGACTGGACGAACTAACGTATTGCAAGCTATTTCCTTTGTTGAAGGACTGCATCGCTTCAGGATTCTATCAATAAACCGCAATCTAGAGTTCGCCTTACCCGTTACTTGTGTAATCTGATCATTCTATTTGAGATCATTTCGAACAGTCACACCCAGATACTTGACTGATGTTACCGCTTCCAAAGACTGATCATTTATTTTGTACTCATACATTAATGGGGGTTCTCACCTTGTTATACGCAGTAGATTACACTTACTAATATTGAGAAATAACTGCCAGTCATTACACCACGCATTTATTTTCTGCAAATCCTCATTGATTTGTTCACAACTTTCGTGTGATACTATTTTCCTGTAGACTACAGCATCATCGGCAAACAGTCTAAGGCCGCTGTCAATACCATCAACCAGATCCTTTATGTAAATCATAAAAAGCAGAGGACCTATTACGCTGCCCTGGGACACACCTGAAGTTACTCTTGTTTCTGTTGAAGTTACCCCGTTCAGGACGACATACTGCTCCCTGTCTGTTAGAAAACTTTCTATGCAACCGCATATGTTATTGGATAGACCGTAAGCGCGCACTTTTTGTAGCAAGCGACAGTGCGGAACTGAGTCGAACGCCTTTCGAAAGTCGAGAAATATGGCATCAACCTGGGAGCCGGTATCTAGAGCCTGTTGTATATCATGCACAAAGAGGGCCAGCTGTGTCTCGCATGACCGTTGTTTCCTAAAACCGTCCTGATTTCTTCAGATGGGCTTCTCAGAGTCTAGAAAGGTCATTATGTCTGAACACAAAATATGTTCCATGATTCTACAACAAATCGATGTCAGTGAAATTGGCCGGTAATTATGTGCATCCAATTTTCTACCCTTTTTATAGATAGCTATGACCTGGGCCTTCTTCCAGTCCCGTGGAACTTTCCGCCGTTCCAATGATCTCTGATCGATGGTGCTATATTTGTAGCATAGTCAACATAAAATCTTATGGGGATACCGTCTGGGTCAGATGCCTTTCTGGGGTCTAAGGATCTTAACTGTTTTACCATCCCAGATACACTAAACATTATGTCAGCCATCCTTTCGTTTGTTCGATGATTGAAAGGGGGAATGGTGCTGCAGTCCTCTATCGTAAATGAGTTTTTGAAAGTTAGGTTTAGAATTTCGGCCTTCTGTTTATCATAACCAGTTACATTACCTGTACTGTCAGCAAGAACAGGTATTGAATTATTTGCAGCGTTCATAGATTTTACGTGCGACCACAATTTTTTGGGGTTATTTTTAGAATCTGCAGATAAAATATTGCTTTCAAATTCGTTAAAAGAATCTCTCATTCTCCTTCTGACAGTTGGTTTCATTTCGCATAATTTCTGTTTTTCAGCGGGGCAGTGACTACGTTTAAAACGACTGTGCAAAATTCTCTGCTTTCTCAGCAACTTCCTAATATGTTTGTTGTACCAAGGTGGATTCTTTCCCTCCCCTTTACTTTTACTAGGCACATACTTCTCTAGCACGTGGTGAACAATACCATTAATTTCCGACCAAAGATGCTCAATATCTTTGTGTCCCGTGGTGAATGCTGACTATGAAGATATTCATTAATAACACTTTTATTTGCTTTCCCAAACAAGAAAACTCTACGCTGTTTTTTTTCCAACTTCCACTGACATAGAAGCCACAACGACATTATGGTCGCTAATACCTTCTTCTAGATTAACTTCCTCAAAAAGATCAGGTCTGTTTGTGGCCAAGATATCTAATATGTTCACATCTCGAGTTGGTTTTCTAACCAATTGCTCAAGGTTGTATGTTGAGACCGCTCCTAGAATAACTTCACACGAATCTTTGCATCTGCCCCCTGTGATAAACGTGTAATTTTCCCAGTCAATGGATGCTAGATGGATAATTTGGATATTTACTTCCTATGTACTCAAGACTTTCCCTGAAACGTTTTGCGGCGTTTCTTGCGGATGCTGGTGGTCTATGAAAACATCCTAATACAATGGTCAATCCTTGTCTGATTGACAGGTTTATCCAGACTATTTCACAGTCCGACGCAGTATCGATATCAACTGCGTTCAAAACAGCTTTTAACTGGAAAGTTGTCCAATCAGAGTTCAAAATTTCACTGCTTCTTATGTCTGGTTTCAACCAGCTTTCGGTACCTAATTCAATATTGGCAATGCTACTGTTTATTTCGGAGATTAACTCGGGGACCTTGCTACAAACACTTCGACAATTTACTAACATGAGATTAAGCATATTTAAATCCTTTGGAATGACCTGTTTAGGCGAACTAACAATTTTTACAGTTTGCACACCCACATCAGTGTCATGAACTGGTAATTTTTCGGGCCAGCGGTTTGTTTTCCATGGGGATGAACCTAATCTAAAAAAAAACATGTCCACGCCACAAGTACTGTGCTACCCATGTAGCTGCTTTCTGTGTGTAGTGCACCCTTGATCTATCGAGAGGCGTCCTACAACCTTCCACCCCATAGCGTAGGTCGAGGAATCTACAACCATTTTCATCACAGAGTCGACGTAGCCTCTGGTTTAGATTCTCCACTCGACAGCAAACCAGAGGACCCCGGTCCACCCTGGGTACGGTGCTGCAGATCGTCAGCTTGGCTTCCACTCCTCGAGAGGTGGAGGCCGCCTTCACCAATTTAGCCAGACGTCGAAAGGACCCAAGGATTTCCTCGGAACACAGGCATCGTTAGTGCCGACATGCGCAACAATGTGGAGCTGCAAACTGCAGATCTGCAATCTGGAGCTGGCTGCACCCCGCACGCTCGATAGCCGCCGGAAGAGCCTCTTCCACATCGTGGACAAGGCCCCCCGGCAAGCACACCGAGTGAACGTTGGACTTCTTCCCCGCCCTAGCCGCTATGCGCGTATTGCACGTGATGTGCTAGATATGAAAAAGACGGAATATCCTCAGACTTAAAGAAGTATGTGTGATGTCACCGCCAGACACCACACTTGCTAGGTGGTAGCCTTTAAATCGGCCGCGGTCCATTAGTATACGCCGGACCCGCGTGTCGCCACTGTCAGTGATTGCAGACCGAGCGCCGCCACACGGCAGGTCTAGAGAGACTTACTAGCACTCGCCCAGTTGTACAGCCGACTTTGCTAGGAAAGGTTCACTGACAATTATGCTCTCATTTGCCGAGACGATAGTTAGCATAGCCTTCAGCTGCGTCATTTGCTACGACCTAGCAAGGCGCCATAGCATTTGATAATTAATATTGTGAAGCTTGTACAGTAACGAGAGATGTACACCAATTGTGGATTAAAGTTAAGTATTATATCAACTACGTACTTTATTTGCTACTATTAATTCCCTTAACTGTTCCAGACCTCACGCCAGTCAGCGTGTAATTAAACGCGTGTATTTCGGCCTCCTCTAGCAACACAGTGTTGGCTCTTCTGCCAACACTTCAGTGTGTAATAATTCCAATTCCAGAAAAGGAAGATAAAGACATGTTTGAATATTATCCAACTATTAGTTTAATAGAGGGTGTCAAATTAAGTACCTTTCAGCCATCAATTTTCAACCCTATTTTAACTGGCAGCCAGTTTCAGCTTTTTATTACGCCATCTTCAGGCCCCTGACCGACGTATAGGAAGAATCTACCTCGGTTGTGTTCAAACCAGGGGCCAGCAATACTGGTATTAGTAGATATTTAGTACAGTTATCTCTTCGACCATCACCGAGTCGGTAGGTGATCGTTGAAGAGATCACTGTAGCAAATATCTACAATGCCAGTATTGCTGGCCCCTGTTTTGAACACAACCGAGGTAGATTCTTCCTAAATGTCGGTCAGGGGCCTGAAGATGGCGTAATAAAACGCTGAAACTGGTTGCCAGTTAAAATAAGGTTAAAAATTGACGGCTGAAAGGCATTTAATTTGACATCCTCTATCGAGCAGCCCAGTCTCGCAGCCATTTCTAAAAATATGGACATAGAGAGATTAGTTTAATTAATAAGTCGTGGTTGCAAAATAGTGTCATGAATTATTTACAAAAGAATGGTAAAGCCGCTAGAAGCCGTCTTCTGGAAGGTCAGTCTCGGTTTCGGAGAAATGTGAGAACACACTACTGAACTTACAAGAAAGCTTAAAGAAGGTCAAACTTACGTGTACAGTATTTGTGGGTTTACAGAAAACTTTCGACAATGTTGACGGACGACACTCTACGAAATTCTTAAGGGAGAAGGGATAAAATACAGGGAGTTCGTTAGTTGATACCAGGGAGGGAACCAAACAGCGAGGTCATCCGTCCCATCGGATCAGGGAAGGACAGGGAAGGAAGTCGGCCGTGCCCTTACAAAGAAACCATCATGGAAAATCTAAATCAGGATGGCCGGACGCGAATTTGATCCGTCGTCTTCCCGAATGCGAATTCAGTGTGCTAACCACTGCGCCACCTCGCTCACTAGGGATTCATAGGTTGCTTACAACATGTGCAGACACCAGACCGATGTTACAAGAGTGGAAGTACTTGAAAGGGAAGTAATAGTTGAGAAAAGGAACAGACAGGGAACTGGCCTCTCCACTGTGTTATTCAATGGTCCACTGAGTAAGCTGTGAAGAAAACGAAGGACAAATTTGGTAAGAGAATCACAATTCAGGCAGAAAAAATAAAAACTTTGTGGGTTTCTGATAACGTTGTAATTCTGGCAGAGACCTCAAAGGACTTGGAGGAGCAGTTGAACGGAATGGACAGTGTTATGAAAAAGAAATTGTAAGATGAACATCAAAAAAAGTAAAATAAGGAAATGGAATGTAGTCGAATTTAATCAGATGATGCCGACAGACTTGGATTATAAAATTATACACTAAAAGTAGTAGACGAGTTTTTTATTTTGGCAGCGGAGTAACTATTGAAATGCAAAGTAAAAAGAATATAAATGGAGGCTGTCAATAGTAAGAAGAGCATTTCTGGAGAAGAAAAACATCGAACTTAAATATTAGGAAGTCTTTTCTGAAGGTATTTGGTTGGAGCGTAGCCTTATGCAGAACTTAAACGAGAACAGTAAACGGTTCAGACGAGTAGACAATAGAAGAATGTTGAAGATTAGATGGGTAGATCGAGTAACTATGTGGAGCTATTGAAATAAATTGATAAAAAATAAATTCATGGCACAAATTATCTAAAAATAAGGACTAAGTTGAGAGGATACATCCTGGGGCGTGAAGTAATCGTTGCTTGGGTAATGGAGGGCAGTGTGTGTATGTGTGTGTTTGTGGGAGGGGAGGGGGGTATCAAATTGTAGAGAGAGGCCGAGTTTCGAATTCAGTAAACCGATCGAAATCGTTGCAGTTTGCAGTAGGCATGCAAAGCTGAAGAGACTTGCACAGGACAGACTAGCGTGGTGCCTCAAACCAGTTTTCGGACTGAAGACCACAACGACAACAGTACCACCGCCATGGATGAAATTTGAGCCCAGATGGATGGAGACTTAATCAATAAGGTTACCTTTCGAACACATTTGTACTAACCAGGACAGTACTTAATACTGAAGTCAGTGACGATTCACAGCCACACATGTGCTATTATCTCGCATACGGCTCGTTTGCGGACCCATAGCTACTGGAATGTTTCTACTTCATTATCACGTACTTTCACCCATGTCAATTTTCGATGTTAATCATCAAACACCCTGTGTACCATTGACAATCATGAAAGAAAATTGCGTCTGTAGTACACAGAAGCCAGCTTTACTCTGCGGGACGTGATCCAGTACTTACACGAGTTCTTACTTAGGATTAGCCTAAAGTACCAAAATATTTTCTGAGCGTAAACGTAGCGGAAAATATGTTATTCAAAGTTAATATCAGAATAGTACATTAAGTGACCAGAAGGCAGAATATGTTAGGCAGTCCAAATCAGTGTCATAATAAGAGGCTCGTGCCGCAGACGCCGTTTCCATACGGGTGCATTTGTGTGATAGATGAAAAAAAAATGCGCCAGAGCAAAAGAGGAGTGGAAGAAAGAGGACGGCAAGGGAAGAAGAAGATGCAGAAGGACAAAGAAGAAACGAAACGATAGGCCAACAAAATGGTAGTGAGCGGAGCTGTAAGAAACGAAATCATAAGCAGACCTGGATTGGACTACGGTGAATAACAGTTCCTACCTTCACTTTATACCAAGACGTCTGTGTCTTGTTTTTGGCTACAAGATGGAGCCATTCTCGTTATGAAAACAGTCACTGTAACTAAAGCGCAAAGAGCATGTTTTTGGTTCGTTGTTTTGTGTAAAGGTTTACACTGATTGGCAATGAAACAACGGAAAAGGAATCGCGTTATTGTTGCAAGCAGTGGGACTTAAGACTGTGTTGTTCCATGTTCAGAAATGTACCTTACAAGGAGGAATTATTGAAATGTCTGCTTCTTGTTTTATTGTAAACTAGTTTCCGTTTCAATAAGCACTCTATGCAGCGATGAGGATTAAACAAAAACAAAAAACTGCAGTTATCGGCATGTAGTGGGGGAGAGGGAGACAGATAGACACACACAGAGAGAGGATGCAAAGTCTAAGTTTTCCCTGGGTGCCGGTTTATGCTAGTCACGCCCACGCCGCCGGTCTCACCGCGGGGGACGTGAGAAACGCGTGGGAGCTGCTCTGCGTAAGGATTTTAGGGTTCTGCACCGGTAGCGTTTGGTTGCCAGTGTAGCAGTCTTTGTCGGTTCGGCTGAAGGCCGGCCCAGCTTTCCGGTCCGGCTACAGGGGCAGAGTGTGCAGTTTCCGAGAAATCGGTGACCGCTGGCTACGGCGACGCCGCCTTTGTAATTCTCCCGTTGCCGCGCTCCCAGTCTAATTTTAACTTTCCGCTTGTTAGCCTGCCTGGGCGAGTTGACGGAGTCCTCCAAAACTCAATTTCCTCCTCCTCACGATCTGTTATACATGCCGTGCTCTGTCTTATTTGGCACCACATTTGTTGGCGTGTACTGCTGCATACCTCATTTACACTGATGAGCCTTTACCTACTCAACATTAACAGCACTTACTGCCGTGTGAGGTCTAGCGTCTTGTCTCTCCGTGCGGCAGTGTCCACTGTGGTGGCCGCCGTCTTTCTCTGCGCTAAGTTGTCATCGCAGGCTTTTATTATGCGGGGTGTTTCCCGGGAACAGTAAATATTTTAGAAGGTGGTAATACAAACTACTTCGCATAAATCATTCCATGTAACATACGCCCAATTTTTATTATTTGGAAACATGCAGTTGTTAGGATGTAACCCAAACAAATATTCACTGAACGTGCTTAGCAAAGGCAATGACTGTAAGTTCAAAGCTGATTTTCGTAAATCCACTTTCGAATTTTCTTGACAGCACCGCGTGTCTTGGCATACTTTTATGAGGGCAACGCTACTCATAATCCGATGAATCTATTCGTCTCTTGTGTCTGCCTCTTCCTTTGGCGCATTGCCTTTCAACCACCCACAAACTCTAAAGGGCAAAGTCCAGCGTCGTTGGTGGCCAAGAAACGTGACCATTTCTGGCGATTCATTATCCGCAGATTGTTAGTTTTAGACTCTGTGTCACGTGACGACTGCAATGTACAGGGGTCCCCTCATGTTGCAATAATATAGCCATCGTTGTACACATAGTAACATCTTCCAATACTGCTTGAAGCACATTTTCAAGAAAATGTAGCTTACGGGGTTCTATAAGACTATGTGGTAACACAATTGGCCCAATCGACTGATTGGAACACAAACACCATCTCAGAAGACCCACACGTGGTGTTTCTAAGAGAATTCCAAAGTGCATCGAAGTCGGAGGTGGAATTTATGAAAATCAACTTTGAACTTCATAATTTCCCTTTGCCGAACACTTTCTGTGAGTACCCGTTTGAGTTGCATTTTGACACCTCTATTTACAGCTATATACATACTCGGCTAGCCACCATATGGTGCCTGCCGGATAGTACTTTCTACCTCTATTACTCGTTTCCTTTTCTGTTCCACTCGCAAACATAGCGAGGAAAAAACGACTCTCTGTATGACTCCGTAAGTGTTCTAATTTCACTTAACTTCGTGGTCCTTATGAGAAATGTTCGTTGGCGGCAGAAGAATCTTTCTGTAGTCAGCTTCACATGACGATTCTCTAAATTTTCTGAAAAGCGTTTCGCAAAAAGGATGTCCTCTTCCCTCCAGGAATTCCCGTGTCAGTTCTTGAAGAATCTCCGTAATACTCATGTTTTGAAATAACTTACCTGCAACAAATCTAGCAGCTTGCCCCTGAATTGCTTCGATGTCATCCTTTAATCCGACCTGGTGGGGATCGCAGACACCCGAGCAGTAATCAGGGACGGGTCGCACTTGATTTCTACACGCGGTCTCCATTTTAGATGATCTAAACTTTCCTAAAATTCTCCCAATAAACCGATGTCGAGCATTCGCCTTCCCTACTACCGCCGTTGCGTGCTCGTTCCATTTCATATTGCTTTCCAACGTTACGCCTAGAAATTTAGTCAACATGACTATGTCAAGCAGCACACTACGAGTGCCGTATTCTAACGCCACGGGGTTGTTTTTCCCACTCCTCTGCTTTATTTTACATTCTTCTTCATTTAGAACAAGCTGCCATTCATCACTCCAACAAGAAATTTTGCCTAAGTCATGTTGTATCCTCTTACAGTCATTCAATGATGACACCTTCCCGTACATCACAGCATCATCACAAAACAGAATATTTTTGCTCACCCTGGCCGCGAGATCATTTGTGTATATGTAAAATAAGAGCGGTCGTAACATTTAGCAGGGGCGCTCCTGACGATACCTTTTTCTCTGACGCCGGCCGCGGTGGCCGAGCGGTTTTAGGCACTTCAGTCCGGAATCGCGCTGCTGCTACGGTCGCAGGTTCGAATCCTGCCTCGGGCATGGATGTGTGTGATATCCTTAGGTTAGTTACGTTTAACTAATTCTAAGTGCTAGGGGACTGACGACCTCAGATGTTAAGTCCCATAGTGCTCAGAGCCATTTGAACCATTTTTTTTTCCTCTGACGTTCACTCGCTGTCTAGGACAATGTACTGGGTTCTATTACATAAGAAGTCTTCAAGCCACCCACGCATCTGGGAATTAAAAGGGGAGGTTTACTGTCTTTGGCCCGAAAAAAGCATGTCTTTTGAGATTTTTTTCTCTGGTTGTGATATAATTATCAATGTCAAATTTAGTCAAAATGTTTATTAATATTTCCTCTACAAATTGGAATTTTTTTGGCCGTAAATGTCGAAGAGTAGAGGCGGAAGTGCCGTAGGAACGAAACAAAATTTCGATGTAGACCTCCACGCGCGGTATGCCACAGGTCAGCCGGCTCGTCTGAAATCAAAATTGAGTTGACGTTAGGGAAGTATATAAGATTCTTTAGGAGCTGTACCTCGCTTAAGTTATTTGGACCATAGGAAACAAAATGGCGGCCATTTGAAGAAAAATGGGGTTTTTTCATCTATTTTTCGAATTCGTCGGCCAAGTAAAAATATTTATAGTTGATGGATCGGAATAAAAGCGGTACAACTCCTACACAATTTGGTTAGCTTCGTCGGAAATAAAGGATCATGCCAATCGGTTCAGTAGATTTGAAGTTACCATACCGCGCGATAAAAAAAAAAAAGTCATTTTTCACTACATATAAATGCAATATTATGCAACTTACTTTCAATCTGCTATTCCGAGTCCATAAACTAGTCCTTCCCCTTCCTCACAGAGGGCGTTTTGCTCGATATGGGCCATCCTGCGTTGCTCCAGAGCCGCTCGTACGGCCGGTGACAAGCGGGTTTCGGCCGCTTGAATCCGGTGGTCGTCCGAATGCTTGGCGAACTGCGTCGAATAGAGTCCCAGGGTGACGTCCATCATTGTCATGGTCTTCAAAATTGCTGAATACTCTTAGTTGAAGCTGCTCACTGCCAGGAAAGTCGCAGTCTCCACAGTCTTCGCACCAGAATGCAAATGCTTGGGGGCTAACTTCCAAACACACGGGTTCAAACATTCCTTTGAATTTTGTGAGTTTCCTCCCAAGCACCGGTACAATACCTCGTCCTCCGAAAGGGCCTCGTAGATCGGATGAAGCACTTTTTGAACTTTGGAGAGCGGCTGGTCGTGTTGATATTCAAATGGTTCAAATGGCTCTGAGCACTATGGGACTTAACATCTGTGGTCATCAGTCCCCTAGAACTTAGAACTACTTAAACCTAACTAACCTAAGGACATCACACACATCCATGCCCGAGGCAGGATTCGAACCTGCGACCGTAGCAGTCGCGCGGTTCCGGACTGAGCGCCTAGAACCGCGAGACCACCGCGGCCGGCTGTTGATATTCCTCCAGATGTCCGGTAGCCTCTGCAATGCGCCACTTGCACCAACTAGTTTCCCCAGCCGGACAGATTTGGTATTGTGGGTGGTCATCCGTAGAAAACTTGTGGAAATACGTTGCCCAAATTGCCATCTTCCTCTGTTCTACCGATTTGGAATACCGTCGGATTGCCAAGCCGTAGTACGTCGTAAGCTCCTTGACCACTTTATCAGTCTTAGTCATGGGCAAGCACACAGAATAATTTTTCGCGGCTACAATGTCGAAATTCCCGAAAAAAAAACTGGTGCGTGAAAAAGGCCGATTTCAGGCAGATGCATTTTTTTGTACAACCGCGAATAACAAAAATTTCCGTTCCGTATTCGGAAAAACCGTTTCAGGGGTAGATTGTAAACACTTTTATGGATCCAAAAATGCAATTTTAAAATATCGATTTTTTTAACCAAAAGATAGCAAACCTCCCCTTAATCTGTATGCTGGGACCGTCGCTAAAAGTTTGCAGTGGGGCACAGTGTCAAACAATTTCCGAAGGTCTCAAAATATGGAATCTGCCCGTTGCTCTTCATCTATGGCTCACAAGATATCATGTGAAAAAAGGTCGAGCAGGTTTTAGCACGAGCAATGCTTTCAAAATCCTTGCTGATTTGTGGACAAAAGCTTTTCAGTCTTCAGGAAATTTATTATATTCGAATTCAGAAAATATTCAAGAACTCTGCAGCAAACTGTTGTTGGGAACATTGTACAGTAATTTAGCGGGTCCGTTCTTGTGCGTTTCTTATATACAGGAGTCATCTCCGCTTTTTTCCAGTCGCTTGGGACTTCGTGCTGGGCGAGAGATTCACGATAAATACAAACGAAGTAAGATGCTCAAAAAAAAAAATTGTTCAAATGGCTCTGAGCACTATGGGACTTAACTTCTAAGGTCATCAGTCCCCTAGAACTTAGAACTACTTAAACCTAACTAACCTAAGGACATCGCACACATCCATGCCCGAGGCAGGATTCGAACCTGCGACCGTAGCGGTCGCGCGGTTCCAGACTGTAGCGCCCTTAACCGCTTGGCCACACCGGCCGGCGAAGTAAGATGCCATTGCCGTAGAGTACTCGCTGTAAAACCAAAGTAGGATCCCATCCGGGCCTGGCGACCTATTTGTTTTCAACCTTTACAGTTGCTTCTCTACGCCAGGAATGCCTATTACTATGTCTTCCACATGGGAGTCCGTGCGTCGGTCAAACGATGGTATGTTTGAACGATTCTCCTGTGTGAATGTTTCATTAAGTAGAAAATTTAAAACTTCAGCTTTTCTTTTGTTGTATTCTGCTGCTGCACCTGACTTGTCAACAAGTGACCGTATAGAAACTTTCGACCTGATTAGTGATTTTACATATAACCAGATTTTTTTTCGGGTTCTCGGCAACAACTTTTGATAAGGTATGACGGTGGAAGTTGTATGCCTCACGCATCGCTCTTTTTACAGAAGCACTAAATTCTACTAACTTTTGTCTGTCATTTGCGCTTTCGTATTTGATCAGAGAGTGCTTCCTCAGCATTTTGTGAATTTTGTTATTATTCCACTGTCGGTCCTTTCCGTCTTTAATCCACTTATTCGGCACATACTTCTCCACAGCGCAGTTTACAGTCAGTATCGATTTTGCCCGTAATTCCTCTACGTCCGTCATACTGGAACTAAATGATGCCCAATCATTGTCTAACAAAACAGTGTGATTCTGACATCTTCTTATCTGACTTTTCCAGCAAAAAGAACCTCCTATACTTCTTGATTGTTTTATTATCTTTAGTAACTATCACTGCTATGATGACATCATGAGCACTAATCCCTTTCTCTCTACTGACATCGTCGACGAGGTCAGGCTTGTTTGTAGCTACAAGGTCTAAAATATTTCCATTGTGTCTGGTTTGCCACGCAAGATGCTCAAGGCAGTTTTCGGAAACCATGTTCAAAACTACTTCACAATTCTGTCTGTCCGTACCATCTGCAGTGAATCCATAAAGTCCCAGTCTATACTCGGTATCTTAATGTCACCTCCAACTAATATTGTATGTACAATAATGATGGAAGCTGAAGAAATCGTATGCTCTGGGCATGACCGCGTGTATCTCTGTAAAAAATGAAAATTGGAGATATGATACAAGAAATGCTTTATCATAATCAATCTCCTAAAATATTTTGAGATAAAATACACTTTAAATGTTCCTTATTGTTGATATTTCTCAAATTATCACAGTCCAGACAATTTTTTGTGTGTGTTGTATTTCGATACAAAGAACGACAAACAGTCCAACGTCATAATTTTAACAACAGCAACGTGATTCCCTTCGATTTTCATATTTACTGCATATAATATCTTTTTACATTCCGTTTTTGTTTTATTGAAGATACAACAACGCTTGGAAAGTGCCTTTCTCGAAGCCGCTATGGATTTTCCTAGTCTGA
The DNA here is from genome assembly GCF_021461395.2 of Schistocerca americana. Classification (NCBI taxonomy): domain Eukaryota; kingdom Metazoa; phylum Arthropoda; class Insecta; order Orthoptera; family Acrididae; genus Schistocerca; species Schistocerca americana. The sequence continues at coordinate 358,851,245 of NC_060130.1, read as the reverse complement.
TTGACAGCCTACTGGTGATTTCCTTTCTTGGTTGTGACGAAGGAATGAGACTAAGATGTGATTCGGCGACAGGGGTATTTTTCCTACGATAAATGTTGTAAATAACATGGTAATTCTGCATTTACACCATTAATGGGTAGAAACAGAGTTTTGTGTAACGTTTCATTGTTTTGCGAACACGTTCCGTTGAGCTAACTTCGTGTATTTCACCACCTTACCCATTGACTCGTTGTAATCCAATAAACGTTTTGGTTTAAATTCTTCTGAATTATTTTGGTGGTCCATTTTCTCACATGCTATGACTCTGGCTGTGTGCCCGTGGCCAACATACATACATTTCTTTTCACATCCCGCTTCAAAGTCATCATAGCGTACGTTGAGCTAAATTTAATTTTACCTCCTTGCAGTTTGCCTTCAGTTTTAACATATTTAGCCTGTTCATCAAAACCGTACTTGCTGCATTTGTTCCTTTTACAAGCAAACGGTGGAAATGGAAATGGACTTGTGCACCAGTTATCGACATGTAGCATGTATCCTATTCCCAAATAATGTTCCCAGAAATGATGTTAAAATATTGTCTCTTTCTCAGATGTTTTTCACTGACAGTGTCACACTTTACACCAGTATAAACTAAAAATATAGTTTCAACCTAGTTTCATAATTGCAGAGAATCTAAGTTGTATAACAGAATGACATCTTTTAAATGAAACGTACCATTTGATACTCAGTTGTCTCTTGAACAACAGGAGGCTTAAGCACTCCTAGCTGGCCCAGCGACTGTCGCATGTACAGAGTGGTCAGAAACAGTCTGAAAAGCTTGTAACGGTAGGCTCTACTGAGAAATAATTATTCAGAAAAAAAATCGTGGCGCTATTTCAGAGGTAATTAGCACTGAAGTTATCCAGTCAGGCCGTCTCAGGCGCAAATTGAAACGGCCCGCCAGAGATGGCGTCACCAGACTTGTACTTTTCTCTGTTTCCTAAAACCGAACCAGAGAGCGATACGAGAACTGGACATGCGCCGGTAGTAGGGACCGAATCCGAGCCATAGGCTGAGCAGTCTCGTGCGCTACCATCTGCGCTATGAGAACAACTAACACTAATTTCTATTTGACGAGCCGCTTGAATTTGCATGTAGAACGGTCTAACTGGTTAACTTCAATGCTAATTAATTCAGAAACAACGTAACATATCAAAATTTTTACTAACAATTATTTCTCATGACAACCTACCGTGTAATACCCTGACAAGCTTTTCAGACTGTTTCTGACCACCTGTATACCTCGTAAGCAATCTGTGCACGGATTTATACGTCACTGCCAGTTAAAGGCCGACCGGTGTGGCCGAGCGGTTGTAGGTGCTTCAGTCTGGAACCACGCGACCGCTACGGTCGCAGGTTCGAATCCTTCCTCGGGCATGGATGTGTGTTATGTCCTTAGGTTAGTTAGGTTTAAGCAGTTCTAAGTTCTAGGAGACTGATGACCTCAGATGTTAAGTCCCATAGTGCTCATAGCCATTTGAACCATTTTTGAACCAGTTAAAGGATAATTATCTGAACAAATTTCCACAAGCTTCTACTCAATGATGGCAGGAAGAAACTGAAGTTAGTAATCGGCTTCATGGTTGCCTACCGTCTGTCGCAATCTCCGTGCATCGGAACTGTACATTTGTAATTACGTATATATTAATAAACGTACAACTTTGTCACGTATTTTTAAGCCTTCCTCCAAATAATTCAAGTACTCCATTAATATAGCTACAGTATGGGTACCATACACAGGAGTCATGCCAAGGTCCCAAGTGATTTTCCATTGCTTTCCTCCATGTTGCGAATTATGCGTCAGATAAAATGGATAATATCATGCTTGTGTTGTTTATTTTGTGAGCTAAAATGAAATCGAAGGCAAAACCTGGTACTGGTAGACACTTCTTCCTCGCGAATAACACCTTAGGTGACCGCCAAGGCTAACAGTTTGATTCAACGGCCAAATCACCGTATCAACAGTACATTATGTCCTCATTCCATAGGACACTGCAGAGAACTTCAGGATGGGTGCTGTCGACAAGGGATCTCAGATAGATTCCATATTCCTATATTTCCAGAAGGCGTTTGATACCGTTCCTCACAAGCGACTATTAACCAAATTACGTGCATATGGAGTATCGTCTCAGTTGTGCGACTGGATTCGTGATTTCCTCTCAGAGAGGTCTCAGTTCGTAGTGATAGACGGTAAATCATCGAGTAGAACAGAAGTGATATCTGGCGTTCCGCAAGGTAGTGTCACAGGCCCTCTGCTGTTCCTGATATACATAAATGATCTAGGTGATAATCTGAGCAGCCCCCTTAGATTGTTTTCAGATGATGCTGTAATTTACCATCTATTAAAATCAGCAGACGATCAATTCCAATTACAAAATGGTCTAGAAAGAATTTTTGTATGGTGCAAAAAGTGGCAATTGACACTAAACAAAGAAAAGTGCGAGGTCATCCACATCGGTACTAAAAGAAATCCGATAAATTTCGGGTATACAATAAATCGCACAAATCTAAGGGCTGTCAATTCGACTAAATACCTAGGAATTACAATTACGAGTAACTTAAATTGGAAAGTCCACATAGATAATATTGTGGGGAAGGCGAAACAAAAACTGCGCTTTGTTGGCAGAACACTTAGAAGATGCGACAAACCCACTAAAGAGACAGCATACATTACTCTTGACCGTCCTCTACTGGAATATTTCTACGCGGTGTGGGATCCTTACCAGGTAGGATTGACGGAGGACATCGAAAAAGTGCAAAGAAGGGCACCTCTTTTCGTGTTATCGCGCAATAGGGGTGAGAGTGTCACTGATAAGATACGCGAGTTGGGGTGGCAGTCACTGAAACAAAGGCGGCTTTCTTTGCGGCGAGATCTATTTACAAAATTTCAAACACCTACTTTCTCTTCCGAATGCGAAAACATTTTGTTGACACCCACCTACGTAGGGAGAAATGACCATCATAATAAAATAAGAGAAATCAGAGCTCGAACGAAAAGATTTTGGTGTTCCTCTTCCCACGCGCCATTCGAGAGTGGAACGACAGAGAAGTAGCATGAAAATGGTTCGATGAACCCTCTGCCAGGCACTTGAGTGTGAATTGCAGAGTAACCATGTAGATGTAGATGCATATGTAGATTTGAAGCAGTATAGTGCTGCTCATTTCTAATTATCAGAATCCCTGTCCCGCCTCACTTCTCTTTCCTAGCTAAACTGCGGTAATCAAATTTTGTTCCAGCATGAGGATTCGAACCGAACCCCAGTGCATTAACATTGGTAAGTCACCTCGACTATGGATACAGGATGTAGTCCTGCTTAAATTCTGTATGCACAGTGCAGTTTAGTGGTTACTACCGTCAATGTCTCGTGAGAATGGGCGCAACTAGGTCACGTGCAGCGTGCTTGATGCCGTACCAGAGTTGGATAACAACTGCCACAGGTATTCGTTCAGACTCGCATGCAGATAAGGGCGTGAGATGCTCAGGTCAGTAACTTTGAATGGGCAGAACTTGATATCCTGCTTGCTGTAAATGGCCATAACGGACACAAAGACTCTCGTTCGACGTTCATAACTTGCCGGCATTAGTTTCACTCGAAAGTGGACAAATTACGGTAAAACAAATAGTAGGCGGCAACGTATTGTATGTGTACGTCACCGCCAATAACGTTGACATCGGAGTTTTGCTCACCCTGTAAAGTATAAAATGCGAAATTCTGTGGTACAGCTAATAGCGGAGCAAAATACTGGGCACGTTAAAAGTGTATGGGAACCGACCGTGCATCGCATGTTAAGTGAGGTTTCCCAGGAGCGATGTCTTAGTTCATGACTGCGTCAGAGTAATTCGCCTTCTACTCGTACATCGTCTGCTGCGCTGCACGACGTACACGGTTATTTTAGTACTATGCTATTTACATCTACACCTACATCAATACTCCGCAAGCCACCTAATGGTGTGGGCGGAGGGTACTTATGGTACCACTAAATGATCCCCTCTTCCTTGTTCCACATTTGAATTACGGGTGGAGCACTATAATTTCTCGAATTTTCTCGTCGCGATCATTTTGCGAGATGTATGTGGGGGAGGAAGTAATACATTGTCCGACTCTTCCTAGAAAGTACTCTCTCGGAATTTCAATAGTAAGCCTCTCCGTGATGCGCAACGCTTTTTTTGTAGCGTCTGCACTGAAGTTCTGCTGTGCTACTCTGTAACGCTCTCGTGCCGACCAAATGATGCCTTGACGAAATGCAATTCTCTTCGTTGGATCTTCTCTCTCTCTCTCTCTCTCTCTCTCTCTCTCTCTCTCTCTTCTAACCGTTATAACTGTTAAGGGTTACAGGCTGATGAGCAACACTCAAGAATCGGTCGAACAAGCACCTTCTAAGCCTCTTCTTTTGCGGATAAGTTAAATTTCCTTAGGATTATTCCTATAAATCTCAGTCTGGCATCTGCTTTTCCTGCTATTTGTTTTATGTGGCCACTCTACTTAAGATCGCTCTGGATATTTACTCCTACGGTGGTTAATGTTTCCAGCAATTTGTGATCAATAGTGCAGTTAGTGTAGTTGTACAGTAGTGGCTTTCTTTTCCTGAATATGAGCAATATGTTGCTTTTATTTCCGTTCAGGGTCAACTGCCATAGCCTTTAGGTCATCCTGCAAATCGATACCTTCTTCTGGTGTTGCTACTTTCTTATAGACGAACGCATCATCTGCGAACGGTTTTAAAGTGCTTCCGACACTTTCTATCAGATCATTTACAGAGTATACATGCAAACAGTAACGACCCTACCACATTTCCTTGGAGTACTGCGTAAATTACTTTTACATGTGTCGATTTTGTTCTGCTAAAAGCGACATGTTGAGTTCTATCTGCAAGGAAATCTTGAATCCAATCGTAAAGGTGGTGTGGTACTTGGTAAGTTAGGATTTTTTTCAGTAAACGGCAGTGCGTGACGGTGTTAAATGCCTTCCATAGTCAAGGAATACGGCATCAGCCTTGGCGCTATCGATCTCGTGGAGGAGCAGAGCGAGCTGAGTTTCGCAAAATATCTGTTTGAGGAATCAGTTCTGATTTTTATAAAGGAGATTCTCCAAAAACATAATTGTTGATCATAAAACGTGTTCCATAATTCTACAACAGACTGACGTCAACGATATAAGCCTAGAATTATGAGCATCTGTCCTACGACCCTTCCTGAGAAACGGGAGTGAGCTGTGTCTTCACAGTCGCTAGGTATCATTCGTTGCTCCGACGAAGTACGATAAGCCGCTGCTTGAAGGAGAGTAAGTTCTTTCGTGTAACCTTTGTAGAATTTTACAGATATCTCACATGATCCTGATGTATTTCCACTAAAAAGCCATTGTAGTTGTTTTTGTATTGTACTATCGGTTACCTCAGTATCTGCCATTTCGACGTTCGTATGATGATTTAAAGGAGGAACAGTATTACGGTATTTCACGGTGAAACAGTTTCGGAAGATAAAAATGAAATGAAATGTCGTGTGACGAGGGCCTCCCGTCGGGTAGACCGTTCGCCTGGTGCAAGTCTTTCGATTTGACGCCACTTCGGCGACTTGCGCGTCGATGGGGATGAAATGATGATGATTAGGACAACACAACACCCAGTCCCTGAGCGGAGAAAATCTCCGACCCAGCCGGGAATCGAACCCGGGCCCTTTGGATCGACAGTCTGTCGCGCTGACCACTCAGCTCCCGGGGGCGGACTTTGAATTCAGTATTTCGGCCATCTCTTTGTTTTCTTCCGTTTCGGTGACCATACTGTCACTGAGTAACGGAATAGATAATTTCGAACCACTTAGTGATTTCACGTAACACCTAAGCCTCCTAGTATTCTTAGTCAACCGGCCGCGGTGGCCGAGCGGTTCTGGCGCTATAGTCCGGAACCGTGCCACTGCTACGGCCGCAGGTTCGAATCCTGCCTCGGGCATGGATGTGTGTGATGTCCTTAGGTTTGTTAGGTTTAAATAGCTCTAAGTTCTAGGGGACTGATGACCTCAGATGTTAAGTCCCATAGTGCTCAGAGCCATTTGAACCATTCTTAATCAGATCGGCAGACAAAATTTTACTTTCAAAATCATCGAACGTTTCTTTCGTTGCTGTCCTTGCGCTCACCTTCGCTTCGTTCAGCTTTTGTCAGCTAGATTTTGACTTCTTTTGAATCAGTTTTCTAACACTGCTAATAAGACACGGTGGGTCTTTCCCATTCCTTAAGACGTTAAGACGTTTGTGCTCCACTTTTCCGTCCTCAACACTGAATATTTTACGTTAACTACTCAGATACTCGGCAATTTGTATCCTGTCACTCTTGCTAAGCAAAAATATTTTTCTACTTTTTTAACATTCCTTGTACTAGCCGTAGTCGTAGTTGCTATCACAGCCTTATGATCACCGATACATTCCCATGTGTTAATTGATTCGAGAAGTACAGGCGGGTTTGTTGCTGGGAGGTCTAAGACGTTACCTTCACTAGTTGGTTCTCTAATTATCTGCTCGAAGTAATTTTCGGACAAGACATTAAGAATAATTCCACACGAATCCCAGTCCCTAGCACCAGTTTTGATCGCATAACTGTCACCTATCTACACCTGGCAAGTTGAAGTCGCTTCCTATTACAGCTGCATCTTCAAGAAAGTTGCGAACAATATTCTGCAACTTCTCTCTGAAGCGCTCCGCCACTATTGCTCCTGGCCCATGGGATCCTTAAATGCATCCGATAAGCATTTTTGACCGACATTTGATACTTATGAACTATATTCAGTTTCCTGCGCGTGTGATTGTTACAACAGAGGCCTTGAATCCTGTTGGCTACGTCAGTGATAATTAATTACCACTTAAACTGCTTCGTGGCTAACGTCTTCCTCTCCAGTTACACGTTACTTTTCTTGGCAGAACTGCCTATATTACTAAACCAGAAGCGCACTACATTGATTTGTGGATCATGATATCAGTGAATTTCATTGGTGGCCTGACTCAGCACGTTCGCCGGGTATGAATTATATCGAAAACGTCTGGTATGACATCGAGGGAAAAGCCAAAACACATGAGCTCCCACCGCGTAGATTTCAGGGATTTTATGGCCCGTGTCATCTACCTCTGTCCACTCGTCACCGTCTTGTGGAATCCATGTCACGACGAATTGCAGCTATTTTGAATGCCTAACATAGGCCAATGCATCTACACCACATGTATGTGACTATCCTGCAATTTGCATAAATGTGTTTGGCAGTGTGTTCACCGAACCACTTTATTTCTCGACCGTTCCGCTCTCGAATAGCACGTAGGAGAAACAAACACTTAAAATCTTTGGGTGTGAGCTCTAATTTCTCTTACTTTACTACGATGGGCGTTTCTCCCTATGTAGATGGGAGTCAACAAAATATATTCTCATCGAACGAGAAAGTTCTTTGATGAAATTTCGTGAAAAGATTTCGTCATAACGAGAAACACCATCGCTTGAATGATTGCCACTCCAACTCGCTTACTATATGCGTGACACTTTTTGCCCTACTTCGGGATAATACAAAATGACTGCTCCATTAAGTTTCGGGAATGCAGCTGCATGTATTCAGCTTCTTCTTCTAATATTTCGGCTGTATACCTTTCAGCCATCTTCAGAGAGAGCCGTACGACTGACGCTCCAGCGCTCGCTCCATCGCTGGAGCGTCAGTCGTACGGCTCTCTCTGAAGATGGCTGAAAGGTATACAGCCGAAATATTAGAAGAAGAAGCTGAATACATGCGGCTGCATTCCCGAAACTTAATGGAGAAGTCTTTGCGCCGCGAAAACCTGAAGATTCACAATACAAAATGAGTTTTACTTCTTTTAACTTTTTCGATATCCTGCGTCCGTCCTATCTGGTAAGGATTCCATACCGCACAGCAGTACTCCAGAAGTGTACGGACAATCAACAAAACGCAGTCTTTGATTCGTTTTCCCAGAGCGTTTTCTATGTGATGGTTCCAATTTAAGGTGATAGTACTTGTAATCTCTAGGTGTTTATTCGAATTTAGATAAACAAATTCGTATGTTTTATCGTGTAACTGAATTTTAATACACATATGGAGGGCCTCACACTTTTTTTTTCAGCGTCGACTGGCACTTTTCGTATCAAGCAGATATCTTGTGTAAATCATTTTTAAATGCGTTTTGTATTCTGTTGACTTTACTAGACGGTAAATGACAGCATCACCTACAAACAGTCTAAGTGTGCTACACAGATTGCCCCTAAATTATTTATGTAGCTTAAGAACAGCAGAGGGCCTATAACACATCCCTGGAGAATTCCAGAATTCACTTCGGTTTCACTAGAGGGCTTCCAGTAACCTTTCTGAATCACGAATACAGTCGGACAACTGAGACGACACTCTGTGGGTATGCAATCTTATTAGCTTTCAATCTAATAGCGTTTAATGGTGTACATCAAGACGCTGCGTATTGCTGGCCTATTGCGTGTTTCCAAATTCAGAGATGAGGCACTGCTAGTGCTGCTAGCTGCTAGCGAGCCAGTGTCAAAGGCTGAACCCCTCCTACCAGGAGGGTGGGACAAGTACTAGCTCTTGCAACCATTTGATAGGCAAAAGGCTGCAATCGCTATAAGAAAATCTGTGACAGTCACGCAAGTTCGACACGACTGTCACATATCTCTATGAAATATTGTTTTATTTTCTGCCACTATCTCGTGGTTATTTTATTGAGTGTACTTGACGTGTGCGCCTGGGAGAAAAGCATTGTTTTTCCCGCTTGGAAGGAGTGCTCCTGGTATGGCCTCAATTCGTGTTAGTCAACAGGAAACGGTCAGTGAGTCTCATTAAGAAATACGAGCATCCCTGGGGGGTTGAACACTTTTCACGGAAGTTGGGATACAGTCTGCTCAGTGCAGGGTTGGTGCCTACACTTGCTCAGGACAGAGGACGCCGTGCTGTCACTGACGCCCCCAGAGAATAGTTGAGCATGACATTTTTACCTTTTCTGCATGTAAATGAAAGGACGTGATGTCACTGTGCTGTACGACAAGCGTGTGGAAGTCGGCTGCTTTCACTCCAAAATTTTTGTGTATCCACTCAAATAACTTGCCCCTGCCACCAAGCTTGACGTGAAGAAGCTGACCAGTCGAGGGGATACCGCTCCAGAAGAGTACCAACATTACATTTGTCAATGTGCATTTTGTACGAAAAGAGTGGGAAGTTTCTGATGTGTTCCCTTGCTGTTTCGTAAAATAAGCGATACTCTCGTTCGTCACACTGACAAAAACATTGACTCGTCCCCTCTGTGGTGAGGTTTTTTTTCTTTTTTAAGTGGCCAGTTGAAGTTTGGAACTAAGATTTAGTGAATCGTCTCCCGGCCGGCGCCCTTTGCTGATCGGCGCATGCTAGCTGATTCTTGGGGAAATGTCACAATTGCGGTAGCATGATCAATATTCTGAGCAGTACGTTACGTACTTATTTTGCCAAGCAACTTCTGTTACTTAATTGGTTATAATTTATGGCCTCCTTTCATCTCGTTTACATTGAATTTGGGAGCTGCCCGAGATGTTGTTTCCTCTGGACAGTCTTCCATGGTTCAAATGGCTCTGAGCACTATGGGACTTAACTGCTGCGTACTGCTGGCCTATTCCTAGAACTTAGAACTACTTAAACCTAACTAACCTAAGGACATCACACACATCCATGCCCGAGGCAGGATTCGAACCTGCGACCGTAGCGGTCACGCGGTTCCAGACTGTAGCGCCTTTAACCGCTTGGCCACACCGACCGGCAGTCTTCCATATAATTTAGTTCTTCCCCACAACATTAGTGACATTTTGTTACATGATTTGAGCTTTCAGGTAACTTAGCTCTGCACTGATTTTATTTGAATTACACTACACTCGTTCTTCCTCTGTTAGAATATTGCTGCGCGGTGTGGGATCCTTACCAGGTGGGATTGACGGAGGACATCGAAAGGGTGCAAAAAAGGGCAGCTCGTTTTGTATTATCACGTAGTAGGGGAGAGAGTGTGGCAGATATGATACGCGAATTGGGATGGAAGTCATTACAGCAAAGACGTTTTTCGTCGCGGCGAGATCTATTTACGAAATTTCAGTCGCCAACTTTCTCTTCCGAATGCGAAAATATTTTGTTGAGCCCAACCTACATAGGTAGGAATGATCATCAAAATAAAATAAGAGAAATCAGAGCTCGAACAGAAAGGTTTAGGTGTTCGTTTTTCCCGCGCGCTGTTCGGGAGTGGAATGGTAGAGAGATAGTATCATTGTGGTTCGACGAACCCTCTGCCAAGCACTTAAATGTGAATTGCAGAGTAGTCATGTAGATGTAGATGTCAGTCATTAAGAAGAAATAAATATCGGTTACTCTCAGTCTTGACTTAGATTCAAGATCCCTTACCGTCCTCCAACTTCTCCATTCTCTATGGTTAGGCGATCCACGATTAATAAATATCTTATTCTATTCCTAAGATGTTGATCTCACTATAATGGTGCTGTCGTTGTGCACAGAGGCCAAACTCAACGATCAGTTACTTAAAAATTCAGAAAAGGGAACGAGCACTTCACTCGCTCGTCTTGTCGATTATAGACTTGTTTATTGACCAGAGAGAGTAGTTTCGATTTCCCTTCGATCTGTAACTTGGCTTTGTGTTGTTTCAGTAGTAGAAACCGCTTGTTTTCCTGAAGTAAAATGTCATTCTGGATAGAACGATAGTTCATTGAACAAAATTCTACTGAGAAAGTGAATGGAACATTTCCATTTTCAATGAGTCGCACATCAATTACATTTGTATAAAGTGTTTTTTTATATATTTTAAGAAAGTAAATATAAGAACAGAGGCAGACAAATTAATAGTTCTGCTCAAGGGCCTCGCGTTAAGACGATAGGAGCTGTTAGATATTCCCTCTGGTATTCTTTAACAATAACGTAAACTATCGAAGCAGAGCGGAGTGGCCGCGCTGTTAGAGGCGCCATGTCACGGATTGCGCGGCCCCTCCCGCCGGAGGTTCGAGTCCTTCCTCGGGCATTGATGTTGTGTTGTTCTTAGCATAAGTTAAAGTTAGTTTAAGTTGTTTGTAAGTCTAGGGACTGATGACCTCCGCAGTTTGGTCCCTTAGGAATTCACACACATTTGAACTATCGAAAGTCAAGTCCATGATTTCCATATCGTGCTTCACTCGCTTACTTCCATTTTTCCTCAGTACATGAGCATCTATCTCTTTTCCTAAAAAGTATTCATACTTTCCGTAACTATTTCCATCTCGGGTATCACCATCGAATTTCTGAATGCAGAGTTGCTAACAAAAGCACCAGAAACTGAGGACTTTCACCTACAGACACCTGCAGAGTCTAGAGCACTAATGAAGAAAATCTATGGAAGTGACCACGACCAATCCAGGTATGCATGCAAACGTCTCATTTTTGCAGCGTTCATGTAGGTACTAATCGCAAATTATAAGACATGACGCAATAGCTACGCAGCGGTCACTGCAGAGCCAGTTCCGTGCGTAAGCTCAGATTCTGGACGAGCTACTGCAACAAGCACTGCAAAACATTGCTGCACGAGGTGTATCTGGTTGTATAGCTTTTAGGGAGAGAAGTGCGAATAACGCGACCTCTGGGCAGAACGTTTCTCCGTGTGGCTAAAGCCACACGCCCAGTAACACCATTTCAAATAAATGTTACCTTTTCCCCTCCCTCCACCCCCAGTTCACACAAGAGACGTATTCTTCTGAGCATAACAAACGCTGTTGTCCGGAGAAATATTCTTACCTTCTGACACCGAGGAGTTTTTTAGCGGAAAATTTCTAGTACTAACAATCCTCGTCTCGTAATAACTATAAATCCACATACTGGCTCTGACAAGCCGTTCAGTACCGATCTGTCGCCATGTCATTCTCTACCAGTGGCGCGCTACTTTTCACTCAAGTAATACCTCAGTTGACCTTCAGTTAGTGATACATTACAGATGTGACTTAGAATCAAATCGCGCTGTCTAAGGCGCCTTGTCACGGTCCACACAGCTGCCCCGGTCGGAGGTGCGAGTCCTCCCTCGGGCATGGGTGTGTGTGTGTGTGTGTGTGTGTGTGTGTGTGTGTGTGTGTGTGTGTGTGTGTTGTCCTTAGCGTAAGTTAAAGTTAGATTAGGTTGTGTGTAACCTTAGGGACCGATGACCACAGCAGTTCAGTCCCATAGGATCTTACCACAAATTTCCAGTTTTTCCTTGCATAACTCTTCTGTACATTTCTTCTACCTTTGTTTTCCCTTCTTTACTTCGTATTGGCTTGCCATTGTGCTCTTCGATACTCATTCAGCTGTTCCTCTTTTCTTTTACGATCTTTCTAATTTTCCTGTACGCAGCGCCTTTCTTTGCCACAGTCGTGCACGACTGTACAGCTTTGCATTTGTTCACTATCAATTCCTTTTTAGTCATTTTGGACTTTTTTAAATCTCATGTTTAGACGTCTGTACTCCCTCTTGACTACTTCATTTGCAGCGTTTCTGATGCTCTCCTGTCGTCAGTTACATTCGATATCTCCCGTCTTATCCAAGCTCAGTACTCAGCCGTGTTTTCTTTTTGCTTGTTTGATCTTCTGCTGCCTTTACTATTGTATATCTCTCAAAGCTACCCATATGTCTGATATTGAATTAATTCCCCCTGTTTGTCAATCACTGCCTAATGCCCCCTTCGAAACACTCTACTGCTACTACTTCTTTCAATTTATCCAAGTTCCAAATTCTTAATTTCCGCCTTTCCACAATTTATTCAGCTTTAATCTACGTCCACAACCAACAAATTACGCTCAGAGTTCACATGCGCTTCTGTACATATTTTGAAAATTAAAATCTGGCTTCAAGTTTTACCTTTCCATTACATAATCTGTCTGAAACTTTGTGGTGTGCCCAGGTCTTTACCATGTATACAGCTTCCTTTCATGAGTCTCAAACGAAGTGTTGGCAAATTTATCGTCTGAGGATCTAGTGTAAGGCACTACAGTGGCGGGTGTTGGTTGCTTGTCTATATTGGCTGCTACAATGCGTCCACCATGCTATTCATAGTAGTTTACCAACATTCTTATTTCCTTATTCTCTACTGGACCTAGTCCTGCATTATTTTATTTCGTATTTATAACCCTGTACTCACCTGAACAGAAGTCGAGTTCGTCCTACCACCGCACTTCACTGATTTCTCGTTACATCTAATTTCAAACTGGCCGTTTCCCTTTTTAAATACTCTAACCCACTTACCGATCAAGGGATATAGTATTCCACCCACTAACTACATGAATGGCAGGCTTATTTTCCCTGATGACACTATCTCTCTGAGTAGTCAGCGCCCAGAGATCCGACTGTTTTAACTCAAGGGGATGCCATCACCATTAAGTCGTACAGTAGAGCTGCATGACCTCGGGAAAAATAACAACGGTATTTTCCCCTTGCTTTCAGCCGTTCACGTTACGAACATAGCAAAACTACGTTGGCTACTGTTACAAGGTCAAATCAGTCAGTCATCCAGGCTGTTGCCCCTGCGATTACATAAACGGCTGCTGTACCTCTTCACGGACCACAAATTTGTTTGGCATCTTCAATATCCCTCCTTTTGGTTGCACCTACAATGCGGCTATCTGTATCACTGAGGCACTCAAGTCTTCTTATTTCTGAAAGGTCCATGATTCAAGGTGGTAACAATATCTACGTTACGTACATACAGAAGTTAATGCTGCGGGTTTCTCATTCAGAAATAGCATTTGAATGAGAGATGATCGTGTCGCGCCTGGTGTAAGGATGAGAAATGTCTCTAGCAGCACAGGGCGGAAGTCGACAGCAGCAAGATCGTGGTCTGTTGAGACTGTGATTTATTGTTCTCCGTTATTGCTGCTTGCGTTGGTTGGGATCCTTCACTGCCATGTGAATAAGTAATCGATTAGTTCAGGAGGACCATACTCAATGCCAGTTACGATCTCAATGGACCCAGGTGACTAGCTCATGAGAGGACAGACATATCGTTTGTTTTATCATGCGTAATCGAACAGCAACGTTACGTGCCTTGAGTCAGGAAATTTTGCAGCATGACGAGTATCCACTTCGACAGGCCGACGACCTCTGGAGCACCATAGACTATAAACAACGCTATCATTTTTGCCGCTCACCTTGCCGCGGCAGCAGAGAAAGTCCCGCTGGACACAGGAGTGACGTCGTGTCGTCTTTTCAGATGTGTCTTAGTTCTACTTACATCACAATGGACGTATTTGTGAACACTGCGAGGAGAACGAACCTTGAAAGAATGCATTGTTCATCGTCGTAGGAGCACAGCAACTGTATGATGGTATGTTGTGCCTCTTGGTACACAATACGATAATCTATTACAGAATGAGATTTTCACTCTGCAGCGGAGTGTGCGCTGATATGAAACTTCCTGGCAAATTAAAACTGTGTGCCGGACCGAGACTCGAACTCGGGACCTTTGGCTTTCGCGGCCTTTCTTCTAGGAGTGTTAGTTCTGCAAGGTTCGCAGGAGAGCTTCTGTGAAGTTTGGAAAGTAGGGGACGAGGTACTGGCGGAAGTAAGGCTGTGAGGACGGGGCGTGAGTCGTGCTTGAGCAGCTCAGATGGTAGAGCACTTGCCCGCGAAAGGCAAAGGTCCCGAGTTAGAGTCTCAGTCCGGCACACAGTTTTAATCTGCCAGGAAGTTTCACGATAACCTATTGTTTGCATATAGTTTTATTTGGACAACAATCATTGCATTCGTGATGTGTTAAGACATGGGAGTGCCCAATTTTGAGGTCTCCGCCACGTTATCTTTCAACAACATAACGCAAGCCTGCAAGCTATCCGTGTTGTCCTGACCTATTTCAGTACAGAGAATATCTAATTGCTGTCCAGGCCAGCACGTTCTTCGGATCTCTCGTCACTCAAAGCATCCGGTCATGAGTTTCCGAGAGACTAGTACGCCGCCATTCGCCAACCATTGTGATTGATGAAGCCTGGCACAGAATTGAAGCAGCATGCAATGACGTACCCGTATCTGTTATCCAACCTCTGTGTACTACTTTTCACACCCTGTATACCCCCATAGCACTTGCAAATGTAACCACGTATTCTTCCCATTATAATGTATGCCGACCACTGGACTGGAATATGTTCACAGCTAACAGTTCAATATATCACCTCCACTCCGCTGTGTACAATTACATACAAACGACTACAGTTTCAGAAAAATTTGGTGAATAATTCAAGAGAAACAGCTTCAGAAATTGAGAAAGTCAGTAACTCACTGGTCCACCTCTAGCTCTTACGCATGCGGTTATTTGGCTTGGCATTGGTTGATAGTTGTTGGATGTCCTCCTGAGGGATATCCTACCGAATTCTATCCGATTGCTGCGTTAGATTGTCAAAACGCCGATCTGGTTGGAGGGGCCTGCCCATAATGTTGCAAACGCTCTCAACTGTGAAGATATCCGATGAACTTGCTGGCCGAGGTAGCGTTTGGCAGGCATGAAGACAAGCAACAGAAACTCTCACTTTGTGTGGGAGGGCAATGTCTTGCTGTAATGTAAGACCAGGACGGTTTGCCATGAAGGACAACAAAACAGGGCGTAGAATATCGTGGATGTACTGCTGTGCTGTAATGGTGCCACGGATGACAGCCACAAGGGTACTACTATGGAAAGGAATGGCACCCCAGACCACACTCCCGGTTGTCGAGCCATATGGTGGGCGATAATTAGGCTGGTATTCCGCCACTGTCCGGGGCATCTCCAAACCAATCTTCGGCCTGGAATCTCATTGATCAAAGTGCAATTCTCTTCAGTGATTATTCCCACTTTGAACGAACCCCAATGACCAGGGATGGCATTTCTGGAGGCCCCCCAGACATTGGCGGGATACCAACCTGACTGTCGCCCGCCATACCGCCTAACAACTGGGAATGAATGAATGAATGAGTGTGAATTCCTAAGGGACCTAACTGCTGAGGTCATCGGTCCCCAGACTTACACGCTACTTAAACTAACTTATGCTAAGAACAACACACACACCCATGCCAGAGGGAAGACTCGAACCTCCGCCACGAAGGGCCGCGTAGCCCGTGACATGACGCCTCGAACCGCGCGGCCACTCCAACAACTGGAAGTGATGATCTGGGGTGCCATTTCTTTCCATTGCAGGACCCCTTTGGTTGCCATCCGTGGAACCCTTACAGCACAGCGGTACGTCGACGATATTCTACGCCTCGTTTTGCTGCAAGCCATCCTGGGCTTACTTTTCAGCACACGACGAGGGTTTCTACTCCTTGTACTATAGTTCAGTTCTTTTATCTTGGCGGTTCGCGCATGCCCGCCCAGACGCGGAAGATTGCTGCGTTGCCAGTTGCACGCGCCAAGAGAAGCAGCGCCATACTATAGTTCGCAAACTTACGTTTAGGGGGGAGCGCGCAGTTTATGAAGTAAAGCCACCACGGCCGCATTAACCCTTTCGTTGCTACAGAGACGTGCTCCCCGCATTCCGCGCTGTGCGCGATTTTGTCATCACTGCACTGCTCGCCTGTGCAGACACATGGTGTTTCGACTGCTTTGACACACTTTATCATTTTCGATTTCACAAAAACTATTTGGCCCAAAAATTTGATTTTTACACATCTTCTTGACTGATACCTCCCCCCCATAAATGACTTAATTTGGTTTCGATGTTCAACGCAATTATTGTGCAGCATTAGATGTAGTAAACCATTGCACGAAATGTTGAAGAGTTTGCAGTGGTAAAAAAAAAAAGTCCATAGCGTATACTTTCCGTATGGTCGATTTTAGTTGCCACTAGAAATTTCAAAAAATTACATTCAAATGAATAAAATTCATGAAGTAAGACACTTCGATATTGTTTTTATATAACCAAGATATTAAGCAACGAACAAGGTTTGAACTCAGAACTTTTCCGTTAGCATTCAAACACTTTAACCATTACACTAACGCAGCTTGTCATTCAATAGCTCTCCCGGATGACTTTAAAATATCACGCAAAATACCGACAAACACTGTTGGTATGACTATGAATTACTCACGTTTCGTCGAAGTACAATACGAAATAAACAATTACCACTGTTTTTTATTGCGAAAAAGCGATTAGTGAGAATGATACAAACACCTTTCCTTGCTATCGCCTGAATTAGGAGGCTTATTGCTTGTTTGGTTCAATTAATTAATAGAATATGAAGCAATTGGTATAAAGAATGCTTTTTCCAAACTTTCTGTAAAAGAAAGTCTGCTATCAAGACATTGCTTTTATTCAATTACTTTATTTATGACTGAACGTTCCTAAAACTGAAGACACTCGTCCGTGCTCTGCGCTGCAGTCGAGCTCTGGCAACATCGTTCTCTGTTCATTGGTTAATTGTGTTTTGTGACGTCATATGCACAGAACGAACCTAAATTCGGCCGCCGTCGTAAATGACGCGCACTTTAGTGCTTGCCAAACCCTACCTTGGACAGCAAGGTCGCCGGATCTCTTCCCAACTGAGAACATTTGGACCATTATAGGCAGGGCCCTCCAACCAGCTCACGATTTTGACAATCTAACGCGTCAGAAAGAAGGATGTCGGTATGTCTCTGTGTGGGCTCTAATCTCTCTGATTTTATCCTCATGATCTCTTCACGAGATATACGTAGGAGGGAGCAATATACTGCTTGACTCCTCGGTGAAGGTATATTCTCGAAACTTCAACTAAAGCCCGTACCGAGCTACTGAGCGTCTCTCCTGCAGAGTCTTCCACTGGAGTTTATCTATCATCTCCGTAACGCTTTCGCAATTACTAAATGATCCTGTAACGAAGCACGCTGCACTCCGTTGGATCTTCTCTATCTCTTCTATCAACCCTATCTGGTACGGATTCCACACTGTTGAGCAGTATTCAAGCAGTGGGCGAACAAGTGTACTGTAACCAACTTCCTTTGTTTTCGGATTGCATTTCCTTAGAATTCTTCCAACGAATCTCAGTTTGGCATCTGCTTTACCGACGATCAACTTTATATGATCATTCCATTTTAAATCACTTCTAATACGTACTCCCAGATAATTTATGGAATTAACTGCTTCCAGTTGCTGACCTGTTATATTGTAGCTAAATGATACAGGATATTTCTTTCTATGTATTTGCAGCACATTACACTTGTCTACATTGAGATTCAATTGCCATTCCCTGCACCATGCGTCAATTCGCTGCAGATACTCCTGCATCTCAGTACAATTTTCCATTGCTACAACCTCTCGATATACCACACCATCATCCGCAAAAAACCTCAGTGAACTTCCGATGTCATCCGCAAGGTCATTTATGTATATTGTGAATAGCAACGGTCCTACGACACTCCCCTGCAGCACACCTGAAATCACTCTTACTTCAGAAGACTTCTCTCCATTGAGAATGACATGCTGCATTCTGTTATCTAGGAACTCTTCAATCCAAACACACAATTGGTCTGATAGTCCATTTGCTCTTACTTTGTTCATTAAACGACTGTGGGGAACTGTACCGAACGCCTTGTGGAAGTCAAGAAACACGGCACCTACCTGGGAACCCGTGTCTATAGCCCTATCATCTCGTGGAGGAATAACGCGAACTGGGTTTCACACGATCTACATGACTATATATGCTTTTATGACAAGGACTTGTATTTCAAACTAGTCTGATTGTAAGACGTCGTGGTCTCCTGACCTTCATTGCTTACATATTCTGCCCTCACAATCACATTCCGCACATCAAGACGCTTGCTTACATATTTCGCCCTCACAATCATATTCCGCACATCAAGACGCTTCATTAGAACCCAAACTCGATAAGATAAAGTCAGTGTTGTATGAATTCATGTAAACGATACGCAAATAACAAGTGCACACCAGGGTTGAATTACTCTAGGCTGGCGTACGCTCATACATTCCAGACGCGACGGTCACAGGAGCTTTTAGTTCGAGAGAGGCAGACCACACACCGGGAGGCCAGAAGACGAGTCAACCTCGGCCGCCCGTGGAGCAGACAGCGTGTGCTAGAGTGAAAGGGGGAACAACCCCACGTTCGGCTTAAAAGCAAATTCCGCTACATTCTGTGGGAGCGTCCAACCTATGCATTCTTTACACATAGCACGCAGTTTCAGAGATTTTCACAGGGAGACAGCAAACGCCAATACTACAGATTTCCGAATTGGTCACCTTAAACGAAACGTCATTCTACCGTTTTAGAAGAGCAATGCTGATTGGCAGACGATATTTCTGACGCCTTGAGCTGAAGGAGTAATGGAAGAGACCGAAAGATATACCCCTTCATGTCTGGTGTGGAGACGGGCCGTTCCATTGTCACTCTTGGAGCGAGGAACAAGTCTCTCCTCAATACTTCACTGGGAGAGCACCTCTGTCGAGAGCGAATCGAAGTGCGACTCTGTATTGAGTCCTTGCGGTTCAGCGTTGTTCACTGTGTTGGCTGACACACTTATTGTGTGGTGTGAATGGACAGAGTTATAGTTAAACACCTGCGAGCGAATTTTTGAGTGGCATCGCAGTGGACTGGTTATGTGACCAGTGTACCACGCCAATAGTTAGGCTAGGGGCGAATAGGAATCCTTGACTTCATCAAGGCGTAGGGAGAGTTTGATTGGCGAAGGTCAATCCAGATAGAACGAGAGTTATCTTATTTGTCAGCAGCGAGCGACGCAGACAGCAGTCATCGCAGCTTACGGTATTGTCCACTACAGCTATTGCGAGCCCCATATTTCCTCCACGACAGTACACTTCACTGCATTTCACACGCGACAGCCTCGACTGTACCTAGCAACATTCTAAAGGATAATTAATCAAGTTGAGTAGGCACACCTCTCAGCCATTCTGCCAAGTCAATAACAATCTTAAACTTTGTATAGAAATTTCATTGGCGAATCCTATCCTTGAGAGGTAACTTCACATTCCGAAAAGAACCAGGATATAACTTGTTCAACTTATAACTATTGTGATTTCTCAGAATTTTTGCAAAATAAATAATAATTTTCGTTAGTTTCATGTTTTTCTTACACTGACTAGCACTACTCCAGTACCCAAGTATCCCACTAGTTACGTAAGAAATTTTGTGAATTTTTGTGTCATTTCCTTACAGCAGACGACTCCAGAAGACATTTAATGCTGAAAGTTTTTCAGGCATTTCTCTTTAGAACGTTGGGAGCATTTGTCTGACTTCTGTAGTAGTGTGAGGGTGGAAATTGCATCTTGCAGGAGCCACAGGGTAAAGGGTACATCTCAGATTAATCCGTTGCGCAGAATAACAGAATAGCAGATCAACCCCACGCTCACATGATGCTATTTGACATTTAAATAAGTTTTTGTACTTGAAAATGGCCTAAAGTCGAAATCTGGATTGTATAATAATAAACTAAGAATTATAACAGTCAAAAGGCGGCAACATCATTAAAAAAAACCATTTTGTCTTACGCGAAAGTTGCTGTTATAACAAACCGTTAGGTCACGCTGATGAGGCGCTCCAATTTGACGCAGCTACGTACAAAATCGGAATAAAGAATTAAAACTGGTACTAGTTACAGCTAACTACCTGTGGTGGACTGGCACACCAACGTCGGGCAAACGATGATTCGCAAGTTAACTACAGTGACAGTTCCGCTCTGTTCTCGGCTAGAGCATTAAAAGATAGGTGCGCGTCAAAAATTAACAGATTTGTAAAACAATTGAGTTACAAAATTTTTTAGATATTAACTTTGCATCATGATTTAATGTCAAGATATGTCATGATAAGAAACTTCCCGCCAGATTAAAACACACTGCCAGAACGAGACTCGAGTTTCGGACCGTTGCTTTTTGCGGCCAAGTGCCCTAACAACTGAGCGCCGGCCAGTGTGGCCGAGCGGTTCTAGGCGCTTCAGTCTGGAACCGCGCGACCGCTACGGTCGCAGGTGCGAATCCTGCCTTGGGCATGGATGTGTGTGGTGTTCTTAGGTTAGTTAGGTTTAAGTAGTTCTAAGTTCTAGGGGACTGATGACCTCAGATGTTAAGTCCCATAGTGCTCAGAGCCACATAAACAACTGAGCTACCTACACGTGACTCACGACCCGTCCTTACAGCTTTACTTCCGCCAGTACGTCTCCCACCTTCCAAACTTCACAGTTCTCAACCAGCGTCCTGGAAGAAAGGATACTGCGAAGATGTGGCGTAGCCACAACCTGTGGGATGTTTCCGAAATGAATTTTTCGCTCTGCTGCGGAGTGTGAGCTGATAAGAAACTTCGTGGTAGATTCAAACTTTGTTGGAAAATTTGGAAATTTGTGGTAAAATTCTATGGGACAAAACTGCTGAGGTCATCGGTTCCTAGACTTACACGCTACTTAACCTAACTTAAATTAACTTACGCTAAGGGCGACACACACACTCGTGCCCGAGGGAGGACTCGAACCTCCGACGGGGCCTAAAACTTTGTGGCAGACCGTGCTCGAACTCGGGACATTCGCCTTCTAACAAGGGAACTCTCCAAATCGTCACGTCGAAACTTGCCCTGAATTTTTTTATATGGTAAGTACACCGAAAGAAATTCAGTGTCAATAGTTTAGCTGATAAGATACACTGCAAGTAAAAAATGTTGAACTTTTCCAAATTCATTCCTCGTCAGTCGGCTGCAGGAATGGACATCCCTGCCGTAGCTGCAGCAGATAGCGTATGCGCAATAGTGTGGGTATATAACCTTGGCCACTGGTACATCTGTAAACAGATAACACGGCACAGTGTGATGGTAATTTGTAAAGCGGATTTCAATTTCCGCTGATAGTTTCGATGACACAGTTGTTCACATTTATTATCCACTCGAATTAGCAACTCATTTAATATCCATAATAATTAATAGCTACCGCTAAGCGTTAACAATGGAGATAAAACTGAATTAAGTTTCTTTGTGATTTCTTTGTATATGCTAGTCAATAGCACCTGTCTTTGTGCAAGTTCCAGAGTTTCACAGTAATGAGGAATCCAATTAATGTTTTCAACTTTGCAAAGATGAAATGTGAAGAACATGGTATGCAACCGAAATCACCTACTTCTCCTGAAGATCCACAAATTTATTACATATTAGTTAATTTCTTGGACATTCATCGCAATTATGTCGACATTTTGTTAAAAATTGTGGAAATATTAGAATAAACAGGAAATAACTGGGAGAATTTCGTGAATTGTGGTTCAAAAGATGATTGTTATGCTAATTAAAGTCCGGAACAAAAATAGAGTACATTTGAAGCCCAAAGAAAGCATCTACAGTAATAGCTTTCAGTGAGAAAGAAGAGGCTGTAAATTTTTTGGTTAAACAAAGGAAGGAGAAGACGCTTAAACTTAAGCCGTGTGCAAAGCTGGTTCCGTTTCATAAAATCTGAATCGTATAAACGAAAGGAGGATTTACGCAAGTATGAAAGTTGCAAAAGTGTAAAAAACTGTTCGAAAGATTTAGAACTGCTCATGAGTCAGAACACCTTTGCTGACGGAGGTCTAAAGGACTGGGTGCTCAGAATTGCAATTGCGAACAGCATTACTGATTTACATGTTTCTTCGACTTGTTAAATAGATCCAGGAAATTATACTGAAAAGGAAGTCGCAAAATTACAGAGTTTGCCTCAAGTAAACGTTTAGAGGAGATGTCCTTGGTAGGTAATACTGTAAAGAAATTCATAGCTGACCTGCAGACGAAGTGTTTTGTTAACCCTTGAAAGTTGAGTATAAAGCCAATCAGTCAGGTTTCATGCAAATTGTACTTTATCATTCTGAGCAAAAGAAAGTGTTTCTTGTGCAGCCGATGAATAATATGACACATTCATATACAACAATGCCAGTGGTAAGTATCAGTGGATTACAGTTCTCGCAGTTTTATATCTGTCTTCAAGAACATCAAGGTAAATTATGACCAGAAATATTAAAGAACGATTTACTTGCAGAAGTTTTGTAATCGATGTAACAAAATATGGAAAAATGAGAGAGAATAATTTTTGATGTTAGATCTGAAACGTCTTCTTACCAATTGCAGAGAATAATTCATTGCTTTTGTTGGACTCCTGGCCTGGACATAACGATACCTCTGTCTTTAGGACGACGACGAAAAGACTGAGTCTGGTCGGGGTGGCCGAGCGGTTCTAGGCGCTACAGTCTGGAACCGCGCGACCGCTACGGTCGCAGGTTCGAATCCCGCCTCGGGCCTGGATGTGTGTGATGTCCTTAGGTTAGTTCGGTTTAAGTAGTTCTAAGTTCTAGGGGACTGATGACCTCAGAAGTTAAGTCCCATATTGCTCAGAGCCATTTTTTGAAAAGACTGACCATATAATATGGATTCCACCGGGAACTAATAATGTGATTTATTAGCCTCTCGATTAAAAAATTTTCAACAGTGTAAAGCGTTTTTCAGAAAATAGTCAGACAATATAATTTCCGATAGCTCTTTGTCATTTCATGCTTATCAGTGAAACAGTACTGATAAAGCCTGGTGCGCTGTACAGTATGCAGAACGGCCACGATCATTTCTTACTCCATTACAGTTCTGTCTAAATAAAACTAGTACTTATTGTGAAATGACTGATTGCATTAATTTTTCTTCTGTCAGGTGTGCCTGGTTAAAGAAAATTATGATTTTTATCATCCAATAGACACTTCACATTTTTGTGATGGCTACAGGAAATAAACAAGGAACTGTTTCTTTGTAAGCAAAATGTACATAATTCAATAATTATCGTATGAACTGTGCTACAGAAATTGTTGTAAAATCTTTAATCTCAAATAATTAAAGTCCCTATTGATGGAAATGCCCTGTAATGTAACATCACACATCGCCTTGATTTCTTTCCTCTGCTAGTCACTTTTGTAACAGTTACACCTGCAACAATTTAGCTGTCGATATGAACTGCAAGTTATCTGAGACCCAGCTCGCGCTATTCGTCCACGAGACTTAGAGGGCCATAGACACGGGTTCCCAGGTAGATGCCGTGTTTCTTGACTTCCGCAAGGCGTTTGATACAGTTCCCCACAGTCGTTTAATGAACAAAGTAAGAGCATATTGACTATCAGACCAATTGTGTGATTGGATTGAAGAGTTCCTACATAACAGAACGCAGCATGTCATTCTCAATGGAGAGAAGTCTTCCGAAGTAAGAGTGATTTCAGGTGTGCCGCAGGGGAGTGTCGTAGGACCGTTGCTGTACACAATATACATAAATGACCTTGTGGATAACATCAGAAGTTCACTGAGGCTTTTTGCGGATGATGCTGTGGTACATCGAGAGGCTGTAACAATGGAAAATTGTACTGAAATACAGGAGGATCTCCAACGAATTGACGCATGGTGCAGGGAATGGCAATTGAATCTCAGTGTAGACAAGTGTAATGTGCTGCGAATACATAGAAAGAATGATCCTTTATCATTTAGCTACAATATAGCAGGTCAGCAAC
Organism: Schistocerca americana; assembly: GCF_021461395.2. NCBI lineage: Eukaryota > Metazoa > Arthropoda > Insecta > Orthoptera > Acrididae > Schistocerca > Schistocerca americana. The sequence goes on along the minus strand of NC_060130.1, from coordinate 358,826,747 downwards.
CGGAAACAGTTAATTCCATAAATTATCTGGGAGTAGGCATTAGGAGGGATTTAAAATGGAATGACCACATAAAATTAATCGTCGGTAAAGCAGATGCCAAACTGAGATTAATTGGAAGAATCCTAAGGAAATGCAGTCCGAAAACAAAGGAAGTAGGTTACAGTACACTTGTTCGCCCACTGCTTGAATACTGCTCACCGGTGTGGGATCCGTACCAGATAGGGTTGATAGAAGAGATAGAGGAGATCCAACGGAGTGCAGCGTGCTTCGTTACAGGATCATTTAGTAACCACGAAAGCGTTACGGAGATGATAGATAAACTCCAGTGGAAGACTGTGCAAGAGAGACGCTCAGTAGCTCGGTACGGGCTTTTGTTGAAGTTTCGAGAATATACCTTCACCGAGGTGTCAAGAAGTATATTGCTCCCTCCTACGTATATCTTGCGAAGAAACCATGAGGATAAAATCAGAGAAATTAGAGCCCACACAGAGGCATACCGACAATCCTTCTTTCCACGAACAATAGGATAGGAATAGAAGGGAGAACCGATAGAGGTACTCAAGGTACCCTCCGCCACACACCATCAGGTGGCTTGCGGATTATGCATGTAGATGTAGATTTTTGGTACGGTTTAAGCACTTAAAATTCACGTGTGTGAACTTTAAAGACTTTGCGGTACGTCCTCTTCACAGCTGCGTCTGCTTATTCACCGATACCGTGCTAGGCAGGAAGGGCTGTACAAACCGCTGTTAGAAGCAGTTCGCCGAGCGGCAAAAATGAGTAACTTCAACATTTAAAAAAAAAATACTTGCAGTGCGCCGTATCAGCTAAAATTTTGTCAGTTTATTTCTTTCGGTGTATTGTCCCGGGGTAATAAAATTCAGGGTAGGTTTAGACATGTCGGACTGTACCGTTCCCTTGTAAGATACTAGCAGCAGACATTACTTCAGTGTCATTTTATAACGCAAAGTTGATATCGATATCTCCCTGATTAATATACCTATGAGAAGAGACTAAATGTCATTTAGTGAACAGCTTTCTTACAAGTCATTTGGATGAAAACAGAATTACGATATCATAACCGGTTCCCCAGGTATTTGAGGATCATAGCTGCTGAACCATCCCGTAAGTCATTAACAGTTGTGGTCCTGTAACAATCCCTTGACACTACTGTGGTAACTGCCGTGTTCTGATTTCTAAGTGAAGCACGTGGCAGGGCGGCCGACTGAACTGCCTGCAGCAGCCGGGTCTTCTTTCGAGGCCTTGGAACTGAGACGCCTGAGTGACAGCCCGGCGTGGTTGAGTTACGCGCCTGGGCCGGAAACCGCTCTCCGCCCCAACACACGCGTCCGCGCAGAGGAATTGCCTGCCGACGGAAACCGAGCAAGCTGGGAGACCGTAGCTGTGTGGAAATACGTATCAGTCTTACGCGTTCCTTTTGTCCAGAAACCATCATTTGTCGTGGTAAAAAATAGAAAGAGATGAAATACATTCCGAATTCCTTCATGTACAATGTGACTGAACCAGAAGACTTGAGATTTCTTTCGTATCATGAAGAGGGTGAAAACCACATTTATCATTCTCAGAGATCATAGAAAAACTTTTTTGGTGGAGTAAAATAAAAAAGTTTACTCGAGCATATTGCAGTAAGGAATTTACTGTCTATAAGCAGTTATGACGGAGATACCTTGACACTTTATACGGGATAAATCGCCTAAAACTGGTCTCCCTTTTATGTCGTGAACAGTTCAAGATGTCGAAGCGAGGCTTTCAGCAAATGACAGCACGCGGAGGGTCACGTAATTTTGTTGTATGAGTAATTCTCTTAATTCTTGTATCAAACGAAATATCGAGGCAAGTGTTGTTTTTTAACAGTGTGATATACCTTTTTAAGGGAGTTCGAAAACTCTTGAAAACACCAATAGAGTGATAATGCTCGTTAATGATGGCGTTGAAACGTTTCTCAAAAATGTGCCTAAGTTGAAAGGCACTGAGCCGGAATCGGCTATTGCGGTGTAAACTCTGTCAAGTAGAACTCGAATGCTAGGCTACCTCGTAATTTGCAGGAAAAAGGCCCAAGGTACTAAGATTAAATGAATGAACTGGCTGTTGGCCCTACTTTATACGACGCAGATACAGTAGATACAGAGACAGCTACGATGATAGCAGATGCGAGCGAGCGAGGGGGCGCAGTGGTTAACACACTGAACAATCATTTGGAAAGCCGACAGTTCGAATCCGTGTCAGGCCACAAATAACTTACATAAGGGGTCTATTATGTGAATTGCTTAAATTTCTTAAAGCAAATGCCGATATTATTTCTTTGATGAAGGCACAGTCCATTTCCTTTCCCATTCATTGCTAATCTGAGGCTGTGGTCCGTCTCTAATGACCTCATCGTCGATGGAACGTTACTCTAATCTTCCTTCCTGTAGTAAACGATACTATGTGCTAACTTCTAGCGTACCAGAGGGGCGTAGGAAAATTATTTCAAGTTTGTATACATACCCTACGTCTTATCTTAGAAGATGTATAGCGTTTGAAAATTTAGAGATAGCTTTTTTAAATGTTGACTGGGCTACACTCTTTGAATTTCTGAAGGAAGCGAGGATAAAACGAAAGGTTATTCACAACTTGTACAGAAACCAGACGTCATTTATAAGAGCCAAAGGACATGGAAGTGGGGTAGTAGTTGACAAGCGAGTGAGACAGGATTGTAGCATAGCGACGATGTTATTCTATCTGGAAATTGAGGAAGTTGTGAAGGAAACAAAGGAAACACTTGGAAAGGAAATTACAATTCAGTATCAGACACGATGAAAGACTTGGAAGAGTAGTTGAGCAGATGTGATTCTTGAAATTTTCTCATTGTAAAGAGTATTCCAGGGAGTTTTGGTATTGAAGCCAAATAACGTTGAATTCCTGCCATGATATTTCAGTTGACAACCATTCAATCACCTTTCGGTGAATGTTTTGCACTACAGTGGTTGTCAACCAAAATATTGTGGCAGGAAGTCAACATTATCTGGCTTCATTCCCAAAACTTCATAAAATATATACCGTAACTTTCTGTGTGAGAAATCTATTGAAGAAAAAGGAAAATGTGAGAAGTTGTAGCATTTCATACCTTGTTCTGCACTGTTATGGACTTTTAGCATGGTCTCGCCCTGTAGTCCATTTTGATAAGCCTGTGTGGCATAATTGATTCTTCCGTTTGGTAGGATAACTTCATATTTAAAAATCCTTCTTTTTCTTACTTTTGCATGTATTAAACATTTGCCTGTTAATCATCTTTGTTGAAATTATTTATCTTTCCATCTTTTCCTCAGTCATCCTAAAGATCTGCTGCCCGCTGACTAATAATCTATTATTAATTTCGGTATTCTGGTGTCTTCCATTCTTGTGACATAGTCCTTCCAGTTGTTTCTGTATTGCTTAATCTGTTCTTTTAAGCTTTTCATATCTAATCTTCTGTAATGTCAGCATTTCCCCCTCATGTCATACAGTGTGCACCCAGCTCCTCATCTCATGAACTGCATCTTCGATGCTTATATACTGTGTTCATTTTTTTTTTGTCACAGTGCATGACTTACTTCCCTATGACACAGTTGTTACTGATATCATTTTGTAATACTTAAATAGTTTCCTTTATTACTGTACTTCTGAGGGCTGTATACATTCTTCTGTTGATGTAATTAAATCTTTTTGTTCCTCTGTATGTCCTTTTCTGTCATGAATGAGGCAGTATTTTGTAACAAGTGGAATGAGTTTAGACTTTCTATTTTCTTATCATTTAGTATTATTTTGCTGATAATTGGCTCTTGGTCCCTGAAAGTCATAACTTCTGTTTTCTGTTAAGATACTAATAGATTATAACTTATAAATAAGCTGTTTCTAAAAGCTACAGCTGACATATTTATCGTGAGGGAATTCACCAGCTGTATCGATACTAAAAAAAATATTATAATCTACGGCCTTTATTTTCCAGTCTATTTCCTAAAAAGGATCTCTCTGAATTCATGCTTTTTTCAAATACTTGTGAATTACTCTTACATTGGCAGTGAATATTAATTACCAATGGGTGAGCAAATAGCATTAACAACAGATAAGTGAATCCTGGTCTCTCCCTGGACAAACAGCAGAGGTACAGAGTTAATGCTATCTGCTCACCTTGGTAATTAGTACTGGCTATCGATTACTTGTGGCAGCAGTATCATCTTTGGTGGTGCTAGTGTTTACACACACACACACACACACACACACACAGAGAGAGAGAGAGAGAGAGAGAGAGAGAGAGAGAGGGGGGGGGGGGGGAGGGAGTATTCTGACAAATGCCCTACATACCATAAATTTCCTGGTACAGTGCTCCTTCGTTGATTACAATTATGGGGACTGGGACTGGTGAGAGCAGGTGGGAGTGAAGCTCATATGAACTTCCAGTATCAGGGCCTTGGTTTGATGCCAGGCAGTTGCAGTGCTGCAAGTTTATCAGTCCTTCCTCATCTCATTTTTTATTGGGTGATTTATAGTGTTCCATTTTTGTTCTACTTCACAGTAAGCAGAAGCTGGTTTCATCTCATTGTGTTCTAAATTGACTTCTTATGCATGCTGCACTCTATTAATTACATTTTAAATATATTTTTGCTTGCAACCACATTATTAGGTGGAGTATATGTGTCTATCTTTTTTGTTCCTATGGTGTTCTGTGGGCTCATGTATAGCTATTTCTTCCTGCTTATGAATCCATGTGCGAACCGATCAGTTTAAATGTATATTGCTTGTATTCCATATTATTTTTGTCTGCATCTGTTTTCCGTTCTTTCTTGCGACTGTTAGAGAATCCCATGTTAGCAGCTTTTCACAGAATTGGTATTCAGTTATATTATATGTTATCATGGAATAGGTGTGTAATACTCCTTTGAATGGTGTTTCTTTATGCCATTGTGTATGCTTTGTAGTCTTAGTGACTACAGCATTCTTCCTTGTGAAAAGTAAAAGTACAACAGTAGTTAAGCAAATTTGTTCCCATGTAATTAACAGATATCAAAAACAATACATTTCAGCGGAATTCAGTGTACCATAATCATCATACCACTGCACTGAAAACTTATGATTTCTTTCTTAAATGCGAGAAAGTACGAAAACTGGATGCGAACAAAAATAGAGTAGTACACATGCAATATAATTACAACACATGTAAGTTGTGCAGTTCACTCATGGATTCATAAGCAGGAATACATATACATGAGTTCACAGAACACAACATCATGACACCAGATTTTGCTTTCTATAAAACAACAGCAAATATGGGATTATTTGTACCACCCTCTATTACAGATGCAAGCAAAAATCCAGCAGAATATGCTGAATGCAGTTCAAAGAGTGCAATATGAACAAGAAGTCATAATTAGGATTTCAATGTGATGAAACCAGCTTCTGTATCATGCCGTATTAGATGATTTTGAAAGTTGGACATGTGCTAGGCTGTAATTATTTCCAGCTGATAATGGTCACATAATCAAAACTGACATACTGAGTTTTTAAAATTAAATAATTTTGTAGTCAAAAAGTGGTTGCAATATCATTTACAAAATTTGACATGACTGTGAGCCCCATTTACAAAAAGTTTATTTCTGTCTTTGATTGAAATTTCTCAAGCACCTTCCCTTGCATGGTCACAAGGATGTTTCCAGGCACACATTTTATGACCAGAATATGAGGCCATCCATAAAGAATAAATGACAGATGTTATCATCTAATACTCATATTATACCTATGTAGTGTGCCACAGAAATCAGTAATGGACCCCCTCCTGTTCCTAGTATTTGTAAATGATTTCAGCTCTCATGACAGTACTTTCAATTCGCAGATGACTCAACTCTGTACTCAAAAGGCATTGATGCCAGCAAGGCTCAATAAGTAGTAGATGCTATCTTTGATGCTACAAAGAAAGGATTTGTTATAAACAAAATGAAAATAAATGAAGAAAAAATGCAAGAATTGGTTTTTAGCCTCTATGACAAAGGATACCTAAAACGTGCAGGTACTGTGGAGCTTTTGGGGTTAATGATGGAGAGTAAACTCACTTGGCAACAGCACACTGCACATGTATATGGCAAACTGTCATGACTCATTCACCTCCTGAGGGAACTTAAGCATGTGATAACTGAGCAGTATATGCTGATAGTGTATTATTCATTGTTCCATAGCCATATCAGCTAGGGTCTGTTACTATAAGGTCACTTTATAGGCTGCAAGAAAATTTTACCACTACAAAAAAGCAACAAAGATCATTACTTTAAGCAGGAAACTGGACCACTGCAAACCCATCTTTACATATCTAGGTTTTATGACAATTTTCTGGGAATATGTCTTCACTGTCTCATGCATGTCAAAGAAAATCATGAAACATTCACCAACAGGAATGACATCCACAATTATAACACAAGCAGTCAGGAAGACACAGACATCCGAAGTTGTCAACTTTCTATGACATGGGACAGTTTTCCAACAGTAGCTATTAAAATGTTCAACCATCTAAATACTAAAATGCAGTCCTTGGACTTGGTGAAATTTTGAGGAAATACATCATAAAACCTATTCCAAAAACCACTGTACCATTTAAATGAGTTCTTTAATAGTGAAACAGAAAATTGGAGTCCCTAAACAACACACTTCCATACGGAATGAGGTGAACATGTACTTGTTAAAAATTTTTCACTCTATGTGTTGTTAAGTGTTATGCTATACTTATGAAAATTTGTTCTGTATTATTATGCATACTTAAGCTAACTGGTTTTTGTATTATAATGCTCATATAATCTTAAACTTATAAACACTGATGCAGTCCATCCAGTATTGACTGGCAAATGACGTAGGTATGGTAATATTCGAAGGTCATTGCCAGGCTACTAGGTGCACTACTGTCATTCTCTGCTTCCATATAAAACATGAGTAGTACATTTCTTAGGGAAAAACTAGACTCTAAAATGTGCTATGTAAGCTGACTGTCTGGAAGACATGACATCATCAGTTAAAACTGATGCCCTAGTGCTTATTATGAGATTACATCTTTCATCCACTTAGTTGCCACCTGATCAGCACGTACCTCTACGAGTGCACGAAATGTTGCTTCGTTACAATATGCTACATGATTGAGAGAAACCTTAGGAAAACAAGCAATCACACAAGAACACGTGGAGAAATGAGCACCTGCCATACACAGGAAGTATTGCACAACTGAATATATGAGGGTGACCTGAAAAGTAATGCCTCCAAATTTTTAATGTGAAAACTGTTCAAGCTTTTTAAATAAAGAAAATTTTATTGACATTCTACATATTTATTCTTCATGCCTACATATTTGCAGCCCTTTGCCACTAGATGACTTGAAACTGTAGTATTTAATAAGTTTGTGCTTAAAATGACTATGTTATTGTGAGAGAACAGCATACTGTAATAAAGTTTTGAATTGAACTCATTCATCCACACAGGGACCACCCTCTCCTCCAGCATGACAATGCCCAACCACACATTAGTGCTGTGACATGTGCAGAAAATCAGTGCTGTTGGTTCACAGTCATTGATCATTCCCCATACAGACCGACTTTGCTCCATCCAAATTTCACCTGCTTCCAAAACTTAAGAAACACCTTTGACAACTCCACCTTGATAGTGATGAAGTGGTGCAAGCAGAGGTGAGGATGTGTCTCTGTCAAACATTCTACGCTGAGGGTGCCAACAACTTGGTTTCTCACAGGAAGAAATGTGTTAGTTGCCAAGGTGACTATGTTGAGAAATAAATATGCATACATGAAGAATAAACAAGTAGAATGTTAATAACATTTGTTTTATTTTAAAAAACTGTAAGATTTTTCACATAAAAAATTTGGAGGCATTACTTTTCAGCATGCCCTCATAGATATGGAGAATGTCCATCATCTGCATGAATGTTGTAGTAATATGTATTTACATGCTACCTGTTTCGAGGCTAATATGATTTTCATTTGAGGAAGTGACTAATACAATACAGAGCACAAACAATGTTGAAGAAAACAGTGTAACTGCCAATTTTGAAAATATATTGCAAGAACAATTCAATAATTATTCTTCACATTTTGGAGTGAATGAATTTCAAAGTATATGTGCTGTAAAGGCACTCACAAGGTAGTAACCTAACAAAACAATTCGCTCTATATTTTTATTACATAGGGAATATTTCTGTCTCTCTGGCTGAGTACATTCTGTGAACTATGTGATTTAAAATCAATGAAATCTGTATTAAACAGTAGTATCATTTCATGTGCTAGTGAGCCTGGTGCTCAAACTTAAATTTTATAGAAAAATATGGTGATATTAATTTAATGTTGTGGAGTGCACATAGCAGTATTACCATCCATTCTTAATATTTTTCCACACAAGCAACGTATCATTCCCCCCCCCCCCCCCCCCTTGCTTTCACTTATGAATTTTAATATTGTAATAGGCAGTTTGCTAGAAGTAAGAATAAAATTGCCCACGGTGAGACCGATGACCACATAGTTTGGTCTCTTCCCCCAAACAACCCAAACTGCCATGGAGAAATATATTTGTTCATTTTTCTACCAGTTTAAATGAATGGAAAACATCTACCACCCATAAGATTAAGACAGCAATGTCCTATGTGTTCTCATAGAAATTACCATTTATATGAACATGGTTGTTAAATGAAGTACACTAACAAAACTTGTCAAAAGAAATTTAAATGAATATTTCAAAATGCCTACACTATAAAATATATGGCAACATTTTACCCTCTTCAGTCCTAGGTGTACAGATATGTGGACTTTGAGGTTCCATTTTGTAAAATTAATAAAATTAGCATATCATATGGTGAAATCTAGCAGCAAAAACTGAAGCTACACGAACATGTACTGCTGGTCCTGAGTTGGATTAAAAATGGTTAGTAATGTTATGAAGTGAACTCTGACATCCACATATGTGTACTCAGAGGATCAAAAGATTAATGCAGAAGTCACTTGAAAACCACCTTTTTTGCAGTATCTATTTTACCTACTCCCTTTGTCAGAAAACTTCCAGAACAGGCTTATGTCTGAGTTTGCTTTACTAGAAAGGAACAAATGTTGTTTATATGCTTCCTGGTACTTGTGCATCCTTGAAATGACCTTGGTTAAATTTCAATGCAAACTCACTAGGTGGGAGGGCTGGGGTTAGTAAGACACTGTCTGGGTTCCTGGTGCATTAGTTATGGTGACATAGTGGGTGTTGATTGTGAGCAAAGAGTGAACATTAAGTTATATGTTAATCTCAGGAAAACCCCTAGTGAAACATGTACAATGATAAAGCAAGCATTTGCAGATGAGGCACTTTCAAGAAGTCATGTTTTTGAGTGGCATAAATGGTTTCATGAAAGCAGATATTTAGTACAAGGTGATCCCAGAGGTTGTTGCCCATCTACAGCACATACCGATACAAATGTGGAGCATGTAAGGCAGTTATTTGAAGAAGACTGTCACATAACTTCACTTATGACATCAGAACAACTTGATTTGAATCATGATGTGTGTCATATGATTTTATGTGAAGATTTAGAGAAACGGAAACTCAATGCAAAACTCATCCCTTGCACACTTACAGATAAGCTGAAAGAGGAAATGTGAAATATTTCTGCTGGACTGCTGGACAGAGCCAGATGTGATTCCACATCTACGTCTAAGATTATTGCTGGGGATGAAAGTTGGTGCTACCAGTATGACCCTCACATTAAGCATCAAACTGCTGAATGGTGGAGTCCTGGATCATCAGCCATGAAAAAAGTCAAACAACCACCTTCAAGAACAAAGACAATGTTGATTGCATTCTTTGATAGTAAACAATTAGTTCACCATGAGTATGTTCCTCCAGGTCAAACACTGAACCATACTCTTTACATTGAAACGTTTGTGACAAGAAATTCAATGTCTTCATCCTGGTATGTGGCAGTCTCGAGACTGTTTCTTACTGCAGGGCAATGCAAAACCCCATACCACTTCATCTGTTGCTGAGTATCTGGGCATGTTGCTGCCATCTCACATCCACCATATTCGCCCAACCTCTCACCTTGCAAATGAAAAGACAACTGAAAGGAAAGCTTCATCAAGATATCAGACATCCAACAGGCTCTGACAAATGAACTTACAAGCATTACAGTTGACAATTTCCTTGCTTCTTCCAAGAGCTACAGAAATTTTGGGGACTGTGTATAGATCACCAAGGAGCTATTTCGATAGAAGCTAGGATCATTATTTGGTAAGTACAGTTTTCTATTTTTTTGAAAACTCTCTTAGAACTTTTCTGACAAAGGGAGTATATTTGCAGAATGGATTTCTGGATCATTCGACAGTTGTGATTATTAATTTTCATGGTTCAAGATTGATTATGTGAAATGGACCGATCTGGAAAATAAAACTATGTTATCAGAAAAAGAATGTTTAGATGATCAGATATATGCAAAAATACCTTCAGGTATGGAGCATATAATTTAAGTGTGAAAATTAACTCAAGTCTGGCCAGAATTCATATGGAACTGAACATTTCAATTGATATATGAAAATTCTGAGGGGGCAAGACAACTGAAAGGAAAGCTTCATCAAGATATCAGACATCCAACAGGCTCTGACAAATGAACTTATAAGCATTACAGTTGACAATTTCCTTGCTTCTTCCAAGAGCTACAGAAATTTTGGGAACTGTGTATAGATCACCAAAGAGCTATTTCCATAGAAGCAAGGTATGAAAGTCAGACATTGGTGTATGTGAGCTTCCCAGGCTTTTGTGTGATTATATAGTACACGACAGCATGTGCAGCAGCTGATATTTCACAGCAAATTGCTTTCTTGTGAGCGAAGATCTTATGTCCTACTTTCAGTACATGACACCACAGGTGCATAAACATACACTTGAAATATGGAACTAATCTATCTGAATTGACTGTGCATCCAAGATTCATCAGTGCTTCAGTAAAGTGAATTCCAGGGCAGCAACAATGAAAATGAAGTTAAGCCCCCACTTAGTTGCAGTTGACAATTGTGTTGCTCACAGCACCACAAAACTACGTGTTGTTTCCAGTCAGCAACAACTTCATTGTCAGTTCAAAAAGAAAGTCCACTATTTTTTCTAAATTAAAGAAAGAAGTTTTACCTTGTTGATCACCTGCTTTATACTAAAGGCACATTACCTCAGTTTTTCTATTTTCAACATTGTTTTGACAAACACATATACACCACAATGGCAAATGGATTTATGTTACATGTTTTGTCATAAATTATACCATCATATGTGTGCCTCATTTAACACAATGACTACTGTGAGGTCACCAATCGACACAGCAGAAGTTCACTCCTGACACAATATATTTACTAGCAGTCACTTACTTCACTCTGTTTAGCGTAGTACATCTACTGATGGTGTGCAAAGTGGCAAAAGACAAAGTTCAACATGTTGAACTAGATTTATACCCAATTTCCTGTATGCCCACATCAACTAAATGAAGAAATTAAATGAAACACACAGCACTGCACAATATACTGTACTAAACTTAGCAGAATATGTGGCCACCAGTGGGCACATGGCATCATGTTTGATGATTAAATTTAAAATTAATGAATTAATTATCTGTATAGATGAATTAGAGTCCTCAAACCCAACTGACATAATCTGCCACTTTGAACATCATGTGACCATTGGTATAGAACTTTTAAGTGTTACAGGATTTAGATTAGCATCTCACTTTTGTAGAGCAGAAATGGAGAAAGGAGGAGTTGCCACATTCATCACAAACTGTTATAAATTTAAGAGCACAGACATTCATAAATTTTGCCTAGAACAGCATACAGAAGCATGTGCAACAGAAGTAGAACTTCATAAAAAAATCCTTCATAATATTAAGTGTACATCGAACACCTGCAGGTAACTTTAATCTGTTCATAAACTACCTTGAAGACCAAAAAAATGGTTCAAATGGCTGTAAGCACTATGGGACTTAACATCTGAGGTCATCAGTCCCCTAGACTTAGAACTATTTAAACCTAACTAACTTAAGGGCATCACACACATCCATGCCCTAGGCAGGATTCGAACCTGCGACCGTAGCAGCAGTGCAGTTCCAGACTAAAGTGCCTAGAACTGTTCGGCCACAGCGGCCAGCTACCTTGAAGCTGTACTGGCCCATTGGCCCATTTAACAACCAAAAACTAAGAAATAGTGGTTGCTGGTGACTTCAACGTAGATTTCCTTAAAGACTGTCCCACTAAAAACTAATTTGAGTTAGTAACACCATCATTCAACTTAATTCCCACTGTAAAGATCCCAAATAGGGTGGTCAATTGCTCACAAACAGTCAATGATAATGTCTTTATTGAAAAGTCCAATGAACAAAATGATATTGTGGAACCAATCATCAATGGCCTCTCAGACCATGACATGCAGTTCCTTGTGTTAAATATTAGTACTGAACAGGATATAAAATCTGTTAAATCTGAACTCAAGAGGGTAATCAAAGAGCCAAAAGTTGATTGTTTTAGGGCAGTCCTCAGAGACATTAACTGGAGTGATGTTTACTGTGCTCATGGCATGAATGAAAAATATAACACTTTTGCTAATAAAGTGCTTACCTTATTTGACCACTGTTTTCCCCCAAAACTAACCAAGGTTAGAGCAAAGTCAACAAACAAGCAATGGACTACTCAAGGAATAGCAGTATGTTGTAAAACAAAAAGAAAACTGTATATGTCAATCCGAAAAAGTTCTTATGTTGATGCTATACCACATTGCAAGAAATACTGCAAAATATTGAAGACTGTAATATGGACATCAAAGCAAATATATTACAAGGAAAAGATAGTCATATCAGATAACAAAATAAAGACAATATGGGATATAGTGAAGGAGGATACCAGTAGAACCAGACATGAACAGGACAAATATCATTAAGTGTAAATGATACATTGGTGACAGATGTGTATAGTGTTGCATAACTTTCTAACAAACATTTTATAACTGTTACTGAAAAGATGGGTTTGTCAAGTTCTGTAGATGCTGCCATGGGATACCTCAGACCAGACATTTCAAGTAACTTCCATACTATGAATTTGACCCTCACTACCCCAGCAGAAGTAATGCCCATCATAAAATCTTTAAAATCAAAAACATCTAGTTGGTATGATGAAATATCAACAAAGTTAATTAAAGAATGTGATTCTGAGTTAAGCAACATATTAAGCTATCTGTGTAACCAGTCATTTATCAGTAGAATATTTCCTGAATGGTTGAAATATGCTGAAGTTAAGCCATTGCTTAAGAAGGGAGATAAAGAAATAGCATCAAATTTCCATACAATTCCAATTTTGCCATCCTTCTCAAAAAGTTTAGGAAAGGTAAGTTACAATCGGCTTTATAACCATCTTGTCACAAATAACATATTCTCAAATTTGCAGTTCGGATTTCTAAAGTGTTCTGATACTGAAAAGGCTATCTACGCTTACAGTGAAAATGTACTTAATTCATTAGGCAAAAAATTGCTGGCAACTGGTATATTTTGTGATCTGTCAAAGTCATTTGACTGTGTAAATCACAATATCCTTTTAAGTAAATTAGAATATTATGGTGTAACAGGAAATTCTGCAAAGTGGTTCAAATCTTATATCTCTGGCGGGAAAGAAATGGTGTTATTAGGAAAGAGACATGTATTAAGCTATCAGGCATCATCTAACTGGGAACTATTTCATGTGGCCGGACACTACAAATCGCGAGTGTGTTAGTGCTTCAAATATAAACGTAAAGACTAAAAAAGATGTGTAATATACAGATATCACGATTTTTATAGCACTTCTAAGTGTATTGTGCGTCATATTATCACAAAAATAGAGGAAAGGAGGAAGTAGAAACAGTTCAACATAGTGAACCGTAACCTAGCCACTTAACAGGCTGTATGTATCGCCTGTGGACAGTGAAGCCGACCAGTTTCAATATACATTTGATTCATTTCATAGTATGGATAATATTGATAACGTGACAGTTTCAGAAGTTAAATCTGTGAACACTAAATGTGATATACAACAGTACATCGGAATATGGAAATATATCATTTTATTAACAACTCATGCACAATGGCCGCCTGCAGCAATGAAAAATCGAGTACTTTTTCGAAGTATGTGAACATACATGAAATAAACCCTGTTACTGCAACAAAATAGCAATAAAAGGCGTAATGTGTATAAAGCGTAAGCGGAAATTCCATTACTCGTTTACTAATGCTACAAATAGAGTGAAAAATTGGAAATGCATTCAGTGTTTTCGTAATGCATATCACGACCTTGACCATGTGAAAACCTGTGACTGTGAATGCAAAAAATTAAAGAGTCCTCAAAACTGTACAAGAGGAACTTATGAAGGTGAAATCAGTGATATGCACACTAACTAATGGCTTACAGAGACAAGAATCGTGTAGTAAATATGTTTACAATAGTATAGAAAAAGGGACAAGTTAGCATAAACAAACTAGAAGTGTCTGTACTAAAACACGATCTTCCACATAGGGTCCATAACTCTGTACAACGGATACCGGTAACCACAATCACAAATGAAAGCAAGACTACAATTGCCTTCGTGGAAAAGCAATACATAGACGCTAAGACGAAAACCGAAAATATAGATTGCCTCTGACAGCCATGGCAGAAGTTGTGCTGGAAACATGAAAATCTAGCTAGAAATAACTACGAAATTGAAGGAAAGGTAATGCCTGGAGTCCCAATGAATGAGATAACTTAAAAAAATGCAGTGACTTTCATAAGCTGAATAAATAGGATTATGCTGTTATCTGGGCTGATGCTAATGACGTAGCAAAAAATGAAGCCAACATGGCACTTCATTCACTGCAGAAAGCACTGTCAGACGTACGCAATACAAATGTGGTTGTAGTGGAATTTCCTCACAGACATGACCTAGCTGATTGGTCTTCTGTAAATCAACAGCACAAATAGAAAATTAAAAAAGTAATACTAGGCTCTCAAAATGCAAAAGTCATTAACACACCTAATAGCAAAGAGCTATTTACCTCATATGGGCCGCATCAGAATGCTACAGGCAAGGAACTTATGGCAAAAAGGATTCTAGTGTTAGTGAACATGAAGACTTAGGATAACAAACCAGTGATTGAACTCAAGTGGAAGGACACAACTGCAAATAATGAGCTAATGACTGTATCTTTAGCAAATAAACCAGCACCATGTGCAGCTGAAAAAAGACAAGCAGCCAATCCAGATATCAACTAAAGAAAAAAATATCCCAAAGAGCCCTTTGGAAATGAAAACACAAATAAGGACACTAAATAAACCTGCAGTATGGTTCAAATGGCTCTGAGCACTATGGGACTTAACTTCTGAGGTCATCAGTCGCCTAGAACTTAGAACTACTTAAACATAACTAACTTAAGGACAACACACACACCCATGCCCGAGGCAGGATTCGAACCTGTGACCGTAGCGGTCACGCGGTTCCTGCAGTATGTATAGATGAAAAGAAGACTTCCTACAAGCAGTCAATCCAGATGTCAGAAAGAAGAATAAATAGGAATCGAGCAAGAGCAAAGAAAATTCCAACATGCTGTGCATGTAGATCAACACGCAGAAAGAAGCCACTGCAGAGAAGTCAGGATTTTTGATGGGATCAGACTTGCTGCAACACCATGTAAAAAAGACAGTGAAGATCAATGCTCAGGCAAGTACTGCATCATCTTCTTACATGTTAACAAGCAACACAAGAGACAGTATCAGTGGATTAAAGAAAGTGACCAGGCCTAATACTCCAAGCATCTGTGTGACAGATAAAGACAAAATATTAACTTTTTTACAATCAACATCTGTTGCATTAGGAATAAGATTTTAGAATTAAAACATCTTTGTAATGATTTGTTTGTGGACATTATATATATATATATATATATATATATATATATATATATATATATATATCTGAACACTGACTAAAAATTGAGGAAGTAGACATCCCTCAGGGGTATGTTGTGGCTGATATCATGTGTAGAAAACAGAGAAAGAATGGTGGTGCAGGTATTTTTGTAAGAGAAGGAGTGAAATTTTCTAAAATTGATGTAACAACTTATAGCTCAGAAGTACATGCCGAGTTCGGTTGTGTTAAGCTGCTGAATGAAAATGCAGTAGTAGTTAGCCTATATAGATCCACAGATGGTGATTTTAACCTATTTATTGAGAAACTTGAATTACTAATATAAAAAATTTTGAAATTTAAGACAAGAATTGCTGTTTGTGGAGATTTCAACATTGAAATGGCTAACACAGACAAACAAGTCATAAAAATATTTTTTAATGTATTAAGATCATTAAACTTGTACTGTACAAATAATGCAATGGATGCATGCTTGGTCAACATTATAGTTAATTTAATTGAGGAGGCTTTTAGTCACATTTGCAGGACACTTTGTAGATCATGATCCTTTGCTCCTGACACTTAATAAAAGGCAGCCAATTAAATGTACCGAACCTAACTTTGTACTGGTGAGAGGACAAAAAGGGGAGTACATTACACTGTTTATTGATAAGTTAAGGAAGGGAAAGTGGGACTGGGCATACAAATGACAACCAAGGAAATTGGGGACAGAAATAGCCTTTGATAACAATTTTGAGAAATTTGTAGAACTATGGTATTCTTGTTCTCCATTAACAAAAGCTAGAACTACAAGGAAACCTAAAAATAAAATGCTTAGCTGGTTTACCAAAGAACTTTCTGAAATTAGGGAAAACTTGTACACATTACACTGGATTTACAAGCATGCCTGTATTCACAGGACTGAGCAGATAGAGAGAGAATTTATAACTCGTATACCAAATCAAAAAAATTCTACAGAACTAAGCTCCTCCCCACAAAAAAACTAGCATCTGAAAGTGCTCCCAATAAATGCAAGGCAGCATGGCAAATTATAAATCAAGGTCTCACTCCTAAACACACTCAAGTGCCTTTGGTGGATCCTGAGGTACTAAATAACTTTTTTATTAATTCAGTTAAGGAAGTAACAAACAGTATTAAAGAAACAACTTGCTCCACAATGGACCTGCTGACTAACCCTCTGCCCAGTGAACATGTATTTCACTGGAATCCTATCACACCCACTGACAATTTAAAAACTGTTGCCAAATTTTCAAATTCAAAAAGTATGGATTGCTACTGGTTGTCCAATTACATTATTAAGAAATACAACACACTTAATATGCTCAACATTAACCAGTATTTTCAATAAATGCTTAGAATTTGGAATTGTCCATAAACACTCAAGATATCTAAAACCATCCCAGTTTATAAAAAGGGGAATAAAAAACTCCCTGAAAGCTATTGACCAATTTCAATTGTGCCCATATTGTCAAAATTATATGAGGCACTAATGCACAACCAGCTAAATACCTACTTTGAAGATCATGGCTTACTTTGTAACTTTCAGTTTGGATTTTGCAAGGAAAAAAACACAACTGTTGCTGTTTTAGAAATCATTGATTGATCGTTATCTGCTACTGAAAACAAAAACAAAGTATCACTTGTATTATGTGACTTAAGCAAGGCATTTGATTGCATTCCTGTTGACATCCTACTAAAGAAATTGGAATACTATGGATTGCAAGGGAACACTTTAGCCATCATCACTTCTTACTTGAACAACAGGAAACAATTCGTTTCAGTCAGGAATATGCATTCTTCCTTGCCCGAGATAGATAAAGGTGTTCCCCAAGGATCTATCCTCGGGCTGCTTTTTTTCATTGTTGCAATCAATGACCAGCCTTACAACATACCACATCCTGTCATATGTTACGCAGATCATACTATACTGTTTACATCTCATCATAACCTCTCGGAACTCAATCACATAACAAAAGAATCTTTTGACATAGCTGTGGACTGGTTTACTGCTAATAAACACTTTTGTAATCCTGATAAAACACAACAGTTGACACAAAGCATGACAAAGGATGTAGACACAAAATCAGTAAAACTTCTACGTATTCACATTGACTCCGAACTTAATTGGCAAAAACATATCAATCATGTCTGCAAAAGATATCTCGGGTATCATACCTCTTTTTGAAACTAAGGGACATGGTAAGCATGGATTACCTTCAGATGACATACTTTGCACTTTTCCAATCACACATATCATATGGCCTTATTATACGGGGACATTCTCCCCATGTCGATAACATTTTAAAAATACGAAAGAAAGTTATGCGCTTAATTTGTAAGACAGGTCTTTGGAACATTGTCGGTCCACTCTTCACCAGGCTCAAAATACTAAACCCACTCAGAATTTTCAGTAAGTTACCAGTATTTTGTCAGACCATGGATAATATTAGTTTTAAACATAAGTGGTACAACTGTTTAACAGATCACCCTTTTTATAATATTAAAGAATGCTTTGATTTACCGTATTATTATATTAACTTTTAAAAATTGTTACTTTTAATCATATTATTATGTACTGGATAAACTTTGTAGAACTAATATTTAATGCTACACATTGCAATGTAACAATATGAGGAATTACGTTCTTCATCTTGTGTAAGAACATTTCACAATGTTGCTCATCATAAAGTACAGTTGTAAAAAGTGTTTCAAGAACTTACAAATAAATGCAGACGATGATAAAAAGAAACAATATTCCAGCAACTTTTCACTGAAACACCTTGCACTAATAATTTTGGAAAGCTTATACAGGTACAAAGAAGACACCCTAGACAATGAGATAGCAATTGCAAGATAGGTAACATTTATCCACTAATATAATGTTTATTTATTTCAATAATTATTTAATCATTGACAACACTTGAATAGCGAATTCTGTGCATTAAATTTTGTTTCTGTATATCCATGAACATTTTTTAGAAGGAAAAGTAGCATTATAATGTGTAGCAGTGAAAAACCATGTTACTGTAATGTTGCCTCTGAATTCTTTTGAGAGTAAAAAAACAACTTGTACATCACTTCTCAATATGAGAAAAAACTAGTGCTGTCTCCTGTAGTACACTTATAATAAAGTTCCAGTACTACAGAGTTGGAGAGAATGCTCTTAACCTTACTGAGTCATAACTAAGCAACAATAGCTATAAACAGTCACAGATCAGACTGCTTGCCTGTTACAAAAGTCAGTGCACAGGAATGCAGCAGAAATGAAACTGAACAACTATGGGTTTAATCAGATTAAAAATAACCTAATTGGGACAGTGTCTACCAGTTAGAAGGATAAAATAATATATGGGATGAATTATATTCAATTCCGTTGAGGCATCCTAACTATTTTCATGGAATTAAAATACACACAGTTCTCAGTCAGTGGGAAAGAAGAGTTAAGTTAAAACTACAAGCTAGATTATTCAACTTAGACAGAATATCCATGACATCCATAACCTCTATGTAGTGTAGAAATCATCTGTGCTGCATATTTTCAAAGAAAAATATACCAGTACTAAACAAAGTTCCAAATCATAACTCCTAACTCTCAAGAAACATGTTAATCACTATCAGAGTTGGTAAAAGTAAGCCATGCCTTCTGGAACCTCATCAACAAATACTGAAAAACATGTACGAAAATGGTAGGGAAAGCAATTACTATCAGACCTGAAGCTCAACTGATACAAGATCAAAAAACTGTTTGCAATGTTTTTAACAAACATTTTATCTCCCCAAATGGCACCATAATACCAGAGACAGATCAACTCAATATCCCAATACACTGCTACACCACAGGTAAAGGCTTTGAATTTTAGAAATTAAAAGAAGCAGAATAATTCTACAGCTAAAAAACAAACACTCAAGCAGTTGGAGCAGTCTTTTCAGCAGATTAACTAAAAAAAGGTACCATAATTGTGGTTAAACTAATTACATATCTCATCACTATTGTAGCATCAGAGAAGGTATTTTTCATAAAGCTTTATCAGTCCAACACAAAAAAGACCAAAGGAGGAATCATCATCCTATAGACCAGTATCACTGATTCATATATTTACAAAGATTTTTGAATCAGTGATGGTGGCACAGCGTAGTGTCTTCATTACGAACATTCTGCTCACAGAAAAACAACATAAATATTGCAAAGATCACAACACCACAACAGCTGTAGCAGAATTTTTGAACCAAGTCTATACCATAGTTTTATAGATGAAGGAATGCATACAGTGGCTTATTTTTAGATTTGACAAAGGCTTTCAACCTCATTAACAATACACTTCTCTTCCAGAAATTGAGGGCATGCAATACCATGCACACATCTCTTTCACTCCTATCTACTTACTTAAAAAACTGTAAACAATACACGATTATAGATTATCAAAAGGGTGTGAGAATAATCAACATTCAGTCTACGACTGAGACAGCAATGCAGGGTGTGCTTCAGGGACCAATACTGGGCCAATTGCTTTTTCTTGTGTATGTAAACGATATTATACAACCTCCTAATTCCCATACAGTTACTTATAGTTACTGCTGTTTTCTGGTGACAACAACTAGAATATAACATATTTTTCAGCACATGTGATGTCTGATGTGACTACATATTTTAGGAAATACAACAAACTCACAGTTACTGAAGTGCAAAGCAGGCAATTCATGCCAAAGATATGTAGGAAATATTTTTTGAATTTAGTATATAGACAATGAAGATAGTAAATTCATTTATCTGCACTTGGATGGCTATCTTCAATGGAAAAACTATCTTAACCTTATATGTACGAAAATTAAGAGTTCACTGTACTTGCTTAACCATCTGTCCAAAGTTGTATTTTTAAAAAATGCTGAAAAAATGTTCTGGGGGATAGTTTCTCCATTTGTAAGTTAGAGGATGGAGCTGTGAGGTGTGTTTGAACAGAATACTGGTGCAACAAAAGAGAGATATTAAGCTAATACATGGGGTGATAAAAAAATTTTAAGCCATTGGGATCACACATCCAAATGTCAAGATGAACATAATCACAACAAAAAAATGAGCACAGCTTTTATAAGCAGAGAACAAAATTAAAAGTAACTTACCGCAGCCCATAAATCAGAGGCTCAGTGTGGTACAACAAAGGGAATCTAAAATCAGTGAGCACAGAGGACATGGGCATGGACTGCAGACAAGTGGAGGCACTAGGTGGGAGTGTGAACTGACTGAGCAGCATGCTGAAATAGTCTGAACATTTGTGATTAACACTGTGTCCAGGTGCCACAGTGGTTAACACAACTGTCTACTAAGTAGGAGATCCTAGGTTCAAACTCTGGTCGGGCACACACTTTCACTCATTGCTGCAGATTCCACACAAAGTCCTGATGCAGCTGATATCATCAGTTCTTTCGCTTTGCTTTCCTTCCCCCACCCCCTAGCTGCCTTCCATTTACATAATGTTAGCAAAACCTCATTCGCTTATGCATATTTTGCATTTTTCCACTCACCTTACCTATGGAATCCTTCTATAGGTAACTGCCCCCTGCCCCGACTCAAAAATTGCTTTTAACTGCCAAAAAAAGACTATCAGATGTTTTGTGCACTTACTCAAAGAGAATAGTGTAAAGATCATTTCAGAGGGCTTAATATTATGATGGCCCCAGTCTGTGCATGAATAGTTGCCACCTCAGCGATACAGGGAATTTAAGTAGTTTTAATCTTACAGTGTTAATACGTGCACACAACATAAGGAATCAGTTGATTTACCCAACAGGAACTTAGCTAAGGTTCATAACAGCCACACATATCTTTGCCTCAGATTTTTCAACAGACTTTCAAAAACAGTCCATTGTGTTTGTTCCCTACAGTACATTTAAGATTGTTTTAGCAGTGTGGTTTAACAATAAAGCACACTAATCAATGAAATAGCATGAGGAATTGAATTTAAGTGAAATAAAGTTCTGACTAATCACTGTCACACCAAGTTGTAATAACAGAGCATACCAGCAAATGCAAATATTCACATAAAATGGTCTACTAACAAGTTCCCACACATATAATTCTGAGATTATATGTAACATTGTATCGCTAATGTAATTACGATGGTATTTTATGTACTCTGTCTCATACCTTTGTATGTACTGCAAATACTTACACTGATAACATATAAAGTGTTTGAAGGTGAATACATAAAATAAAATAAAATATCTTCACATTGTCCATAGATAAACAGGAACCTTAGAATCATATAGCTATAAAATCTGTACACAGGGGCCTATTGATTGAAAAGAGTTTTTTGGGGACACCATATTGCTTAACCCCATTGACAATTAACCCTGCTTCCAAAGGACTATTCCTGGTGATGACTGTGCACTCTGTGCTTTTGTGTAGAACAAATGTGCTTCTCTCCTTGTGTACTGTTAACTGAGAATATATTTTCATACAGTATTGTGTTGTGTATGTTTCACACTGTACCTTCACAGAAATCTACATTTGTGATCCACAAGTACTGTGAAATATGGCTAATATGCAATGAACTGGATACAACACATCAACATTGCAGCTATTGCTTTACCAGTGTGCATTGCAATTGCAAATTACATACAGTGCATCACAACTGATCCTCCAACAAAATGTATTTTGCAATAGTGACAGTGACAGTTGCCTGTGCAGTGCTTCAGCAGCCACTGATAATGCCAGACAGTGGCAGCCTATGACTGACATACTGTGTGGCTTCACACCCACCCCCGTCTTGAAAGTGGCCTTTTCTGACCCACTAGAGTCAGACCAATCATACTCACGATGTCTCATGCTAAATGATAACTCTTCCATGCCATGTGAACTAATTTTAAACCCAGTGCTGAAATAACTACCGATGCAGATGAACAGTCTACCCATGCCATCAACCACACCACATATGGAAATGGGAATCAGCCTGTGTTACCATTACAAACACTTCCATTACCACCCACAGATGTCATCTCCCACAAATTTAGTGTTCATCCCAAGCTATTCCCATTTCATTCTGCACAAGTGTGCGGGCACACACACACACACACACACACACACACACACACACACACACACACACACACGAGTGCGCGTGCACACACACACACACACACACACACACACACACACACACACACACACACACACAAAACACACACAAACGTGTTCCATTGATCAGTCTCACGGTAACTGTTATGATGTGGAATGTGTAAAATGCATAAAAAATGCACACATGAATCAAGGTTTTTTTTAAGCTTAAATTTTTTATTACCTACCCCATTCCTTTAAATTTCACAAAATGCATATATTACGCCTATAGATTTATTTATTCCTATTCAAGAATTCATCTATGGTATAGGAGGAGTTGTCACAGAGATATGATTTCAATTTATTTTTGAAACTATTACTGCTGCCTGTCAGACATTTTATTTCATCTGGTAATTTATTGAAAACTTTTACAGCAGCATATTTTACCCCTTTCTGTGCCAAAGATAGGTTAAGTAGAGGACAGTGTAACTCTTTCTTTCTTCTGGTGTTATAACCATGAATGTCCCTGTTGTTTTTAAACTGGTCCATGTTGTTGAGAAAAAATTTCATACTGAGTAAATGAACTGTGATGTTGTTGTAAGAATTCCTAACCTTGTAAACAGATACCTACAACATGTGCAACTATGAGCTCCACATATTATTCTAACCACTTTCTTTTCAGCAGTGAATACTTTTTGCCTAAGTGTTGAGTTACCACAAAATATTATTCCATATGACATTAGAGAGTGAAAGTATGCCAAGTATGTTAGCTTGCTAATTTCTATATCCTCAAAATTAGCAATTATTCTGATTGCAAAAGTTGCTGAACTTAGTTACTTTTGAAGACCCAAAATATGAATTTTCCAATAAAGATTCTCATCTATATGTATATTCAAAAACTTAGTATGCTCTACCCTGGCTACTGACTTCTGTTGATATGTTATATTTATTGAAGGAACTGTACTTCTTTGCATTAGTATTGATGTACTGTGTTTTTTCAAAGTTCAGAGCAAACCCATTCGCAGAAAACCAACCAGTAACTTTTCCAAAGACATCATTTGTATCATTTTCTATTAGAGTGTCTTTTACTGGATTAATAATGATGCTTGTATCATCAGCAAACAGTGTCAGTTTAGCTTCTTGTTTCAGATAAGATGGGAGGTCATTCACATATATCAAGAACAGAAGGGGAACACCTGATGTAATTTCACCCATTAGATGAAGTGGTAAACTTCCTTAAATCACTTAAACCATATAAAGAAATGTTTTGCTTCCTATTCTGTAGATATGACTAAAAACACTCTTATGCTGTTCCATTTATACTGTGGAATTATAATTTCTGTAACATAAAGTCATGGTTCACACAATAAAATTCTTTGGATAAGTCACAGAAAATTCCTATCGGTGACATTTTACTATTTAAAGACACTCTTGTGTTGGCAGTGAAATTGTATATTGCTGTTTCAGTAGAAGAGCATTTTTGAAATCCAAACTGTGATTTACTAAGTATTCCATTACTGTTGAGATGGGTAACCACTCTTGAGTTCATTACTTTGTCGACGATTTTTGAAAATACTGTAAGCAACGGTGTTGGCTGGTAATTATTGACATTTGTGGTGTCCCCTTTTTTGTAGAGAGGCCTGACAACAGTATATTTCAACCTATCTGGGAAAAGACCTTCAGTTACTGATGCATTACAGATGTGACTCAGAACATCTGCTGTAAGTGCCCCACATTGTTTTAATATATTATTAGAGATGTCATCTACTCAAACAGAAGATTTATTTTTTGAAGATTTAATGATTTTCCTTATTTTGCAACAGGTTGTTAGATGGAAATTAGTAATATTATTAATAATAATAATTATTATTATTGTTGTTGTTATTATTATTATTATTATTATTATTATTCATTCAACATTGAATGATTCATTGCATGTGTATAAAACAGGTTACAATTATTGATACATAGAACAATAAAACATTCTTCTGAATATGTCATTGATAAACAAAATGATGAAATTACAAATAAAATGGTTTGCTGAACACTATTTACATATTTTTCCAAAGCACTTGTTATTCTGCATGTAAGGATGCTATTCTTCTGATGTGTAAAATGGATTTTGTAACAGGAATTTCTTCAGCTGAAATTGAAGCTTATTGTGGGTAGGGTCATAACTTTACTGGGCAGTGTATTGGCTATCTTTAAACCTGCATATTGTGGACCCTTTTCATAGAGTGCTGCTCTATGGCTGCTGATGTAAAATTTTTCTTTATTTCTAGTATTGTACTAATACAAATTGGAACAAATGTTGGACTGCAGTCTTTTAACAAGTAATATGGCTTTCAGAATGTAAAGGTTTACTATGGTTAGTACACCAGTTTTTGGAAACAAGCCACGACATGAATCCTTATATTTTGCTCCACAGATGATTCTTGTAGCCCTTTTCTGAAGTAGCACTAGCTTATTTAGATTCTTTGTTGATGTTGATCCCCATATTTCTATTCTGTAATTCAGGTGAGAGGAAAATAGACCAAGGTATGCAACCTTTAGGACAAAAAGTAATCTTTGCAGAACTTGCTAATCATATTAATTGCAAATATATTCTTAGACAACTTACATGCTAGAGTGTCAACATGTGTCTCCCACTTTAGATTGCACTGAATTGTTAAACTGAGGAATTTTACTGCAAACTCCTTTTTTTACCAATTCATTGCCTACGTATAGTTTAGTTTCATCATTAAATCTACTGTTGTTAAACTCCATGAGACATGTTTTACTACTGGTTACATTTTAGTGGCTTTCATTAAAATACTGTACAATTTCATTTGTCACAATATTACAGTGTGTCTCTAGTTCATTAAATGATTCCTTTTTACATGCAATGGATGTATCATCTTCATACAGAACTATTTTTGAACGCTCCTCAATTAACTGAGCAGTTGCTATGCTCTTTGATTTACATTTTAAGAATATAATTTGATTTCCAAACATTAGGTTGTGCATCTGGAGAAAGTTTATAATTCTGCTGTATATGACTTTCTTTAACTATTTTGGAAAAGACTGGAAGCATTGAAATGGGTCTGTAGTTTTGAAATTTGAGTTTTTCTCCTTTTTTAAAGATTGTCTGGGAAGGTGCCTGACTCTTTTATATTATTTACTGCTACAGGCAGAGGTACAGACACACTTACTGTGCACACTTTTAATACATTAATACTGAGGCCATCATGCCCTGTGGAACTGGAAGTTTTTAGAGAGCTAATGATGTTAATTATGTCTTTGCAATTTCTGGGGGCTACATAAATGCTATACCTAGAGGGATTGCCTTTTAAAATTATACTGCTGGTAATTGTGTTTGTCATTGATAGCTTCCCCTATTGAACACAAATACTCATTTAATACACTCCTGGAAATGGAAAAAAGAACACATTGACACCGGTGTGTCAGACCCACCATACTTGCTCCGGACACTGCGAGAGGGCTGTACAAGCAATGATCACATGCACGGCACAGCGGACACACCAGGAACCGCGGTGTTGGCCGTCGAATGGCGCTAGCTGCGCAGCATTTGTGCACCGCCGCCGTCAGTGTCAGCCAGTTTGCCGTGGCATACGGAGCTCCATCGCAGTCTTTAACACTGGTAGCATGCCGCGACAGCGTGGACGTGAACCGTATGTGCAGTTGACGGACTTTGAGCGAGGGCGTATAGTGGGCATGCGGGAGGCCGGGTGGACGTACCGCCGAATTGCTCAACACGTGGGGCGTGAGGTCTTCACAGTACATCGATGTTGTCGCCAGTGGTCGGCGGAAGGTGTACGTGCCCGTCGACCTGGGGCCGGACCGCAGCGACGCACGGATGCACGCCAAGACCGTAGGATCCTACGCAGTGCCGTAGGGGACCGCTCCGCCACTTCCCAGCAAATTAGGGACACTGTTGCTCCTGGGGTATCGGCGAGGACCATTCGCAACCGTCTCCATGAAGCTGGGCTACGGTCCCGCACACCGTTAGGCCGTCTTCCGCTCACGCCCCAACATCGTGCAGCCCGCCTCCAGTGGTGTCGCGACAGGCGTGAATGGAGGGACGAATGGAGACGTGTCGTCTTCAGCGATGAGAGTCGCTTCTGCCTTCGTGCCAATGATGGTCGTATGCGTGTTTGGCGCCGTGCAGGTGAGCGCCACAATCAGGACTGCATATGACTGAGGCACACAGGGCCAACACACGGCATCATGCTGTGGGGAGCGATCTCCTGCACTGGCCGTACACCACTGGTGATCGTCGATGGGACACTGAATAGTGCACGGTACATCCAAACCGTCATCGAACCCATCGTTCTACCATTCCTAGACCGGCAAGGGAACTTGCTGTTCCAACAGGACAATGCACGTCCGCATGTATCCAGTGCCACCCAATGTGCTCTAGAAGGTGTAAGTCAACTACCCTGGCCAGCAAGATATCCTGATCTGTCCCCCATTGAGCATGTTTGGGACTGGATGAAGCGTCGTCTCACGCGGTCTGCACGTCCAGCACGAACGCTGGTCCAACTGAGGCGCCAGGTGGAAATGGCATGGCAAGCCGTTCCACAGGACTACATCTAGCATCTCTACGATCGTCTCCATGGGAGAATAGCAGCCTGCATTGCTGCGAAAGGTGGATACACACTGTACTAGTGTTGACATTGTGCATGCTCTGTTGCCTGTGTCTATGTGCCTGTGGTTCTGTCAGTGTGATCATGTGATGTATCTGACCCCAGGAATGTGTCAATAAAGTTTCCCCTTCCTGGGACAATGAATTCACGGTGTTCTTATTTCAATTTCCAGGAGTGTATATTAGCAATTTCAAGTTGATCTTCTACTACCATCCCATTGTGGTCAATATTAATGTCCTTACAACATTTGTCTCTGCCTGTTCTAAATCTGTTTATCACTCCCCAGACACCAGTAGTAACACTGCGTGAAGCCTGAAGCTTGTTTGCAATGTAGCTTCTCCTAGTCTGTGTTAATAAATCTTTATAGTATTCTTGATAAATTTTGAAGACCTCCTTTGGCTTGAAATTTTGTCTATTATTCAACATTGCACCATGGAATAATTTTAATTTTTCCCTTGCTTCAATGACATCATTATTTATCTAGATACTTTTGCTCATATTTTTAGTTTAACTTTTGTGGCCACAACTGGGCAAGTGGCACCAAAACAATAGTAGAACTCAGCAGCGAAGCTATCATAGGAAAACCTATCAGTCTCAAACCACAATATGTGAATTCAGTCTATTGATGTTATCATTATACATCATTCTTCTGCTTACATAAAGTTTCTTTTTAGTGACAAAGGGCATCTCATTTGCCTCCAATTGAAGCTGTGCTGCATGGTGATCCGAGATGGCTAGTTTTAGAACAGCTGTACTGTAGGAAAGATGGTTCATGTTTGTTATTATATTACCCAGACATGGTTTGCTTTTGCTAGTCTTTCTAGTTGTCTCACGGATAAGTGGCATCAGATTGAATTTATCGAGGTGTAGCTTTTTGGTGTTGGAATCATTGGTTAATAAGTGTATATTTATATCCCCTGTTATTATAGTGTTTACAGGGCCATTTAACCCAGAAATTGGACTGTCTATATATATCATCAAGTCAGATAGATTTTTGAAAAATGTATCCGTACAATCCCCTAGGTGGCCTATACACACCGATAATTGCTATATTTTCTCTACCCCATTCTAGATTTATTGCGACAAATTCTGTGATTCCTTCTATGCAGAATGTACTTACATCAATAACACTGAAATTACTTGCTTTAACAATGAAGGTAGCTACGCCACTCCCAGACTTGTTTTTCCTCCTAAAGGCAGAACAAAATTTCATGGAGAGTGGGAGAATAATGCTAATTGGGTCTTCAGTGTACTAGTGTTCAGTTATGTCTAAAATATCAGGTTTGTCAAGATATGTAATTATATCCACATCATTCTGCTTGTTTTTAAGACTACTGAAATCTGGTGTATGACATTAAGTCTGAGTGTCTCCTGCTGGACTATACAGGATGATTTAGGACTACCAAACTGTTCAGAAAGCTTTACAAGTTTCCCAGGCTTGTCTGCAGTGGCTGTGTGTGTGGTAAATTCTGATTTGGTGGGTTGGACCATTCCATGGCAATGCACTTATTTACACCGCTTTGTGGAGAACTTTGTCTCCTTTCCTAGACAATTAATTTTCTGACAGTCTTTTTGCATCTTTTATTCATGTGCATACTGTGAGTTGCATGTAGGTCTCTCTCTAGACTGCTGACATTAACCAGGCACACATTGTGAAATGTATTACATATTTCTTAAAACTGGCTCTTCCATGTACTGTGCGGCTTTTTCTTTTGAACTATTCTCACCAATCTTTTCACCTACACTTAAGAAATGGTTGTTAAATACATTACATATTTGTGTACTGTTGGGTAAGATGGTCTCAGTCCATTTAATAGTAATACTACCTACCCCAGTGGTTGTTTTTCTTGTCTCTCTTCCAACAAAATTCCACATTTTATTGCCCAAGTTGTTAATTTCATCTCTAATATACATTTTTTTTTTAAATTTTCAGACAACTTTTCTCAATATGTTACAATAATTTTTGTAGTGTAAAATTACTCCTGGGTCTTTACTAATTCTTGCTGTCTCATACAATTTTCTGTTTCTTTTTAAAGACACTTTAATAGAAAGAAAACTCTACTTATTCGGATAAGTTTACAAAACAGTTCACAGAGTGTCGGAAACCAAAAAAAGTGTGAAAGCAGCGTAATTTTACTGCACAACAATGGCTGTGATGTGTTATCTATGATAAATTATGAAAAATCCAAAAGTATGCAAAGTGCTCTTGCACCATCAAGAAGTAGTGTGTTTAGTAATTCCTGTAAAATAAATAGCGATATCTACAACAAAGTTTTAAGTAGTGGAAAGCATGCAGATACAAGACACAAGATTTTATTTCTGTCTGATAGTCATGAACAACACTATGCTAGATTATTAAATCACTTCCACGAAGTTATTTTGTGACATCCATTGACAAACCAAATGCAAAACTGAAATATGTTGTTAATAACATTGACGAAAAAGTAAAGGACTTGAAAAAATTTGACTGTGTTATTGTTCTGGCTGGAACAAATGATGTAGAATCAGGTATCAAGGATTAGCAATGCACTGTGAACGTGCTACTCACAAAAACTACGATCAATAAAGGGATTGTGTATACAGTACCATACAGATTTGACAGGGAGGACTGGAACGACAAAATATACAAAATGAACACGTTATTGATGGAATATGTTGCCCAGTAAAGCCAAGCTAAGGTACTGCATGTTTATCTGTTTTTAAGGATGACTGGTTATACGAAGTGTGGGCTACATTTGGTGCTGAAAGGGAAAGAAATTTTCATTATTCAGCCATGATTCAGCCCACCACACCGTCACTAATCTCTGTTAACTGCTTGCAACAGGCAGATCAGTCACTCACCGAAACTGTATGCTCACAATATGGGAAAATAACACAAGACAAAACCAAAATTTTAACTGTAAATATACATACTAGGGAATGAACAAGTGACAAGGAAGGAACACAGAAGACAGTATACGAAAATAACAGAAGAAGAAACCAAAAAGTTAACAGTAAATATGTCTTCAGTGGAACGAACAAATGGCAGGGAACCAGCGCAGAAGATAATATCACCATGTAAAAAGATCGACGAGGAAGCTGCACCAGAGTGGACAGAAGTTAAAACCAACAGCTCACGATGTAGCACCAGGCAGAAGTTAGCATCCAGACAACATATGAACGATTTTTTCTGGCCAAATCCACTGCAGAAGAAAACAACCAAGAAGTAGTCTAGGACTCCCAGAAGGTGAAAATCATGTTAGAAACGAAAAAAGACTAGGACCTACTCTTCAAAGAACTAACCGGGAATACAGAAGCGTCCGATTCCACCCGTCCGCTTTGACCCATGACGTCACCAATATGGCGGAAACGACCATTCTCAACGTCTCCAATATGGTGACATAAATGACAACAAACACGAAAATACATATAAAACCAACACACACATCTCTCTCCAAAAATATAATCAAACTAACGGCACCAGTGCAGAAAATTGGGGTTTTTGGGTGGGAACAAACTAAATATAAACACATGCAGGCACACACCACGAGCCCAAACCACACAAAACGATGACACAAAAACACCATAAAATTCCCAAGTTCCACTACACTTACAATATTGACAGGAATCAGTCACTTCCCTTCGCCTACATAACTCAACCGCAGTTGTCGATACCACAAATTAAAAACCAACTACTCGAAAAATTATAATCACACCACAACTATCGATATCACAAAACCAACACCTAAAACAACGATTGGAATCGGACACTTCCCTTGACCTGTATAGGTCAACAGCATCTCACGATACCAAAACACACAAAGCTATGACATTTTGGAATCGGACACTTCTCTTGAGCTATATAGGTCAACAGCAACTCACAATACCAAAACACACATAGCTATGACGACAAACTGCAATCGATCACTGCAGCTCAAATACAACTGACGATACCAAAAAAATTGAAATCGTGTACTTCCCCCTAAGATATATAAATCAGCCACAAGTGCCGATCCCAAAACATCAACCACCAACACATGCAGCAAATAATTCCAACCCAGCAACATATAAAAACCCCACCAAACATCATAACACACGAACAATAGACCCAAAAAAAAAATACTACTTTCCATAAAAAAGTTCCACTGCTACATACTTACACACAACTCGCATATTCTGCTTGCACACGGTGAATTTCACTATCTCCATCACAAGCCCAAAAAGTTGCAGAAACTTAATGATGGACAGCATGTCGTCCCCCATTTCAG
Source organism: Schistocerca americana (assembly GCF_021461395.2). Taxonomy (NCBI): domain Eukaryota; kingdom Metazoa; phylum Arthropoda; class Insecta; order Orthoptera; family Acrididae; genus Schistocerca; species Schistocerca americana. The sequence continues at coordinate 358,794,843 of NC_060130.1, read as the reverse complement.
CTCACAGATGAGCACTATTAAACTTAGAAGTCATATCCATACCTAACAAAAGAAGTCACAAATTGAATTAAATGACCTACCGCATGACAAACAGCAAACCAATAACATCAAATGACACCGCAATAACATAAACACAACAGGAACTTAATTCCTAACTCACTGAAACTAATTTCCCTTCTTCTATAACAGTCATGACCAATAAATGCACACTTCAAGCACCGACACCCAAATGAACCTAGTACACCACCAGAGGACACCATTAACCACAACAAGATGACATCTAAAAACACAACGCACTCATAAACTAAATTCTGCGCCATCATGACGTCATACAACACAACACCCTTACACCTCGGGTCAAAGCCGACGGATGGAATCAGACGTCTCCATTGACCCGAACTAACCAGGCAAGAAATAATTCTTTAACTCTCCTATATCATAATGTACAGGGCTTAACCAGTAAGCTATATGACCTAGAGGTCCGTTTGAATGGTTCATTGAAGGAGATTTCTATCTTGTGTGTAACTACTGAACACTGGCTGCAAGAAAAACAAAAATGTGCAGTTGGGATTTCAGACTTCCATTTGGTCAGCAACTTTTGCAGGGAACATACAGAGGGGGTGAAACGTATATATTTAAGAACAGATATTAAATCAAAGGAAATTAGGTTTAAAAAGTCTGCTTTATTGAAAAAGATTTTCAATATTGTTTATGTGAACTAAAAGATATTAAAATTATAGTAGCATGTTCATATATGTCCCCATCTGGTATTTTTCAATTGTTCTCTGAAAATTTGGAAAAACTTCTGAACTATCTCAAATAGTCAGTCAAAATACATGATGGTGCTAGGGGATTTCAATGTTAATTTCAAGGACAACTGTAAAAAAGGACAGAAATTTGTTAATCTACTAAAAACATACAGTTATCACATGTCAAATTGAAAACTTAGTATCAAGGCAATCAGGTTGATGCAGTATTTCTTGATTTCCTAAAAGCATTTAGCTTGGTACCACATCTATGCTTATTGCCAAAGTCTGATCATATGGGACCTCAAGTGAAACTTGTGGTTGGATTGAGGACTTTTTGGTAGAGAGGACACAGCATGTTATCTTGGATGGACAGTCATTGTCAGAAGTAGAAGTAACTTCGAGTGTGCCCTAGGAAAGTGTGTTGGGACCCTTTCTGTTCATTTTGTATATTAATAGTAACATCAGTTGTTTTGCAGCTGATGCAGTTATCTATAATGAAGTACTATCTGAAAGAAGCTGCATAAATATTCAGTCAGATTTTGATAAGTTTTCAAAGTGGTGCAAAGATCAGCAACTTGCTCTCAGTGTTCAGAAATGTATAATTGTGCACTTCACAAAATGAAAACATGTAGTATCCTATGACTATAATCTGAATGAGCCACTGTTTGAATCAGTCAATTTGTACAAATACCTGGGTGTAACACGTTGTAGGAATATGAAATGTAATGTTCACATGGGCTCAGCCAAGGGTACATCAGGTGATAGTCTACTGGGAAAATGCAATCAGTCTGCAAAGGAGATAGCTTACAAGTTACTTGTGTGACTCATCCTAGATTATTGCTCAAATGTGTGAGACCTGTACCAAATAGGACTAACAGTGGATATTGAACGTATACAGAGAAAGGCTGCACTAATGGCCACAGGTTTGTTTAATCCATGGAAGACTGTCACAGAGGTACTGAAGGAACTATGGTACTGGCAGACTGCTGAAGACAGATGTAAACTATCGTGAGTAAGTCTATTAATAAAGTTTCAAGAACCGGATTTAAATGATGACTTTAGAAATATACCACAATCCCCTATGTATTGCTCACATACAGATCATGAGGATGTTATCAGAATAATTACAGCATGCACAGAGGCACTCAAATGTTCATTCTTCCCGCACTCCATGTGTGAATGGAAGAAACCCTAATTACTGGTACATTGGGACATACCCTCTGCCAGGCACATCATGATAGTTTTTAGATCATAGATATAGATGTAGATATAGTTGGAGCAACAATTGGGGGCGATTCTAGAAGTCGGTCAAGGGGGGAGGAGGGGGGGGGGGTGTTTGGGGGAATCGAATATCGCTTAACAAAGGAAAGTTGGGGTCCTCCGCCAACAAATTGGTAAAATTTGGTGTTGCTTAAAGCAGCTTTTGGTAACTGTTTTGGAGTACAGGGTAAAAAATGTGTATTAATAAATAATAAGACGTCCATTTTGAGTTAAACAATATTTATTTGTTTAGATAGTAAGCTATTTGCCACTCTTATTCTTTTGTTAAAATGTGTTTGAAATACATTGCAACCTATATTGCTACATAATTATAAAAAAGTTATTGACTCTGTTGGGGTAATATATTTGCTGATTTCTGAAGTCGTTTTATCCAGTGTAATACGATACTCCAATGGGGAGAGGGGGGTGGGCTATGGCCCACACAGCCCCCCCCCCCTTGCCACCGTCCCTGGCAACAATCCAACACTAAACTCAGCTTTTACATCATAGCTCATAAGCATAAGTGCTAATATTAGTGTGATATCAAAAATTTGATTCTTTTAGTGATAGTGACTCAGTTTTCCCTATGACGCCATGTGATCCTGAGTGATGAGAATATGTATTTTGATGCCCTTGATTGATCAGGGGAAAATGATATTTCAGGATATGTTGTAAAGAGAATGGTTCTAATATGGTATTCAGAGAGAGAGAGAGAGAATCAGAGAGAATCATGTGTTAGCAAATTTGGAATCATATTCCACAACAGGAAAATAGCAAACAATGAATTCCTCTCCATTATTATCAATGAAAAGATTGATATTCAATGAATACGATCTTGTATTGTGGAAAAGTTAATGTAAAATTTATACTAGAACATCAGACATTATTTAAGAGCCCATTTTTTGTGGTAAGCATAAACTGAATATGAGAACTATGTCACAAATTTCACTGTAAATGTCTCTATAAACGTATTACAGACCTGTTAAAACAGTATGACACACGTTTAGTCACTTTCACAATAAAGAACAGTTGTTTAGGTGTTGAAAAGTACCTCCAACCCCCATTTAAAAGTGCTCCATAGTAGGGGTACAATCCAATTTAAATGTAAATTTTTACCTCAGTTCCTAGTACTAAACAAAAGTTCAAATTTCACAAATTGCCCAACAAACTATAGTAAATAATAGCACAAATTAAAAAATAGTGAAATTCTACTGTACTGTATCACAACATGAAAGTGTATCTTATTTTATAAATGTTATGTATAACATCAAAACAAAACAAAATTCTTTGGTTAAAACTGATCTGAGACACAATTTTTCCAAAGTTGTCAGCAGAGTTAACATAACCTCTGAAATCAATGACATTTTTGTACTTAGTTTTGTTGCCTCAGTGTAACATTAAATATTTCAGTGTAAGATTAAATAACAATAGATTGAGCAACCAAGTTAGCAATAGATACGCAGTTCTTTTACCAAAGGAAATCTCCTTTTATAGTAATGCAGACATTGTCTTGCATGCACATAAACCATTCTGAATTTGTTTTAACAAGTTACAGTAGGCTGCAAATGTGAATTTGTCATTCCTGTAAACTGATTGTTATGCGTTTATGTGGATCTGGTATACATTTTGTGTGTACTGTACACACTACTCACTGATTCACTGAATTAAGTGACTGACACATAAATATAAATCATCATTCAGTTGTATTCACTGACTACACTTCAGTACTGATAGAAAATAAAAATCCAGAATAAATTCTCGAAAATGTCCTAAAACTATAGAAAATCTAAATTTATGGTTCCATTTAAATGGCCTAAAACTAAACATTTCAAAAACAATGATGTTCAAATTATGTATGGTAGTCTGGACCTAAATGAAGCAGAATGTGTTAAACTCTTAGGCTAGCAGTTCGACAGATATCTGTCATGGTCCTCACATATAGACTGTTTAAAAAATAAACTCAACAGCCTGACATTTGCTATGTCAATTTTAGCCAGTATCCCTGCCTTAGACATGAAAAATGTAGTGTACCATAGTTACTTCAAGTCAGTAGTGAGATACGGCATTGTCTTTTGAGTAAATGCTAGTAATTTAACAATAATATTAACTTTACGAAAAAAAATTGTAAAGAACACATGTAGTGCAATCAAGAATTGCTTGTTCCAAATAACTTTTGGCATGGATACAAAACTAGGAACAAAGGAAGTTTCATGCTTCCTATACATACACTCAGTCTTTTCGCACAGACCACACAATATATGGGGATGAAAATATGCAATAATTTAAAAAAAGACAAATTTTCAAAACACTGGAACTGGCTAAGTAAAAAGAAAGTTATCTAGCACTCTGGTACATAAATGCTATTACTGTATTGATGAATTTTTTAGTGTTGATCTGACCATTTGAGCAGGCTAAAAATTAATAGTATATGTATTCAGATACTTTATAGTTCTAGTAAATGTCGTATTCCTTGCACAATCTGTTATAGTTATAAGCTTGACGAGACTCCTGTACACTAAATCAATCATTTAACATGGATGTTATGAGACAATAAAATTCTGATTCTGATTCTGGTCGTGCTGGGACAGAGGAATCAGAAAGAGCTGAGGTAACAGGAAGAGCTGGAGGACTCAAGGCCAACAGTGATTTATTTCTGTTTTTACCTACCTTAGATAGTAAACAGCACAATGTGTGGATGCACTATAGTTTCCACTGGTAAATACTATTTACCCTGTGGAATTACTGAAAACATTTAAGAAATTATTGCCTCTTCATTACTTTTGCTTTTGTTGCAGCATAAAAATAGATGCTGTCTACTATATGAGAGGGAGGCAGGATTCTTACCCTCTGCAGTAGGTTGGTCTGGAAGTGGAAAGTATCACATACTTCTGCTGTGATCAGTGCCCAAACAAGCAGGCAGGTTACAGACCAAACACTGTACAAAGGCTGTGCTAAAACTGAACGCTACCTATTCAGGTTCATCTGAAGAGTTGACAGTCATTATCTGACTTCCAGAATGAGATTTTCACTCTGCAGCAGAGTGTGCGCTGATATGAAACTTCCTGGCAGATTAAAACTGTGTGCCGGACCGAGACTCGAACTCGGGACCTTTGCCTTTTGCGGGCAAGTGCTCTACCAACTGAGCTACCCAAGCACGACTCACGCCCTGTCCTCACAGCTTTACTTCCAGCAGTACCTCTTCTCCTACTTTCCAAACTTCACAGAAGCTCTCCTGCGAACCTTGCAGAACTAGCACTCCTTTCTTCCAGGAAGTTTGGAAAGTAGGAGAAGAGGTACTGGCGGAAGTAAAGCTGTGAGGACGGGGCGTGACTCGTGCTTGGGTAGCTCAGTTGGTACAGCACTTGCCTGCGAAAGGCAAAGGTCACGAGTTCGAGTCTCGATCCGGCACACAGTTTTAATCTGCCAGGAAGTTTCATTATCTGACTTCATCACAAAGAGCCAGTGGGGTTAAAGCACATTCTGGTTGCGAGCAATGTTTCTAACTACAGTAGCAAAATATGTTTATATGTCATATGAACCTCATAACACTCAATCACTTTCAAGAAATGAAGTCACTCGTCTGTGAAGGAGACTTAGCTATTTAATAAACTTTGGTTTTGGTCCCACTTTTATTCTTTTAAACATTTAACCAGTTTTACACCCTTGATCTGATTTTAAAAAGCAGTGACACAGTAATAAACTTGACTATGCATCTGCTGTTTTAACAACTGACAGATTATCTAAGTTGATTGTATTAGTCATCAAACCCAACTAATCTATCTGCCCCTCTGAACGTCATTTGACCACTGGTATATATGTGTTAAGAGATACTGTGTTTGCATTAGCATCTCACTTTTGTGGAGCAGAAATGGAGGAAGGAGGAGTTGCCATGTTCATCAGGAACTGTCATAAAATTCAGATCACAGATATTTAAAAATTTTGCCTGCACATGGAAGCAAGTGTGACAGAAGTAGAATTTCATAACAAATCCTTCATAACAGTAGGCATCTATTGATATATCGAGCACTTGCAGATGACTTTAATCTGTTCATAAATCATCCCATTTAACAGAAAAAAACTAGTGGTTGTTGATGATTTTAATGTAGATTTTCTTAAAGACTCTTCTTATAAGAATTTATTACAGCTCCTATTATAAACTTCCTAACTGGGGTAGCTCCTCTCCTTTCTGCTGTTCTCCTCCAATGACCTCCCCTCCCCATTCCTGCCCCTCCCCTAAATTTCCATTTTGCCTCCTCCTCCCTTCTCTCCTCACCCCTCCCCTACCCGTCCCCTAGACATTGTTAACATCTTCATAGAAAGGAATAATGAACAGAATTATATTATAAAACCAATAGTCAACAGCCTTTCAGACCATGACATTCAGTTCCTTTTGTTAAATTTTAATACTGAACAGGATATAAAATCTACTAAATCTGAATTCAAGAAGATAGTCAATTGACAAAAAATTATTTTAGGACACTTCTCAAAGACATGAACTGGAGTGCTGTATACAGTGCTCATGGCATGAACTGAAAATGCAAAATTTTCATTAATGACATCCTTATCTTATTTGAATACTGTTTTCATCCAAAACCAACCCAGATTAGACCAAAGTAACACATAACTCAAGGAATAGAGATATCCTGTAAAAAAAAATAAAAAAATTTAAGCATATCCGTCAGTCAGAAACATGTCTGATGTTGATGCTATAACTCATTACAAGAATACTGCAAAACATCAAAGTTATTATCAAATCAGATATTAAGGATAGTAATATGGACATCAAAGCAAGTGCCTTACAAGAAAATAATATTCACATCAAATAACAAGATAAAGTCAATATGGAATATAGTGAAAGATAGACTGGTGGAACCAGACACGAGAAGGAGCAAATAGCATTAAGAATAAATGATACATTGGTAATAGATGATTGCAGTGTTGCAGTAGCTATGGACAAGCATTTCGTAACTGGTAGTCAAAAGATGGGGTTGTAAGGTTCAGTAGATGCCGCCATGGAATTTCTCAGGCCAGTTATTACAAATGACTTCAGTAATGTGAATTTGACTTAGAATCACACCATTAATCCACCTTGAAATCCTTAAAACCAAAAACTTTTAGTGGTTATGTTAAAATATCAACAAAGTTAATTAAAGAGTGTGCTTCTGAGTATAGTAACATATTAAGTTACCTTTGTGCCCAGACATTTGTCAGTGGAACATTTCCTGAGTGTTTGAGATATGCTCACATTAAGTCTTTGTTTAGGAAAAGAGATAAGAAATACCATAAAACTTCCATCCAGTTTCATTTTTGCTGGCAGTCTCAAAAATTTGCACATGCAGACAACCTGGCAATCACACATCAGACTGAACATTTTAATGACTTCAACAGAATACTGAATGCAGATCTGGAAGTACCGAAAAATTACTGCTACAAGTGGCAGCTACATCCAAACCCTAACAAAACAACCACCGTAACACACATTAACAACAGATATATAATAGTTCGTATTGAATTTAGATTGCACTCTAATGGACATCTCACTCCAAGAAGATACAGTCAGAAACTGAAGTTCTGCAATGCTGTCATGTTGACAGTGGCTGGAACAATGTCAGGTTGTGGAGCAAGCACATTGAGGACTTCAGCAGTAGCTTTTGTCTATAGTGTGCTCCAATATTACTCACCAGTGTGGATGAGAAGCTCAAACATAGCTAACTGAAGTTGATGTCCAACAGGAGGAGACAATACAGATAATCTGTGAAACACTCAGAGCCATCCCATATGCCTGAACCCCATCCTAGCAAGCACAGGGTCCACTGAGAAAAGGCGATCACAGTTATTTACAAAATTGTACTGAAAAATCATAGACAATACAAAACTCTCTACGTACCAAGACCTGGTATCTGCATGCAAACTTAAACTAGGTCACCTTTGTGGAAAACCGGCAAGAATTGCAGGGCTTCAGCTCAAATACAGCTTGGAAATAACTGCAAGTTGCAAGTGGAAGTAAGAACAGGATTTTGGTGGATGACCTAATAACAAGCACAAAGGATTCGACCCCCACCCCTCAAGGAAAATGTTGACAACTTTGAATTGTCAGAATGATTGTTGGTAGATGCAAACAACTGGTGAACAAATGGGGACTGAGAGACAGGCCTGAATGTGAGTGCTGTGAAACAGAATCTACATTTACATCAGCACCCATACTCTGCAAACCACTGTGGAGTGCATGGCAGAGGGTACTTCCCATTCCATTCACGAATGGAAATTGAGAAGAAAGACAGCTTAAATGCTTCTGTGCAGGCTCTAACTTAACTAATCTCGTTTCCATGATCCCTATGGTAGTGATTGTAGGGAGTTGCAGTATATTTCACGATCCATCATTTAAAGCTAGTACTTGTAATGTGATAAGCAAACTTTCTCAGGATAGCTTGAGTCTACCTTCAAGTGTTTTTCAGTCAGTTTCTTCAGAATATCCATATCACAAACCTGTGATCATTTATGCTGCCCTTTTCTGTATACATTTGTATCCCCTATTCGTTCTATTTGGTATGGTTTTTGCATACTTGAGCAATATTCAAGGATTGGTCACATGAGTGATTTGTAAGCAATCTCCTTTGTAGACTGAGTGCATTTCCCTAGTATTCTACGAAGGAAGTGAAGTCTATCACCTGCTTTACTTGTAACTGAGCCTATGTGATTGTTCCATTTCGTATCCCTGTACAGAATTACAACTAGGTATTTGTATAAGTTGACTGAATCAATTTGTGACTCAATGATATTGTTCCATTATACAGGGTGAGGCAGCTAAGTCATAACACCCCTTGTATCTCCCCAACCATAATAGATACGAAGATGCCCTTTGGACAGTGAATTGCAGGGACAGAGGCTACTTGAATACATCACATTTCATGTTTGTGCTATTTCTTATTACAGAGATATGATACCATCTTTAGTTTTTTTTTTTAAATGTGACCCTATGTTAAATTTTAGCTTAACATGATGGGCTTAAAAGGATGGTTTCAAATATGTGTATATCATAATATTTAGGTGAGACACAGATATGTTCCCCTGTAGTGTTTGTACTTCAAAGCGGCATTGTCCAATGCGATCTTTCCTGTCGTGTAGAGTACATGGTAAACGTCGCAAGTCTGTACTTACACAAACACACCCATTTACCCAACAATAGTAATACATACTGCGATATTTTGTGCAAAAATTAACTGATGATGTCATGCAAATATTATTCAGTTATTTAACAACTGTGATACCAACATAGTAGACAACATACAGTATTAAAATACTACAAGATGTTAATACATTTTAAGTAATAGAAATACAAATGTAAATGATGAGGCCCTTATTGGTCACAATTATTTCATACATATTTGTTTTTTATTTGAAAATATTTGCTATTGATCACAATATGAAGCAAACACACACATACATGCAAAATACATACTGTACGTGATACAAAACTTTACTGAAGCATGTGCTCAATATGCTTCCCCTCTGCTGCGATGCAAATTTGTAGTTGCCGTTCGAATGATTTGTGAATGGCTGCGAGGATGTGACGTGAGATATCAGTACACACTTTGTTGATACATTACTTCATATTGTCTGGCGTAGTTGGTATTTGAGCATACACTTTATGTTTGATTGCTCCCCACAGAAAAAATCCAAGAGGGGTCAAATTAGGAGACCAGGCTGGCCACTTCACTTCAGCACATCATCCTATGAAACAATCCAGGAACTTTTCATTTAACAGCTCTGTAGCCACACAGGAAGAGTGAGCAGGACAGCCATCATGTTGGAAGCACATGCACTGGCAAGTAGTTAGTGGTAACTCTTCCAGCAAAATGAGTAGAATGTTTCACAGGATCTGTGCATAGTTATTGCTATTTAGTATGCCCGGAATGACACACAGCCCCACAATGACATTTCCAACGATGCCGCACCGCACATTAACACTCCACAGTTGCTGATGCTGTACCTGTCGAAGCCAATGAGGGTTCTCTATTGACCAGTAATGCATATTATGCAAATTCACATGCATATTATGCAAATTCACATTACCGGGATTGGTGAAAGTTGCTTCATCAGTAAAAAACACCCATTGGAAAGACGTTGGATCATCTTGTAGGCGCTGCAGAGCAAACCGGCAAAATTCCTGGTGCTGTTTGAAATCCACACCGGAGAATGCTTCATGTAATGAGAGGTGAAACGGGTGAAATCTATGCCAGTGCAATATGCATGGAACACTTCTCTGACTTATACCACATTCTGAGGCGATACGCCGTGATGAAACAGTAGGGTCATTATGCGCCAGTGCTAGAACACCCACTTCATGTACCTCACCAGCTGCAGTTTTCTGCCTTGTCCTCTGTAATGACTTTCCATGATCCTGATTCATGTATTTTCTTGCAAATGCGTGCAAGAAGCTGGCGTGTACGACACTTACAATCAGGATACAGCTCTCCATATGGCTTTATTGCTCTAACAGTATTGCTTGTGCTTTCACCATACACTAGAAGCATATCTAACTTTTCTTTGTTGGTGTAAATGTCTGCTCCAAGACTCTGTGACGGAAATGTGATGTCTCATTACCCCAGCAGCACATTTATACCCTTCTCTCCAGCTACCTCATGCATCATCTTGAGGTATTATCGAGAAGCAGGAAAACAGCATTTTACCTGTTAAGTTCCTCAGTGGTCAACAGGAAAGGTTGCATTGGACAATGCCACTTCGAAGGATGGATATGATATGGGAACATATCTGTGTCTCAAAAACTATTCGCCTAAACATTATGATATATACATATTTGAAACTGTCTTTTTAAGCCCATCATGTTATGCTAAAATTTAACGTAGGGTTCCATTTAAAAAAACCAAAGATGGCCTCATATTTCTGTAATAAAAAATAGCACGAACATGAAATGTGATGCATTCAAGTAGCCCCTGTCCCTGCAGTTCACTGTCCAAACAGCATCTTTGTATCTTTGTTGGGGAGATACAAGGAGTGTTATGACTTAGCTGCCTCACCCTGTATAAATATAATCATTTTGTGAAGAAGCACACAGTTTTATATTTCTGAACATTTGATGTAAGCTGCCAATCTTTATACCACTTTGAAAACTTATAAAGGTCTGATTGAATATCTGTGCAGCATTTTTTGGATGGTACTTAATTGTAGATTACTGTATCATCTGCAAAAAATCTGAGATTAGCATTTATATTTCCTGCAGCTGCCTGAAGTTATGACTCTCTGTACAAGATAACATGCTGCACCCTCACTAGCAATAAACCTTCAGTCCATTCACAACTTTCACTTGATACCCAATACAATCATACTTCTGATAGTTCATAGCTCATAATGTATGCACTGTAGAGTCCATGTTTACCGGATTTTTTTCTTGTTTTGATCCATACTACCACCTCTAAAAATATGGAATACTTTTTTTAACACCCTGTACTTAGGGATTACAATTACAAATAACCTAAATTGGAACGATCACATAGATAATATTGTCGGTAGAGAAAATCAAAGACTGTGATTCATTGCCAGAACACTTAGAAGGTGCAACAGGTCTACTAAAAAGACTACTTACACCACACTTGTCCTGTTCTGGAGTATTGTGGTGCGGTGTGGGATCCACATCAGGTGGGACTGATGGATGACATCGAAAAAGTACAAAGAAGGGCAGTTCGTTTTGTTTTATTGCGAAATAGGGGAGATAATGCCACAAACATGATACATGAATTGGAGTGGCAATCATTAAAATAAAGGAGTTTTTCATTGTGACGGGATCTTCTCATGAAATTGCAATCAGTTTTCTCCTCCGATTGTGAAAACATTCTGTTGCCACACACCTACATAGGGAGAAATGATCATCACGATAAAAAGAGAAATCAGGGCTCACACAGAAAAATTTAAATGCTCATTTTTCCTTGGTTCATTGAACCCTCTGCCAGGCACTTTATTGTGAATAGCAGAGTAATCACGTAGATGCAGATGTAGGACAAGCAAAAAGTAATCATTAAAATCTAATTAGTGCATTCTGTAAATCATTAACCTGCATCAAGAATTTTGTTCCCAGGCTCCTATCATCTGCAACATAAATTTTTTATAATACTACTTGTCCCAACCCTAAAATGAAAGACTACATGGTCATAAAAATAAAAATGTTCTAAGGGGCAGAATTAAAAGAAAAATATAAAAAGGAAAAGAAGGAAACAAGAAATACAAATGATAATGTCTCCCACAGTTGCTTGTAGGCAAATGAAGCAATCTGAATTTGGTGGCAAATGATGGCATCACCTGCAACCACTCTAAAAGTGCATATACACAAACCATATTTTGTGGTAATGCATGGCCACTACTGTTGTCATCAACAATGCTACAATGTGGCTGCAATACACCACATTACTGCAGTATGGCAGTACGGCTGCGAAATACTTCTGATGGAATAGCCTGTTTCAAATAATTGCTGACTCGTTCCTGTAGCTGGTGTTGCCCATCAGGGGTGGAGAATATTTCATATGGCCTAGCCAAATCCACCTCTATCCTTGAGTGTATAATATGTATGTTTCACTTCCACTCACTCTGCCTCAATCTGTCTTCCTCTTTCTCATGCCAACAACACTTCAGTGCCAATTCATATAATCTGGAAGTATGTGATTTTGCTTCTGTTGGGAAAATGATACATGTATGTAGATGCACTCAGTTTTTTTCTTGTCTATGGGTATGTAGAAGTGGGCAAAAGAGATGACCATGAATTTCACAAATGTGATTCGTACATCTACAGCCTTAGCTATGGAACACAATATTCTATATACAAGGACCACACTCTGGAAATGAAACACTGCAGTACAAAAAGATCTGCAGCAGTGAACCGTAATTGTATGCTACATTGACTGTTAGGGTGCCTAAACTTTGTTTAAGCTTCATTGCTTTTTTCTGTGTTCATAAACATTAACATGATGCAGTCATTTTTTGATTATGGTCTTTATAAACATTAGTTCTCAGATCCTATAATTCTTGTGGTATATAAAGCACATTCATAAAATCTGTAGTTCTCTCAATGTTCTGGATGTTGCACAAGGCATGAATGGGTGGGAGGCCTCAAAGGACATGTTCACCCACATAATGGGAAAAGTTTTTCTGATCCTCGATGCCCACAGGCATCTTTAATAATGTGGGATGGTTGCTGGGGGGGGGGGGGGGGGGGGGGAGGCAGAGAGAGAGGTAGAGGGATAGAAAGAGAGAGTGAGTTCACATGCTTTCACTTCATGAGACACTGTAGAAAGGTTTGGAATTGAATCAATGACAGTGCAAAGACTGGTGATCAGAAACATCTCTTTCCCTTCCAATACGGGCAGTGAAAATTTCATCCACCAACAGGATTTGAACCGGCTTTGCCTCGAAGTTGAGTACCACTGCACATGCTTGCATTAGCTACCTTCACTATGGAGGTGAGTGCCTTAAGGAATTTCTTGTGTCTTTCTAAAAAGGTGTTACAAACTCCTCATAGCTAGAGTCATATTGATGATAAATGAACTTTAAACATGTACACCAGACTTCAGTATGAATCACTAGGAGCCAAAAATAGAAGCAAGATCACCAGTCTGGTGGTAACTGGTATACAGTCTTGAATATTAGTATTGGTTACCAATCCTGGAACAAACTGTTTTCAAACAACATATTCAAAATAGTGTTTCAACATTCTGGAAAAGACATGTATCCAGTATCCGTTCTCAAGTAAATGTTTCGTAAGCAGTTTGCTAACTTAAAAAAGAAAGCATCCATATAGAATAAATTACTCTTTTTCTTGCTAACTTTTTTCCTCTCAGAGCAGAGCAAATTTTCTGTCCACATCACTTGTCTACATAGACAGAAAGTTGTAAGTACCTCATGTTGAGACTGGACAACTGCTTAACAGTCTTCACTCACACCGATATATTTCATTATATGTTAAGGCCCAGATCACTTGTTTTGGGTTCTGTGTTCTCCAAAAATTAGATACATCCAGGATCTCCTTTTGGAGCAATTTAACATCATAGACTCACTCACTTAACTTCTCAAGAATAGTTTAGTCTTGTTTGTTTGTAGAGTGGACACCCAGTGTTTTGCCTACTTATTGCTGTTTGCTGGTTATTTATCCCTGTTGGATGGATTTGTCATCTCATGATCAAACCATTTTCACACAATTTCTCTTCCTGCATGCATTTAAAAGTGCAACAGGTCTGGCCATTGAGTCATCCATCACCCATGAATCTGATTGCCCAGATTGGCAATTAATCCATTCTCAGACTACTGTGCTGATGCATACAATTGGTGGTCAGTCTGTTCAAAGTGATTCCTGAACAATGGGATGCCTGATAGCTTGTGGAGTTCCCATGTAGGGTAGCTGCTGGGTAGAAAAAGTGCAAGTTGAGGTGCTCTGTCCAACATTTTCTGTAGTTTTTCGATTTGGGTGGTGGTGGCTCCAGCCTTGTAAACTGGCATATGGCTGATTGAGCAGTGTGCTGAACATATGCCCTTCCATATCTGTATCCAGTGATGCCTGTGAGCTGAGGATGACACAGCAGTGAGTTGGTACCATTGGGCCTTCATGTCCTGTTCAGGCAGAGTTTAGTTTAGTTTTAGCTTGCCTCACACCACAGAGGCATACTCTCACCAACCTTATTGGAATGAAGGTGAAGGTGACTCAAAATTGTGTGGGACATGTCTGAAGGAACAGACACCATGTAAGTACTTAATGAAGGTGGTGATGGCCAATTATCCCTTCAGTGTGGATCCACACCAAGCTTGAATTCTCATAGGAGTCAGTGAGATGCTGCAAGTAATTAGGCTAATGGACAGGGAACTACATCAGCAGTGTGTGGTATGAGTTGAGAATTTTGGTCTGACAGGAGGAATGCTAAGGTAGTCCACGCAGTTGTGGCAACCATTGTGTATGGATGGTGTAATGGTCAGCGCATTTTCCTAGTAAGCAGGAGATATGAGTTCAGATCCTGGTCTGGCACAAATTTTCAACTTGCCCAGTCGATATATATCAGTTCCCACTGACAGCTAATGCCTTTAACTCCTGTGTGTCTTGGCCTTTGTTATGTTTGGAGGGAATTGCCAGGGGAAATCTCTGTGTTTTTGTTGTCACCTAGGATTGTCTGCAGCAACAGCTTGCAGTGCAAGATGCACAAATATTGTTAGTGACTAGTCCAGTCCAAACTGTTCCTAATCAACATCTCGCAGTTGTCTCAAGTTGTTTACAGGTCCTGTTCCATCTAGATTAAACACTACAGATAAATGATTACAAGAAAGTAAGCATCTGGTTGATGCAAAGGTCTGGTCCCCCATGCCTTTAAGGAGCACTATGTCTAAGATATCAGGTTGATGTAGACATAGAAAAACTGGTGGGTCATAATGTCCTATGAATATTGCATGATGTGTTAGTGCTGCTCTCACTAGGTGGTGACCACTAGGATTTGTTACTCACAAATTCTATTCTGAATGCTTGTCATTAAAGTCACTACCAATTAAAACTCTACCACAAATGGAGAGCAGTTTTTTGATGTCACCTTGTATCAGGTTACCTATAAGTGGACGACAGGCCTCAATAAATGTTTCTTGAAAGTGCTGATTGCTACACCATTTGCTTCCATATTTTCTAGTGCAGGAAGTTGTATCAAGTGGAGTCTCAGAGGCGTTTTTACATAGATGGCAGTGCCATCTCCCATGTTTGCCATTTGGTGCGATACCAGCAACTGAAGGTGCATCTCACTGGGCAAATGTCTATTGGCACATTTCTGAGAAACTGGTGAAATTGGCTGCCTTACATACTGATGTCATTAGTGTTCCAGACACTCACATTTAGTCCTCTTATTGGCATATTGTTCACCTCTGACATGAGAGGTAACCAGGATGGCTTGTGCTTGTGTTTTCACTGACAGTGCTTCTGGAAGATGTGCCGCTGGTATTTTTGGCTTGTTTTTAGTGTTGTGGAGGCTCAGAAGGCTGCTACTTTTGTAGCAGTGGTGGAAAGGGTTCTGTAAATTATTTGTGCACTTAAGTGTCTACAGTGGCCACTGCAGGGTGTTCCATACGTGGTCTCCTCCTGCAAGGAGCTATGGTAGGCCGAGGGAATTTTCTCTATGGTCCACACCCTGGAAGAACTACCTCTGTACTCATTGTCACCCAACCCACTCTCACTTATACACCAACAACAGATTTTTTCATGCACTTGGTGTTTTCATAAACAGTCACACCTTCATGTTTCTCAATATAGTAAAGCTCATTGCTCCACCTGTGGAGTACTGGCACATCCAGATACTCCCGAAGCATCTGCAAACCTCTGTTCTGATTGAACATTAGAATTTAACACATGCGGGCACTGCCGAGCACCAATGTCCAATGTTTTGGCAACTGCCCTCCAAAGGACGCACTTGTACTACTTCTGATGTGTGCGAGTCCTCAGACTCATCCACAGATGGATAAGTGATGCTGTCATGTTTATACTCCTTGTGCAATCATTTCTTGTGCACTTCAATTGCTAATTGGCGGGGTGGGGCAGCACACTGTGCTTGGCAATTCACACGTGCTGCTGTCACCTCTTTCAGTTGGTGTGGCAGCATCTTGCACTGCCAATCAAGGGGCAGCACTCAGTGGCAAGCCACTTAGTACATCATAGGTGCTACCATCACCCCAAAGCATGTGCGCGACCAAAGTCACATCCACAGAGTGAGTAGATATGTGTGGAGCCTGTGCTCTGTCTGTGAGGTGCATAACCTTCTTCAGTGCCATACTTGACACCACAGAATGTAGTCATGGAAACTATATGGCATTAGCTGTGGACTTTGAGAATGAGTATTAAACACACTCATCATAAATAGTTAAAAACCAACATTTGCTTATGCATTGTCATTACAGTAATGAATTACAAATTCATAGTTTTAGAAGATGAGTTTTACTTCAGCTGCTGTTCCTCAAAACTTCAAACTATGAAACAAAACCAGCTACTTCTAAAGATGATTGCATGTGGGCCTGAATGCTGTGTTGCTATCTGTTACTGACAAGCAGCAGGGTTGTTGCATAGACCATGGATAATATTTTTTTTTATTTATTTCAACTCTACCTTATGCAAAATCCCCATATGAGCCATGGATCTTGCCACCGGTGGGGTAGCTTGCTTGCCTCAGTGGTACAGTTGGCCATACCATAGGTGCAATCACAACAGAGGGATATCTATTGACAGGCCAAATGAATGGTTTCTAAAGAAGGGCAGCAGCCTTTTCAGTAGTTGCAGGGGCAGCAGTCTGGATGACTGACTGATCTGGCCTTGTAACATCAACCAAAATTACCTTGCTATGCTGGTACTGCAAAGCAAGGGTGAAACTACAGCTGTAATTTTTCCTGATGGCATGCAATCCTACTGTACAGTTAAATAATGATGGCATCCTCTTGGATAAAACATTCTGGAGGTGAAACAGTCCCCCATTTGGCTCTCCAGGTGGGGACTATTGTGGAGGATGTCATCATCAGGAGAAACAAAACTGGTATTCTATGGGTTGGAGCATAGAATGTTAGATTCCTTAATCGGGTAGGGAGATTAGAAAATTTAAAAAGGAAAATGGATAGGTTGAAGTTAGATGTAGTGGGAATTTGTGAAGTTTTGTGGCAGGAGGATTTTGGTCAGGTTAATACAGGATTACGAATTTCAAATGGGGCAGTGATTCGTAACATACGACTTTAAGCACACGAAGGTCATTTAGCTGTTCATACAAAATTCCGTCTCTCACCTCCAAGATGGGAACCTCAGGAACCTGAGCAACAGTGTGGAAGATTGGGTACCCAGCCCCAGTGGGAAAGAGGGTTGAGGCAGATGAGAGCAGAAGTAATGATATACTGAAGAATAGGCGGTTGGGCTATGGGCTGATAACCCATACCCAGAAAAAAGTCTTATTACAAAAGCTCAAGGAAATACAGCTGGACGGACCCTAAGGCAAAGACACGGCAAAGTAACAAGGGATATGAGAATTGGATCATGGAGTGTACAGACATCAAACAGAATTGGAGCCATTGGTAGCCTGGCTGCAATAGTGAAAATGTACAAGGTGGATATCATAACCTTGCAAGAAGTAAGATAGACTAGACAGGGTACCTTCCAGAAACAGCTGTATACTATGTACTACAGTAGCCACAACAGTGAACATGTATTTGGTGTGCGATTTATAGCCAATCAAAGCACTGAACAACTAGTGATAGAATTTAAATCAGTAAGGGCAAGGACATGTTATACGTGAATAAAGGGGAAATTCTTTAACTACAGTCTCTTAAATGCACATTGCCCTACTGAGGAGAAGACAGCACAAGGGAGGGAGACCTTCTATGAGGAGCTGTAGCAAGCTTATCAACAGCACAAAAAAAGCCTCCATAAAGAGAGTAATAACAGTGGACACTGCCTGATAAATTTTGCAGTATCATTTAATGTGACAGGACCTAGCACACTGTTCCAGCATAAGAATATACATAAAATGCTCTGGGTGTCACCAGACAACAATACTAGGAACCAAATTTAACATATATTTATAGGTACCATGCATAGTTATGATGTACTAGACTGTTGTAGTTTCAAAGGTGCTAATATGGACTCTGATTATTACCTCCTCACAGCAAAAAATAGGGGTAGGATTTCAAATGTACATGAAGTTAAAGGAGAAAGACAAAACAGCTATAATACTTCAGAATTTAAGGACCCACTGAAGGCTGAACACCAACCTATTAATTTGGAAAATAGATTGACAGTGATCATGCAGAACTATACTGTAACATAAATGAGCAGTGGAATAAAATTATAAATGAAATACAGGCTGCTGCAAAGGAAATGATTGGTATGGAACAACAGACCAGAAGGAATGAATGGCATGATGAAGAATGAGAGACAGTAACAAGAACAAAGAATGAAGGATACATAAAGAGCACAACAGAAGAACAAGAATGCTAGTGGATAACTATGGAGAAAAAAGGTGTGCAGGAAAGTGGATTCTGAAATCAAAGAAGAGAAGCTCTTTCAAAAGGTAGTTGCAAGGCACTGAATAATGTTAATGAAAGCAAGAAATTCTACAGAAAGGTCAATAACCTTAGAAAAGAATTTTAACCAAAAGTAACACAACATAGAGGGGAAAAACTGATACCATCATAGGAAGAAGTGTTCCATCACTGGGCAGATTACTTTAAGAAATTATTATTGTTGGAGAATGCTGAAGCATAGGAACTAACTTTAAAGCAACAAGTGGAAGAAGAGGAAAGTGTGATGCCCTCAATGCAAGAGATTCAGCTGGCAATAAAGAAACTAGCCAATAATAAGTCACCTGGCAATCACAGTCTGCCAGATGAGTTTATTAAGTGTGCTGGAGAACATCTAGTTAGATGCATGCACACCCTGATCTCATATGTATGGATGCAAAAAGTCATCACAGATGATTGGAATACTAGAGTAATATATGCTATACATTAGAAAGGGGACACCCTGGAATGTACAAACTACAGGGGAATTACATTATTGAACACCACATATAAAATATTCACCTCCCTGCTTTGTCCCTGTGTAACACCTTTTGCAGAAAAAGCAATTGGAAAATGTCAGGCAGGCTTTAGATCTGGCAGGTTTTAATTTGTAAGACATTCCCAGGGGCAGATGTAGGCTCTGACCGCAATCTATTCCTTACAAAATGTAGATGAAAACTGAAGCACAGAGCATTAGGCAGTGATTGACTAGAACAGGAGAAAGGAATATAGTAGAAGATGAATGCATAGCGTTCAGAGACGAAGTAGTGAAGGCAGCAGAGAATCAAATAGATAAAAGACATGGCACTGTGCAAATCATTGGATGTCACAGGACAGAGTGCATTTAACTGATGAAAGGAAAAAACATAAAAATGCAGCAAATGAATCTGGCAAAAAGGAATACAGACATTTAAAAAATTAATGACAGAAAGTGCAAAATGGCTAAGCAGGAATGGCTAGAGGACAGATGTAAGTATTTAGAACCATATACTAAAGCAGCCTTTGGAGAAAAGAAAGCAGCTGTATGAACATAAAGAGCACAGATGGAAAACCAGCACTAAGCAGAAAAAGGAAAACTGAAGGGTGGAAGGTGTACATGGAGGATCTGTACAAGGGAGATCAACTTGAAGGCATCCTCGTAGAAAGGGAAGAGGACATAGATGAAGACAAGATGGAAGATATAATACTGTGAGAAGAATTTGTGAGAGCACTGAAAGACCTTATCCAAAACAAGGCCCCTGGAGCAGACAATATTCTGTCAGAATTACTGATAACTTTGGGAGAGCGAGCCATGATGAAACTATTCCATCTGGTATTCAAAGTTATGAGACAGGCAAATAACCTCAGACTTCAAGAAGAATGTAATAATCACAATTCCAAAGAAAGCAGATGCTGACAGGTGTGACTACTACTGAACTATCCGTTTAATAAGTCATGGCTGCAAAATACTAATATACTAATTTTAATCCTTTACAGAAGATTGGAAAAAATGGTAGAAGCTAACCTCCCAGAAGATCAGTTCATCTTCTGAAGAAATGTAGCAATATGTGAGGCAATCCTGACCCTATGACTTCCCTTAGAAGATAGGGTAAGGAAAGGCAGACCTACATTTTTTAGCATTTTTAGACTTAGAGAGAGCTTTTGGCAGTGTTGACTGGAACACACTGTATGAAATTTTGAAGATAGCAGGGATAAAATACAGGGAGCAAAAAGCTATTCACAAATTGTACATAAAGCAGATAGCACTATAAGCATCAAGTGGAATGAAAGGGAAGCAGTGGCTGAGAAAGGAATGAGACAGTGTTGTAGCCTTTCCCAGATGTTATTCAACTGGTACATTCAGCTAACAGTAAAGGAAACCAAAGAAAAATTTGGAGTAGGAATTAAAGTTCAGAAGGAAGAAATAAAAACTTTGAGGTTTGCCAGTGACATTGTAATTGTATCAGAGACAACAAAGGCCTTGGAAGAACAGTTGAACAGAGTGGACAGAGTATTGAAAAGAGGATGTAAGATGAATATCAACCAAAACAAAACTAGGCTAATGGAATGTAGCAGAATTAAATCAAATGATACTGAGGGAATTAGGTCAGGAAATGAGCCACTTAATGTAGTATCTTTGTTTTGTTATTCAGGCTGTGAAATAACTGATGCTGGCCAAGGTAGAAAGGATATAAAATGTAAACTGCCAATGGCAGGAAAAGTGTTTTTCGTGAAGAGAAATTTGCTAACAACAAATATAGATTTTGGTGCTAGGAAGTCTTTCCTAAACGTATTTGTATGAGCTGTAGCCATGTATGGAAGTGAAACATGGATGATTAACTGTTTAGACAAGAAATGAATAGAAGATTTGAAATGTGGCACTACAGAAAAATGCTGAAGATTAGATAGATAGATCATGTAACTAATAAGGAGGTATTGAGAAAGAAATTTGTGACACAACATAACTAAAGTCAGTCAGTTAGTTGGTTGGTTCGATCTTCCATGGATCATTTTGCATGATTAATTGTAATGATTGGAGCAAGTCATGTTACGTTCACATCAAAAATTGCTGTGTAGATATGGTTACATTCTGAACATCTCTAGGTCATATTTTTTATCCCAAAAATAAAGATGATTTTTACTTATTTATGTATTTATTTATTTACAAAAAGAAAGTAGATATACAGATATGAGTTAGTAGTTCCTACCCATCACCATTTACAGAGTGCAGTAATAGAAATTCTTCTACAGAATAGTAGTAGTTATCGAGCAAAAATATCCTCAGTCTGTTTTCAAATTTTACTTTGCTGTCAGTGAGACATTTTCCATCACTAGGTAAGTAATCAAAAATTTTTGTTTCACCATTGTGCATCCATTATTGTGCAAGCTTAATGTGATTTAATGAATGTCATTTTTCCTTCTCGTATTGTAATTATGTACATCATTGTCTCTTTTGAAATGTAGTGAATTATTTACAATAAACTTCATGAGGGAATTAATATAGTGTGGAACAATAGTCAGAATGACCAACTCCTTAAATAGAGGTCTACAAGATGATCATGGGTGAGCATCACGTATTATTCTTACAGCATGTTTTTCCACAATGAAGACTTTCTTCCTTCAAGGTGAATAACCCCACAACATTACTCCATCACTGAATGAAAACATGCAAAATATGTCAGCTTTCGAACTTGTCTCTCTTGAAGATTTGCAATGATTCTAAACACAAATGTCGCTCAACTAAGTTGTTTTAGGAGTACCAAAATGTGTTTTCTTTTCTTTGTTTTTAGTTTAAATTCTCATCAACATGGATCTCAAAGAATTTTGAGTATACCACCCTATTTATTATTTTCCCACCATATGTTAAACTTATCATTGGCGTAGTACGCCTAGATGTGCAAAACTGAATATGTTGTTTTCTTAAAATTGAGGGTGAGACCATTCATAGAAAACCAGTCAATGATACTTATACGAATTTTGTTTGCCATTTCTTCTGTTTCTGTGAGTATACATGGATAGACTACAATGCTAGTGTCATCTGCAAAAAGAACTAATTCTTCTTGTCATACATTAAATGGATGGTGTCCATATATGAGGAGCAATAGTGGACCTAAGACTGAACCTTGGGAGCTCCTAACATGATTTCTTCCCACTCAGAATATGTCCGTGGACTATGTTGCTTGATTTACTAAGTACAACTATCTGCATTCTTTTGGTTAGATTGACATTATCTATTTATTGACTGTACCAACCTATAACATATCAATTTATGTAGGAGAATACTGTGATTCACACAGTCAAATGCCTTAGAGGGGTCAGAGAAAATACCAACTGGCACTATTTTATTATTTAATGCTCATAAAATCTGGTGAGTGAACATATGAATGGCATTCTCAGTAGAGCAACCCTACTGAAATACAAACTGTGATTTGCTAAAGATATTATTGTTGCTAAGGTGTGATACTATACCAGAATACATCATCTTTTCAAAAATATTGGAGAATGTCAGGAGTGATCAGTTAATATCATATGTTCTGAGACATCAAAGGATCACCAATTTAATACTGAAGGATAGAGTAAGAGATCAGAACTGTAGAGGGAGACCAAGAGATGAATACAGTAAGCAGATTCAGAAGGATGTAGGTTGAAATCATAATTCAGAGATGAAGAGTCTTGCACAGGATAGAGTAACACAGAGAGCTGCATCAAACCAATCTTTAGAGTGAAGACCACAACTGCAATAATGACAACAACAACAACATCCAAAACTCAATATATTTCTTTTTTTATTTACCCACACATGTTTCAACAGCTATGTGTCATCTTCTGTGGGTCTTCATTCATTTCTGTAAAATACTGCGGCGGGTCGGGGTTTAATTTCTCATGTCTATCCAATCATTACTACTGTGCAGACTGCACACTGTCCCGTCTGCTCAATGTCCCTTCACTTGGCAACATAGGTACTTCCAAGATGATGTAAAAGCAGCATTGATAAAAAACACCATTTAATATCTACAACTACAGAGGCTGCGCAACTCTATTTATCAAAGAAAGTTCTGTAGAAATATTGTCATCCAATTTTATTGGGCAGTAAGAAAATGGATTGGCTTCTGAAAAATAATGTCAGAAATTTCCACACAATAATGTTTATTTTGTCCTTGATAACTAAAGAAAAGGTACTATTCAGCCCACATTTAAAATATTGGCTATTTCCTTCCAGTTCACCATTCATACACACATTTCACACACACAGCAGCCAGAAATCTGTCCAAACCCGAACCAAACTAAATGTTTTCACAGTCGTTAATTTTACCACTAATATGAGTTATTACATCTGGTCCTTCTTGTGGATTTCTGAAAAAAGAAACTGCTCACCAAAAATGCTCAGTAGTTAAATAATGAAACATGCCACATGGATTCTATGAAAGCCAATGCTTCACCCATGAATATCTGTTCAACAGATTTAGTCAAAACCTCTGAAATTTCGCCAAGCAGTCCTCAACAACAACTGCTATCGACTTAGTTCACCAATAACTCAAACACTAAGTAATTCTTCATCTCCACATTATTCAATGCTGCTTTTACATCATCTTGGAAGTACCTATGTTGCCAAGTGAAGGGACATTGAGCAGACGGGACAGTGTGCAGTCTGCACAGTAGTAATGATTGGATAGACATGAGAAATTAAACCCCGACCCGCCGCAGTATTCAGGGATAGCATAAGGGAGCAATTGACAGGAATGGGGGAAATAAATACAGTAGAAGAAGAATGGGTAGCTTTGAGGGATGAAGTAGTGAAGGCAGCAGAGGATCAAGTAGGTAAAAAGACGAGGGCTAGTAGAAATCCTTGGGTAACAGAAGAAATATTAAATTTAATTGATGAAAGGAGAAAATATAAAAATGCAGTAAGTGAAACAGGCAAAAGGGAACACAAACGTCTCAAAAATGAGATCGACAGGAAGTGCAAAATGGCTAAGCAGGGATGGCTAGAGGACAAATGTAAGGATGTAGAGGCCTATCTCACTAGGGGTAAGATAGATACCGCCTACAGGAAAATTAAAGAGACTTTTGGAGATAAGAGAACGACTTGTATGAATATCAAGAGCTCAGATGGAAACCCAGTTCTAAGCAAAGAAGGGAAAGCAGAAAGGTGGAAGGAGTATATAGAGGGTCTATACAAGGGCAATGTACTTGAGGACAATATTATGGAAATGGAAGAAGATGTAGATGAAGATGAAATGGGAGATATGATACTGCGTGAAGAGTTTGACAGAGCACTGAAAGACCTGAGTCGAAACAAGGCCCCCGGAGTAGACAATATTCCATTGGAACTACTGACGGCCGTGGGAGAGCCAGTCCTGACAAAACTCTACCATCTGGTGAGCAAGATGTATGAAACAGGCGAAATACCCTCAGACTTCAAGAAGAATATAATAATTCCAATCCCAAAGAAAGCAGGAGTTGAAAGATGTGAAAATTACCGAACTATCAGCTTAATAAGTCACAGCTGCAAAATACTAACACGAATTCTTTACAGACGAATGGAAAAACTAGTAGAAGCCAACCTCGGGGAAGATCAGTTTGGATTCCGTAGAAACACTGGAACACGTGAGGCAATACTGACCTTACGACTTATCTTAGAAGAAAGATTAAGGAAAGGAAAACCTACGTTTCTAGCATTTGTAGACTTAGAGAAAGCTTTTGACAACGTTGACTGGAATACTCTCTTTCAAATTCTAAAGGTGGCAGGGGTAAAATACAGGGAGCGAAAGGCTATTTACAATTTGTACAGAAAGCAGATGGCAGTTATAAGAGTCGAGGGACATGAAAGGGAAGCAGTGGTTGGGAAGGGAGTAAGACAGGGTTGTAGCCTCTCCCCGATGTTGTTCAATCTGTATATTGAGCAAGCAGTAAAGGAAACAAAAGAAAAATTCGGAGTAGGTATTAAAATTCATGGAGAAGAAATAAAAACTTTGAGGTTCGCCGATGACATTGTAATTCTGTCAGAGACAGCAAAGGACTTGGAAGAGCTGTTGAATGGAATGGACAGTGTCTTGAAAGGAGGATATAAGATGAACATCAACAAAAGCAAAACAAGGATAATGGAATGTAGTCTAATTAAGTCGGGTGATGCTGAGGGAATTAGATTAGGAAATGAGGCACTTAAAGTAGTAAAGGAGTTTTGCTATTTGGGGAGCAAAATAACTGATGATGGTCGAAGTAGAGAGGACATAAAATGTAGGCTGGCAATGGCAAGGAAAGCGTTTCTGAAGAAGAGAAATTTGTTAACATCCAGTATTGATTTAAGTGTCAGGAAGTCATTTCTGAAAGTATTCGTATGGAGTGTAGCCATGTATGGAAGTGAAACATGGACAATTAATAGTTTGGACAAGAAGAGAATAGAAGCTTTCGAAATGTGGTGCTACAGAAGAATGCTGAAGATTAGATGGGTAGATCACATAACTAATGAGGAAGTATTGAATAGGATTGGGGAGAAGAGAAGTTTGTGGCACAACTTGACCAGAAGAAGGGATCGGTTGGTAGGACATGTTCTGAGGCATCAAGGGATTACCAATTTAGTATTGGAGGGCAGCGTGGAGGGTAAAAATCGTAGAGGGAGACCAAGAGATGAATACACTAAGCAGATTCAGAAGGATGTAGGTTGCAGTAGGTACTGGGAGATGAAAAAGCTTGCACAGGATAGAGTAGCATGGAGAGCTGCATCAAACCAGTCTCAGGACTGAAGACCACAACAACAACAACATTATTTTTACTGGCACTAGTAAAATGACCATCCACATTCAAAGGTAGCAAGTGACCTCCTTCTTCCAGCCTCACTCCCAGTATATCTATCAGGTAATGAGCAGGAACCGTCTCAATTCTGATTGGCTGACCATACTGACTGCCAATCAGAATACTTGCTTGTGATCATACTCATGCCAAAACTGGTCTCCATCAATCCTTATACACAGATGCATTTGCACCCATCTGACATACAAATGTTTTAGTAATGTTTAATAAATGAAAACTAAAAGACAATAATTCTGGAAATATTCTTTAGATACAGATTTTACTCCAGCTGACTTTCTGGCTTCTCTGTTGCAATAGCAGTCACACCTAGACACATGTCATCAGCAAAGCGGGTAAATCCCCAAGGATCATTTTCCCACAACAGGCTTGTGTAATTCTTGCACGTTACTTAAGATGGTATGTAATGCAATATTGAAATTTGATGAATGTCCCACATACACATTCTCATTTATTCACAGGCTCACATAACACATATGAAGTTATTCTAGATTTCCTACTACAAAACTTGTAAGTTATTTGAAATTTTTAAATCAAATTTCAATTAAATAACTCTATACCCTAATACTTCTGGTGAGTATTTCACACCACCTAAGAACCTAAAATTTCTTTTAATTACATTTTATGGTTCGTACTGTGTACAAAAGTTGAATCTTTAATTACCATTATACTGTTAATCAAACTTTGTTTTTCCCCAATTAACCAAATATCTACGCTGCATGACAGTATTATATACAATTATATCGAATATAGGACTGAATAGCATACAGCATTATTATATAAAAAATTTCCATCTTTTTCCAAAATCACACAAAATTTTTCAATTGAACATTTCTCACAAAAATTGAATCAACAAATTAATGACTTACTAACTAGTTAAAAACTTTTTTTTTTAAATATCAATTTATGGACAGTGGGGTGTGTCCATAAAATTTCAATGCACTATGGTTTCGACACTGTGGAGGGTGTTCAAATATATAATACTCACTACGAATGGCGTTTATAAATTCTAACACTTTTTTCACCAAACTTTGGAGTTCAGATAACTTCAGTTCAACATACGGGTAGCATTATGTTCTCATCACTGGGGTACATAGTCCAGCTCTCAGTCACACATTTGGGTTCTCTCTCTTTCTTGTATCGGGTTCTGTACTGTTTTTTCGTACCTGCAAAATACAGTACATCTAAGTGGCACACATATATACTTTAGACAGCAATTGCTGCTCTCAATTCAAAAGTAAAGAACTTCATGAAAGATTTTTCCACAACTTTACTGATCTTTTTTTTTTTTTAATTTACTTTCCTCATTTACAAAAAGCTTTTTTCTCAGACAAATTCATTTTCCGATAAAATCCATCTTATATACAGTAGTTAAATTTAATTTTAATCTTCTCAGTAAAAAGTGAATTAACTGTTCCCCAAAAAAAATCAACAGTACCCAAATTTGCCACCACCACTGACCTCTTTTTCCAAAATGTGTTTTAATCATTAAGCAAGTTGCTGTTACAAATACTCCTGATTCAAAATTCCGCAAATATTTTTCTCTGGGAATTTTTCCTTTAGCAGATTTTTTTTTATTAATTAAGCTCCAAAACATTATATAAAATGAGCTATTATACCTCAAGAAAAATACAACATCATTAAATATACTGAGAATTATGTCTGCCACCATCTGTGGCTCTGAAAAACATAATTGTACAGTACGTAAAGTATACAAAATCATTGAATATGGTCACTGTCTGCAATTCTGCAACACCTCCTACATGCATTGTAATAAAAGAGAGATCAATTTTATAAAATTACTGAAAATTACTCATGCCCACTTCAGTAGTTCTGATAGAACATCTAACCCACATACTATACATAGACAATACCAAACTAATGAGTAGTCCTTATAAAATTACTGAAGATTATTCTCACCACCTTCTGTGGCTTTATCAAAATCCTCACATTAGACACATATTACATAAGGAAGATATTATTATTGGCAAAGAATACTTAAAGTCCATGTAGAAAACTTGAACACAAGTCATACCACCTCTGTGGCTCTGTACCTCTCATATACAATATTCTAGAAAAGCATAAAAAGGCATTATAGTAAAGTACTGAAACCGCTAGCCAATTACTGTGGCTCTTCATTTCACAGTACCGAAACAAATTCCAACCAACTTCTGTGTCTCTCAAAAACCTCTAACAACAGTCAGCTACTGTGGTTCATTTTTCTCATGATCAAATTACAACATATATACAGTACATACAAAAAAGGTCCTTATAGATAAACATTAAGCACAACTCATGCCAACTTGTGTGGCTCTTAAACCCATATGGTACCCCATATTCAAGGAAACATATATTACTGAAAATATTAAATACACTTAAGCCCACCTCTCTGTGGCTTCCAAGTCATCTCAAATACAACATTTCTTTTTATCCTTTAGGCATGCAATCCTCTTTTGCCTCTGAACACATTACCTTTACAATAACTTTTCTACCAGTTACAAGAAACTTCAGGAAAATTAGACGTCTTAAGCTCACTTCTGTGGCTTTCAAAACACATCACGTTTTAGACTTTACTTCCTTGAATAGGCCCTCTCTTGCCTTAAACACATTTCTTGCACTGCAACATCTTTACAGGTTACAAAAACTTTTGCGTTACATTTCATATTACCGTAAAGTCACCTTAAAGTAATCTTTTCTGTCATTAATAGGCAATTCTCTCTCATTTGATTAATCACTTCTTAGTTTATACTGGGACACTAGCTCTCTGTATACTTTTTATTACTCTAGTACTCTATTTACTGATAGGTAAGAAGGAAAGATGATAGTCGAAGTTCTGAATGAAGAAGAGGAAGATCGACAGTACGAAAAGAAAGGGAAATAGTATTGTCAATAACTCGAGCACCTAGTGTTCGTCAAACACTTAGCATTGCATAAAGTGCAACGCCCCTTGAGGCTCCTAGTTACTGCTGTCTCTGTCATCCTTCTGTGTGTCAGTTAATTCTGTAAGTTCCTCTAATGGACACTCTCTAGCTCAGAAGGATCCACTTCTTTTCTTTCACCATATTCATTATAGCCTTCAATCAATGTAGCCGCCCTGCAATATTGTATTGGAGTGTCACTTTGTTCTTCGTTTACACTCTGTCTTTTTCCACTGAATGGAATAACTACAGGTTTTCCACTTATTCTTATAATTATACCATTGGACCCTAAATTTACCCATCCTTCATATTTATGCAAGAAGTCAGCATCTACCAACATTTCCGCATCTACCAACATTTCCACACTGAGTCCAGTTATAACTAGAAAATTCTGTTTTTTGGCTACCCCACTTACAGGTATGGGTACTATGACGTCTTGTTTAACCACTTTCTTAGTTTTTCCAGTAGCTACAGTAATGTTTAGACCACTCACTGGGATTACAACTATTTGTTTATTCATTGGGTGAGCATTTACAAAATTCTGTGATACAGCACACACTTCCGAACCAGTATCAATTAGACAAGGAACTTTCTCTTCAAACGTCATTACTTCAATAACCAGTTGTCCACATACTCTCTCCCGATTACAGTCTCAGGCTCCTACAGCAAATCTTGCACCACTTCTCGTCTGTCAAATCCTACCTCCCTTGTGGAAATCATACTTACATTTACTAGGTCCTCCTTTTGCTTATTATTAGTAGTGGTAGCTTCCACAAGTCTGTCCACTATTGACAACTTAAAATACTCCTCCAACTTCTCACCATAATTTTCCTGATTCTGCAACACCTTCCAAGGAATTGTCAGAAATTTCCACACCATTTTCTTCTTCCCCTTCTTCTGATTCTCCATTCTCACTTTCTGAAATTACTTCAATTAATTTACTCAAATCTTCCTTGAACCTTACTCCCACATTAATACCACAATTCAGTGGTAGCCTCTCATCTGTTTTGCAGAGCTGATTCACCCCCATTTCCTGATCTGAATCTTCACTTAATTTTACTTGTTTTTTAACATTATGGTCCTTATGATATTTATTTGCACTGTCTTTATCATACAGGGTGATTCAAAAAGAATACCACAACTTTAGGAATTTAAAACTCTGCAACGACAAAAGGCAGAGCTAAGCACTATCTTTCGGCGAATTAAGGGAGCTATAAAGTTTCATTTAGTTGTACATTTGTTCGCTTGAGGCGCTGTTGACTAGGCGTCAGCGTCAGTTGATGCTAAGATGGCGACCACTCAACAGAAAGCTTTTTGTGTTATTGAGTACGGCAGACGTGAATCGACGACAGTGGTTCAGCGTGCATTTCGAATGAAGTATGGTGTTAAACCTCCTGATAGGTGGTGTATTAAACGTTGGTATAAACAGTTTACAGAGAATGGGTGTTTGTGCAAAGGGAAAAGTTCTGGACGGCCGAGAACGAGTGATGAAAATGTAGCACGCATCCAGCAAGCATTTGTTCGCAGCCCAGGAAAATCGACTCGCAGAGCTAGCAGAGAGCTGCAAATTCCACAATCAACTGTATGGAGAGTCCTACGAAAAAGGTTAGTTATGAAACCTTATCGTCTGAAATTGGTTCAAGGCAGGCAGCCCGTGACAGAGCACTTCATCACTGGCCTCCTAGAAGCCCTGATCTTACCCCCTGCAATTTTTTCTTATGGGGGTATGTTAAGGATATGGTGTTTCGGCCACCTCTCCCAGCCACCATTGATGATTTGAAACGAGAAATAACAGCAGCTATCCAAACTGTTACGCCTGATATGCTACAGAGAGTGTGGAACGAGTTGGAGTATCGGGTTGATATTGCTCAAGTGTCTGGAGGGGGCCGTATTGAACATCTCTGAACTTGTTTTTGAGTGAAAAAAACCTTTTTAAATACTCTTTGTAATGATGTATAACAGAAGGTTATAGTATGTTTCTTTCATTAAATACACATTTTTAAAGTTGTGGTATTCTTTTTGAATCACCCTGTATAATGGTAAGTTATTTACTGGATATACCTTTAGTTTCTCCATGTCACTCTCCTGTGCTCTCTTAGTGGTTAAATTATTATTACCGGTATTTTGTTTTTTAGGCGCCTTCCTTACAAAGGGTGTTGCTAACGGGTTTAACCTGTAATGTTTTCGTCTGCGGGTGCCAGCTTCATCGCAGACCACTAACAGTTTTCCTGCCAGGTGTTATTATTATGTCTACGATGCCTGTCATTGGGTGGGCACCGCCTCTCTGTTATATCATCAGCTGACGGCAGTCATAATACTGAACCCGTTCGTTGAACCTATTCCCACTAGTACCTCCTCTTCCTCTAAATCTATCGCTGTACCCATTACCTCTTTGAATGCTGATTCTGCTTACATTAACTTCAGCTCTATTATCATTCTGCCTGACAGGAGGCCTATATTCTCTAACTCTCTCCTGTCATTTTCTTCTTCCTTGAAAATACTTTCTACCCTTTCCAGATAGTGCATAAATCTATCAAGATAATCTCTAGGAGCTGAAATTATTTCCTATCCCCATAATTATTTGCTCAGTTTCTACTTTTTCATTTAAATATGACAAAGTAGTTACCCATTACTGTACAAATCTTTTAATGCCCTCTCTCTTTGGATCCTACTTTTCCCTTCACCGAAATTTATTTAAAACCTCCATTTGTTTTTCCCCAATACTCATCTAAAAAAGCCTGTTTGAGCTCCACTAATCGGTCATATTTATATGAGGCCAAGTTTCCCCAAATTCTTGCCTCTCCCACAATAATTTGAAGTAATGAATCCTATCTTTTGTTTATCATTCCAAGATTGAAGCAAAAATCCTCAAAATCACTCAAAAATTCATTTGGATGAAAATTTTTACTAGGATCAAATCTTAAAAATTGGCGATGTGTTGCATAGGCAATTTCAGATGATTCTACAACGCCATTAGTTACTACACAGCCACTATAGTTGTTAACATTTTGCTCTACTTGGGTTAGTCTACCCTCATGCTCACACAATTGCTCATTCACACTGGTACTGAATTACTGGATATTAGTTTCTGATATTAGTTTCTATGTTAATAATTTTACTAGCCACTTGCATATCCAACTTAGCACACACATCTTTCCCACATTTAATCTGACTTTCTAATGCAACACGGCTATCCTTATGGTGTTTTTCTATATTCTGAACCTGTACGTGAACCTCATTTAGTTCTGAATTTACTTGCTCTTCCAATTGTTTGCTACCCTCAGCAACTTGCTTAATCTGAACAGTCAATTCATCTTTTACTGTTACAACAGCCTGGTTACATTCTAGTTTCATCTGATTAAGTTCACATTTCACATTACCAGATGTACCGGTGTGAAATGAGCATCTTTTTGTGAAAATGAAACATTAATTTCGAATTGAAAAGTAAAAACATTTTATTCAAAGTACTGACCATTGCTTCTATACATTTTGACAACCTTTCTGGCAATTTGTGGACACCACACCAATAGAAATGTTCGTCTTTTTGAAACAAACCAATCAGACACCCAATTTTCCACTTCTTCGTAGGAATTGAAGTGTCCTCAGCCAGTGCGTGTCCCATTGATAAAAACAAATGGTAGTCAGAAGGGACCAAGTCTGGTGAATATGGCGGGTGGGGTAGCAGCTCCCAGTCAAGTGTTTTGATTGTATCCTGAACCAGTTTCGCTTTGTGTGCAGGTGCATTGTCGTGTAAAAAAATTACTTTGCCATGTCTTCTGGCCCATTCTGGTCTTTTTTCGATCCATGCGTAGTTTAAATTGATCATTTGTTGTCTGTAGCTATTAGTATTCACAGTTTCACCAGGTTTTAGAAGCTCATGATTCACCACACCTTTCAGATCCCACCAAACACAGAGCATTGTCTTCTTGCCGAATCGATCCGGTTTTGCAGTCGATGTTGATGGTTGTCCAAGATTAACCCACGATTTTTTTCATCGCCAGTAACAATTCGATGCAAAATTGATTTTCTTTCATGTCTTTGAAGGAAAATTTGACAAATGGTTTTTCGGTTTTCCATCTGTCTTTCATTCAATCCATGTGACACCCATTTTCCACACTTTTGGATCTTTCCCATAACTTTCAAACGGGCAGAAATTGTTTGTTGTGCAACATTTAGCATTCCTGCCATTTGCTTCTGACTCAAAGCATCATCTTCATCCAATATTGTTTGCAATTTGGCGTCTTCAAACATTTTTGGTGGTCTTCCACGTTCTTCATTTCTTACATCAAAATCATTATTTCTGAACCATTGAAACCATCTTTTGCATGTTGCTTCTGATAGAACATGATCACCATATGCCTCGACAACCATTCAATGTGACTCTGCAGCACTTTTTTTCAAATTAAAATAAAAAATTAATGTTTTCCGCAAATCATCACTTTCTGGTACGAAATTCAACACTGTTAACACAATGAAAACATATGTTGTTTTTTCCATGACTTGATGTATACTAAATATCTTTGACAGATGTCATACCAACCAAACAAACAAAAATTAAGGCTCGTTCACAACAAATGTTCCCTATCAAACGCTCATTTCATACTGGTACAGCTGGTATTACTGAACAAGGTCATATCATTTTTCCAAGCATACCTCTAATTTTATCTTCGATCCTAGCTTCCATTTCTATTGACAAGTTAGTAAACCCCTGATCAACTTCAGTATGTAACTCATTTATTTCAGAACTTAAGGATGTTTTCATGTCACTACCCATTTTATTCATTTCAATATCGATATTAGAAGCCATTTTATTAATTTTGGTGTCAATATCAGAACTTAATGAATATTTTATATCTGAACCCATCTCCTTCATATGTTTGAGAATGTCCACAAACATAACTGAAACACTATCTTTTGATTCACAAGCTACTGACATTGGTTCCTGCTTTATTTATTTTACAGTTACAGGTTTATTTTCAACTTCATCTCCCATCATGTTTTTTTTTTTCACTTTCAGTCCCACAATTAACATACAGTGAATCTGGCAAATTATTACTAACATTTACTTGTGACATATCAAAACTGAAATTACCAATCATGGAATCATTTTCATCTTTCACATTCCCCAAATCTATACCCAGTCTCTTCTTTACTATTGCCTGATTATTTTCAGCCGTTTTTCAAAGTTTCTTGGCACATACACACAAAACTCTAAGTAGAACACTACTTATCTTTTTCGTCATGTTGTCGACATGGCGAGATGGTACCGCGTGTCTGTACACCAGGCTCTGCCCACGTCAGTCCAGAATATGGGTCACTGCTTCTGCCATGGCTACCAACTGCTCCCACTCATTTGGTTTCATTACTGTAGAGGTGTGGCACCTGTCGATCATCAGTTGGCGGCACGTCATCTGCGCACCATCTGTTGTTCTCTCTGCATGGTACACTTCACTAGTAACTTTGCACTCGAGTACTTTGCTGCTACACTTAAACTACAATTCATTAGTACACATGTCTATTGTCCTACAGTGGATCAATCACATGTGAACACTTTACAAGTCCATCTAAACACTGTTGCTTTTTCAAAGTCCCTACACATTCAAACTTTATTAATGTTTTTCCCAGCCGATAAAGCATCAGTTG
The DNA here is from genome assembly GCF_021461395.2 of Schistocerca americana. Taxonomy (NCBI): domain Eukaryota; kingdom Metazoa; phylum Arthropoda; class Insecta; order Orthoptera; family Acrididae; genus Schistocerca; species Schistocerca americana. Next base: position 358,759,928 of record NC_060130.1, on the reverse strand, counting down.
CGGTGGGTCAGGGTTCAATTTCTTGTGTCTATCCGTCATTGTCACTGTGCAGGCTGCAAATTAAAATTCACCTACCTCAGAACAGTGTCTGCTTAATGTCCCTTCACTCGGCAACGTAGACACTTATAAGATGATGTAAAAGCAGCATTGATAAAAAACACCATCTGATATCTGCAATTACTAAGGCCGCGCAACTCTAGTTATGAAAGAAAGTTCTGTAGAAATATTGTCATCCAATTTTATTGGGCAGTAATAAAATGGATTGGCTTCTGAAAAATACTGTCAGAAATTTCAACACAGTAATGTTTATTTTGTCTTTGATAACCAAAGAAAAAGTACTGTTCAGTCCACATTTAGACTATTGGCTATTTCCTTCCAGTTCACCATTCATACACACATTTCACATGCACAGCAGCCAGAAATCTGTCCAAACCTGAACCAAATTAAACAACGTTTTCACAGTCATTAATTTCACCACTAATATGAATTATTACATTCAGTCCTCCTTGTGGAGTTCTAAAAAAGAAACTGCTCACCAAAAATGCTCAGTAGTTGAATACTGAAACATGCCACATGGATTCTATGAAGGCCAATGTTTCACACACAATTATCTGTCCAACAGATTTAGTCTAAACCTCTGAAATTTCACCAAGCAGCCCTCAACAACAACTGCTATCAACGTAGCTCAACAATACCTACAACACTAAGTAATTCTTCATCTACACATTATTTTTACTGGCACTAGTAAAATGACCATCCGTGTTCAAAGCTAGCGAGCGACCTCCTTCTTCCAGCCTCACTCCCAGTATATCTATCAGGTAACAAGCGTGGTAATGAGCAGGAACCGTCTCTATTCTGATTGGCTGACCATACTGACTGCCAATCAGAATACTCGCTCATGATCATACTCATGCCAAAACTGGTCTCCATCAATCCTTATACACAGATGCATTTCTGCCAATCTGACATACAAGTATTTTAGTAATGTTTAATAAATGAAAAGAAAACTAAAAGACAATAATTCTGGAAATATTCTTTAGATACAGATTTTACTCCAGCTGACTTTCTGGCTGCTCTGTTACAATTGCAATCACACCTAGACATACGTCATCAGCAAAGTGCGTAAATCCCCTAGGATCATTTTCCCATGACAGGCTTGTGTAATTCTTGCACATTACTTAAGACGGTATATAATGCAATACTGAAATATGGCAAATGTCCCACATACACACTCTCATTTACTCACAGGCTCACATAACATATAATAAAATAAATATTGATTTTAATAGTTCTTTCTGAAGTTATTCTAGATTTCATACCACAAAACTTGTAAGTTATTTGAAATTTCCCTGTGTTTCTCATGTGTTGGTATTCATGGCTTTTTGTTGTCACTGGTAATCTATTCATGATTTGTTCTTATTTAACATTTTTATTTTTTGTTGAGTTTGTTATTATTTGTGTGTCTTACCCATTCTATCTATCTATCTGTTTGATTATCTGCTGCATGGTGTTTAGTTCCTGTGTATAGCTGAGTTTGTTCTGTGGGATCTTGTTAAGTTTGTGTAGGGTATACCTGAAACTTTGGTTTGTATGTTAATGGGTGTGTAGTGATTCGAGAATTTCTGCATAAATTCTAGAACCACTCGGCCTTCTACCACCTCGAATACACGATATTTTAGATGAGTGCAAGAAAGTGGAATCCTAGCTACTGCGCGTCACATATTTGTGTGTGCAGGTTGCAAATGAGTCACGAGCAGAATGCAGCAGCAGCGGTCGAACTGCACCAACAAGTACTTGTCGGTCGATCCATGGAAGTTTAGTGAAAGTGGACAGAAGAACCATGGAATGTTTATGCTACTCTGTTCTAATTGTGTTTTTTGACCAATTTTATAGTAACATGAATAGTTGAAAAACAACTTTTGTCTTAGCTTTGTTGAAGGGAATATGTGTATTAAGATTCATGTTGACAATGGACATGGTTATTAAGCCAACCTACCCTTATTTGTAAATTAACTTTGTGTCTAATGTTTGGACACATGAGAGACATACTAACCTGTATTTATTTATGTGAAGAGTAGAATTTTGTAAAAGTCTGAAGTTCAAATATACATCATTGGTTGAATCAAATGAAACTTTGTACATCTACTTATTTTTATAAGTAGCAAAAGTCTTGAGAAATTCCTGTAACTAGCAACATACTTCGGAGAAGAAGAGAAAGAGAGTTTGTAGCGGCAGGCTAACCAGCAAGGAAGGTTGACTGAACATCTCAAGTAAGTCATCTTGTTAAAGAATTTGAAGTTTGTATACATACTTCAACACTTTAAGTCATCCAAACTGTTAGAACGTGGTGACCTGTGTGAAAGGACAGAAGAAAACAGGAGCATAATAAGGAGAAAATCTCGATGTATTAGACCAAGAAGAAATATGCCTATAACAGTCTGACTAAGAAGATTCAGTGCGGGAAGTATACAGCTCTCACACGCATCACGGGGATGCAGATGTGGGAACCAACATCCATCGCTGCTGGCACCAGTTGCTGTTCACCGGTGCTGACCTGCTTACACATCCGCTCACCTACACAGCGAGAACTCTACACCAGGTGAGCATGAAACAATTCTTAATTACTGTAATAAAAAGTGTAACAGAATACTGTGGAGTGAACCTTTACTGTGTGTTTAGTATAACTACAATTAGTATTAAATGCTTACAAGGTCTAAAGCCTATAGGAGTATGGATAACGTACAGCAAGTCGAGGAAACTTCAAAACCACCCATGGCTATGCAGTTAGCAAAGAAGAACCCGACTTGTCTGAGTTAGTAAATCTGATCAGAACTTTAAATTCTAAGTTAGATGCAAAGAGTGAAGCTTCAAATGCTCAAAATGCAACTCTAAGTAAAGAGATAAGTTTAGTACATTCTAGTTTAAATGCTTAGAGTGAAGTTCTAAATAACCAGAGTGAAACCTTAAATAGTCATGCAAACAATACAGGTTTGTTAAGTCCCAAAGTTGACTCACAGAGCAAAGAATTTAGTAATATATGCAAAGGCATGGAGGCTTTAAAGACTGAATTTGACACCTTAAACAGTAAGGTAAAGTATCTGAAATGAGACTTAAAGAATGAATTAACTAATTCCTTGAACATTCATGTAAATCAACTATTCACTGACTTTAGTCAGAAACAGAATGATCAGTTTCAGGATTTAACAAAAAGGCTAGAATTGAATGTTGAAGACAAATGTAATAGTGTAGAATCAGAGATTAATGAAAAGTTGGGATCCTTTGAAAATGTGTACAATGTTAAATTCAGTGCCATAAAGAGAGGGTTGAGTACTTTGAAAGAGAGTACCAATAAGCAAGATAACTTAATGCCAATTATCCAATCGCAAATTACATGTGTTAATACAAGAGCAGATAATGTGGAAAGAAACTTCAAAGAGAAATTAGCAAACTCTGATACCTGATTAATTTAATAATTTTCTTCTCTTCTATGAATTCTTTTGTTTCGTTGAAGCACTCTGTTTCACTCACAAGTACTGGGGTAGCAGTATTTTCTTTGCTTGCCTTGGTGAGGTTTTTTTGTTTAGTTTTCTGGAAATGATTTTTTCTGCTGTTTTCCTTTTTAAGTTGAGGATTGGCTGTAGAGTTGTGATCCTAGTGTTTCACCCAATCAGTGTGTTCATTTCAGAGTTTCCAAAATGGTGCTCCATTCCTATGTCATACATTGAAAAGAAAGTCTTAGAAAATCACACAGTGATACACAGATGAGTAAAAATATATGCTACTTTGTCACACCTGAAACACATTAAGATATGGGCACTCACTGCACAGAGGAAGTACTGTACCATTTAACACACTGATAAGGGTAGAAAAGTCTCACCTACTATACTATCATTTTGAAACTTCTTTAGCGTAATATCATTCCAGGGAGTGACTAATAAGGTGCACTGCATAAGTGCCAATAATGTCATGTGTTACATTCATCTTCATAAATATTATTTCACAGCATTATGGCCCTCAGGATGAAAGACTTTACCTGGTGTGAAAATAAAAGCGGACACCTTGTCAGCATCAACAGAAGTGTAGACAAAATGTGCAGCTGGCTTCTTGAGAGCACAATGCAAGAACAGTTCAAATGCAGTGAATAAGTATGCTGTAAAACATATGAAAGGAAGTGACCTAACAAAATAATTTGTCCTCACTTTCCATTTTTATTATAATATTAAATATTTGACACTGTGGTTGAGTATGTTCTGTGACCTTTGTTACCTAAAATGATAGGAACCTATATCAAATAACAGTATTGTCATTTAATGCTGAATGAGCATGAAGCTCTAAATTAAATGACTAACCAAGCTTATAGACAAAGAATGGAAATTTATAAATCTAGATTTACTGGAACATATCATCATTTCAAAGATACAATCAATTTGTGCTGTAAAGTGCTAAATCTACAGAGCAAGAACCAACTCGTTTTGCCGACTTATTTATTAAGGAAACTACAATGAACCACCAACAGTAACACACTCTTCAAAACCAACAAAACAATACGGATCCCTTCTGCAGATGAAGCAAATAACAACTAATTCCTACAATCAGAGTTCCCTTCAACTCTGTACCTATACAACTGTTCCATGTCAAAGTCAGCTGTTAGCAGTTGGTAGATAGGATAACATGACAGAAGCGATGTATCATAATCGTTGCGGAAAAGAGGATGGTTGAGGTGGCACACCACAGAACCAGCCAATCTTCTCCGCACTCGGCAAGTTGGGAACTGGCCAGGCACCAGCAATCTAGCCCAGGCAGATGGATATTTCCGGGACTATTTGCACATACGTGATCACCAGGAAATAGTTCATTGATCACCTTCCTCTGCTGTTGGTTGATGCCCTCTGATGGACGGTGGCCACACATACGTGTTTGTTGTCAACTGTGGTACTTGCTGGTAAACACTCTTGCATCTGCCAGACTTTGCAGCGGAATTGGCAAGCCACATCACTGCTCTGTCTGTGGTGTCGCCACAGAAGTAGGCATCTGAGGCAACTGCAGCATAAAGTATCCATTTCATTATGAGATTTCATATAATCTTAGCAATTATTATTCTTCCATACAATTGCATATTGTTTTGAACAGAAAATTCTGAGCAAGCCAAGTTTATTGCCAACAAAGTATTTCTTCATTTTCAGTGAGTTATTTTTATTAGTAAATCTGGTCCACATAGGCTATCTACTACTTATTTCTAACACAGACAATAAAAACAAAGCAAAAGCTTGTGCTGGTTTCCATGCAATTCAAGAAAATTAATATAATTTGCTAGAAATTAAGCAAAAACTTTTCATGATGTGAGGAATATAGTTGTTCACTTGTATATCAATTTACATCAGTGAAAAACGGGCCACACCTGTAAGATTAAAACAGTAAACACTATTATTTCTGTGAATAATATTTATGTGTGGGAACATGAACATTAACTGAAGTACTTCAATAAAAACTTATTACAACCAGTTCCCAAGACAAATTCAAGTGAATATTTCTTACTGAGTTTGCTATAAAATATGTGGGAACCTCTTCATTCATCTGAAACTGCACATATGAGACCTGAGTTTCAAATTCATGTTTACATACTCAGTTTTACCAATACCTACAAAATGGGGTAAAATCAATTTGGTAAGAAGTTGAAGCAGAAGCTGTGGTATTGGGAGATGGTTAGGGGCTCCAAATGAAACATTTTCCCTTCATATATATTTCACTTTACTGGAGAGCTGTATTTCAGTCTGAATTTGTAAAGTTCATGTCTCTTTGGGTCAAATTAATTCACCAAGACAAAGACTAAAATAGAATAACTTCCATTCTGACACATCTGATTTTCGGCCCACATTTACCAACATATCTGCAGTTTGAAAGTGAACTTCAAGAAGGTACATACACTCCTGGAAATTGAAATAAGAACACCGTGAATTCATTGTCCCAGGAAGGGGAAACTTTATTGACACATTCCTGGGGTCAGATACATCACATGATCACACTGACAGAACCACAGGCACATAGACACAGGCAACAGAGCATGCACAATGTGGGCACTAGTACAGTGTATATCCACCTTTCGCAGCAATGCAGGCTGCTATTCTCCCATGGAGACGATCATAGAGATGCTGGATGTAGTCCTGTGGAACGGCTTGCCATGCCATTTCCACCTGGCGCCTCAGTTGGACCAGCGTTCGTGCTGGACATGCAGACCGCGTGAGATGACGCTTCATCCAGTCCCAAACATGCTCAATGGGGGACAGATCCGGAGATCTTGCTGGCCAGGGTAGTTGACTTACACCTTCTAGAGCACGTTGGGTGGCACGGGATACATGCAGACGTGCATTGTCCTGTTGGAACAGCAAGTTCCCATGCCGGTCAAGGAATGGTAGAACGATGGGTTCGATGACGGTTTGGATGTACCGTGCACTATTCAGTGTCCCCTCGATGATCACCAGTGGTGTACGGCCAGTGTAGGAGATCGCTCCCCACACCATGATGCCGGGTGTTGGCCCTGTGTGCCTCGGTCGTATGCAGTCCTGATTGTGGCGCTCACCTGCACGGCGCCAAACACGCATACGTCCATCATTGGCACCAAGGCAGAAGCGACTCTCATCGCTGAAGACGACACGTCTCCATTCGTCCCTCCATTCACGATGTTGGGGCGTGAGCGGAAGACGGCCTAACGGTGTGCGGGACCGTAGCCCAGCTTCATGGAGACGGTTGCAAATGGTCCTCGCCGATACCCCAGGAGCAACAGTGTCCCTAATTTGCTGGGAAGTGGCGGTGCGGTCCCCTACGGCACTGCGTAGGATCCTACGGTCTTGGCGTGCATCCGAGCGTCGCTGCGGTCCGGTCCCAGGTCGACGGGCACATGCACCTTCCGCCGACCACTGGCGACAACATCGATGTACTGTGGAGACCTCACGCCCCACGTGTTGAGCAATTCGGCGGTATGTCCACCCGGCCTCCCGCATGCCCACTATACGCCCTCGCTCAAAGTCCGTCAACTGCACATACGGTTCACGTCCACGCTGTCGCGGCATGCTACCAGTGTTAAAGACTGCAATGGAGCCCCGTATGCCACGGCAAACTGGCTGACACTGACGGCGGCGGTGCACAAATGCTGCGCAGCTAGCGCCATTCGACGGCCAACACCGCGGTTCCTGGTGTGTCCGCTGTGCCGTGCGTGTGATCATTGCTTGTACAGCCCTCTCGCAGTGTCCGGAGCAAGTATGGTGGGTCTGACACACCGGTGTCAATGTGTTCTTTTTTCCATTTCCAGGAGTGTATGTGTTAGTTTCATTTTAGATGCAGAGCAGGTAAATTAAAACTATTTATCACTTTTAGTATAAAATTGACTGTCAAGTTAATGTTGGACATAAAAAAAATCAAGGCAGTTTACATTTACCACACACTGCAAACAAGATGTCACAGATAAAAATGACTTTTTTTATTTATATACCTTTTACATATAGTCATAAAGTAATGGCTTTTGTACATGTGATTTTGTTGTAATGAGGTAGAGCACATATTATATTTCAGTACAGAGTTTGCCCCTGTTAGCTGAGTGGTCACCATGGCAGAATGCCCTGTCAAAGCGCCCAGGTTTAATTCCCAGCTGGGGCAGGAGATTTTCTCCGCTCAGGGACTAGGTGTTGTGTTGTCCTCATCATAATTTCATCCCCATCTCCGACGCATAAGTCGCCCAGTGTGGTGTCGAATGCAATAAGTACTTGCACTCAGCAGCCGAACTTCCCCGAAGGGGGGACTCCCTGCCCACAATGCCATATGCTCGTTTCCATTTCTGTACAGAGGCCTAATATATATGATGATTTAAAATCCATGTCCCATAAGATGAACAGGGTGAGCCAGAGCCGGCCGGAGTGGCCGTGCGGTTCTAGGCGCTACAGTCTGGAGCCAAGCGACTGCTGCAGTCGCAGGTTCGAATCCTGCCTCGGGCATGGATGTGTGTGATGTCCTTAGGTTAGTTTGGTTTAATTAGTTCTAAGGTGTAGGTGACTGATGACCTCTGAAGTTAAGTCGCATAGTGCTCAGAGCCATTTGAACCATTTGGTGAACCAGAACTCCACTGACAAATTTGCAGATATAGTAGTATAGACCAAAAAAAAAATGTCCAATATACATGGGATCTAAAACACATGCCTTACAAAATATAAGCACTTGTTAAATTTCACTGCTGCCAAACACATCTCCTTTATTGAAAAATACTTTTAACGATTTGGATGACTTAAAGTGTTGAAGTATGTTTGCAAACTTCCATTTCTTCAGTGACATGACTTACTTGAGATGTTTGGCCGACCTTCCTTGCTAGTTAACCTGCCACTGCAAACGCTCTTTCTCTTCTTCTCTGAAGTATATTGCTGGTTACAAGAATTTATCAAGACTTTTTCTGCTTATAAAAATAAATAGATGTACAAGGCTTCATTTGATTCAACCAATGATGTATACTTGATCTTTAGACTTTTACAAAATCCCACATCAGAAACAAAGCTAATTTGCATACAAGAGAAGTTTGGCTTAATAACAATGTCCATTGTCAACATTAATCTTAATACATGCATTCCCTTCAACAAGGCTAAGACAAAAGTTGTATTTCAACTATTCATGTTACTATAACAATGGTCAAAACACAATTATAAACAAAGTAGCATAAACACTCCATGGTTCTCTGTCCATTTTCTCTAAACTTCGATGAATCGACCGACAAGTACTTGTCGGTGCAGTTCAAACATGGTGTCTACATTCTCCTCAAGACTCATTTCCAACCTACACACATGTGACACGCAGTAGGTAGGATTTCACTCTCTCGCAATCATATCTAAAATATCGTGTATTTGAGATGGTAGAAGGGTGAGTGGTTCTAGAATTTATGTGTAAATTCTCGCATCACTACATGCTCATAGCTCTTTAGGTATCCATTTCAGAGCCCATGTTTACTAGACTTTTTTTTCTTGTTTTGGTGCATACTGTCACCACTGAAAGTTTGTTGGTGGAGCATTGGTTCACCCTATTGGTCCTGTGGGACATGACTTTCGAATCACCTCTGACAATTTGCAGATATAGTACTGGTTCACTCTTTTTATCTTACGGGAAATGACTTTGAATCACCCTGAATAATATATTCAACAGCAAAGGTCAATACATAGTACATACAGCTTAGAATTCTTTCAGTCAATTCAGATATCTATTTACAAGATAAGTTCTTAATTTTGTTTTAAAGGATCCCAATATATGCTCTTATTGATTCAAGCAATTTGTTGTACCACATTGAGCGACTGATACATGGACTGTGGTGTGTTACTTTTCATTTCATTCTGTCTCTGTAATAATTTTGCCTATTTCTTGTGTTCTGGTAATGTGCATCTTAACATTTGGGTGTGACACCCTAACAGCTTACAAAAAAAATGATAAGTCTATACACTGAGGTGACCGGCCTTTGGATAGCAATATGCACATACACAGACGGCAGTATTATCATGTACACAAGATATAAAAGGACAGTGGACTGGTGGAGCTGTCATTTGGACTCAGGAAATTCATGTGAAAAGGTGTCTGATATGACTGTGCCCACGTGATGGAAACTAACAGACTTTGAGTATGAAATGGTAAATGGAGCAGATGCATGGGACATTCCATTTTCGGAATCATCAGGGAATCCAATATTCTTTGATTCATAGTGTCAAGAGTGTGCTGAGAATACCAAATTTCAAGTATTACCTTTCAACATGGATAATGTAGTGGCTGATGGCCTTTACTTTATGACCAAGCGCAGCATCATTTGTGTAGAGTTGTCAGTGCTAACAGACGAGCAACACTGCGTGAAATAACTGCAGAAATCAATGTGGCATGTACAATGAATGTAGCCATTAGGACAGTGCAGAGAAATTTGGCATTAATGGGCTAGGGCAGTAAATGACTGGCGCAATTGCGTTTGCTAACAGCATGAAATTGCCTGCAGCACCTCTTCAGGACTCATGACCATATCAGTCGTATCCTAAATGGGTGGAAAACTGTGACCTGGTCAGACGATCCCTGATTTCAGTGGTAAGATTTGATGGTAGGGTTCAAATGTGACACAGACCCCACAAAGCCATGAACCAAAATTGCCAACAAGGCACTGTGCAAGCTGGTGGTGGCTCCATAATGGTGTGCGCTGTGTTTATATTGAACAGAGTGGGTCCTCTGGTCCAGCTGAACCAATCATTGACTAGAAATGGTTATGTCTGGCTAGTTGGGAGATCATTTGCAGCCATTTGTGGACTTCATGTTCCCAAACAGGTCACTGGGCCACAACTGTTCATGACTGGTTTGGAGGATGTTCTGGACAAGTTGATCAAATGATTTGGCCACCCAGGTTACCCAATATAAATCCCATCAAAAATTTATGGGACAAAATTGAGAGGTCAGTTCATGCACAAAATCCTGTACCTGCAACACTTTTGCAATTATGGACAGCTATAAAGACAGCATGGACTTCCAAGGACTTGCTGAGTCTATGCACATTGAGCTGCTGCAATACACCAGGAATATGGGCATCCAACACTATATTAGGGGGTATAACACAACTTTTATCTCCTCAATGCACATACAGGGTGTCCCAAAAAAACACCAATATATTTTAGGGACAGGTTCCAAATTAAAGACATAAGTAAAAAAAATATCTAGTTAACATGGGTTCTAAAATTCGCACCTTAACACGTATAAGCACTTGTTCATCTTCAATACTGTGAAACAGATCTCTTCTACTGCAGGATCTTTGATTTCCATATTTTGGGAGGAGAAATTGACAAAAACAAGGAAAAAATCTAGTGGACATGGGCTCTGAAATGCATACCTTAAGAGCTATGAGCACTTGTTCATTTTTGTTAGTGTGAAACACACCTCTTCTAATGAAGAAGCGCTCATAGCTCTTGAGGCATGCATTTTAGAGCCCATGTTTACTGGACATTTTTTCTTTTTTTGGTGTAAGGAACCTGTCCCTAAAAACTGTCAGTATTTTTTTTTTGGGACGCCCCATATATACGATGAGATATAGTGAGATATTTATTTTTTCTAAGGGTATCACAACAAGTGTATAAAAAACAATGTATCAGACTAGCTACTCTCTTTTATAACACCAATAATGTGTTGAAGTGCACATCAGTAGTGCACCCCCACACTTCTATCACATAACTCTTAAACGGTAAAATTATCTCATATTACGCTCTATTTTGTGTTTTATCACATACAGTTTTGGATAGTTGGCAAAGCAAATACAATCCATTTCTTATATTTCTACATACATGGTTAACATGGTTTCCCCAACAAAGATTGCCATCTAAGTGCAGACCAAGGATTTTGTAGTCTTCATTGTCTGTATACAAAATTCAACAAATATTTCCCGTACATATGTGGCATGGTTTACCTGCTTTTAACTCCAGTAGCTCTGAGTTTGTTGTATTTACTTTTAGGCCTTGATCACTAAATTATTTAGTCACATCAGATATTCAATGTGTTGAAAAATTGTATATCCTTCTCATTGTCCCATAACACAGCAGAGAGGTGTCCTCCACACAAGTAATTATATAGGAATTAGAAGGATGTATATCATCATTTACATGTACAAGAAAGAGAAATTAATATCAAGGGAAATTCCCAAACAGCAGTATATTTTGAGACGTTATTGGCCGGCCGAAGTGGCCGTGCGGTTAAAGGCGCTGCAGTCTGGAACCGCGAGACCGCTACGGTCGCAGGTTCAAATCCTGCCTCGGGCATGGATGTTTGTGATGTCCTTAGGTTAGTTAGGTTTAACTAGTTCTAAGTTCTAGGGGACTAATGGCCTCAGCAGTTGAGTCCCATAGTGCTCAGAGCCATTTGAACCATTTTGAGACGTTATTTTATTTAGACATCCAGTTTTGGGAACTCAGTAATGCCATCTCCAAGCCCCTAGCCACTCGATGTATGGACAATCAGATACACTGATCACCCAAAATATTATGACCACTGCCCACTGCGATGTCAAAATATGGGCTGCAGATGGGGAAATCCATTGTGATAAGTGAGTCTGACAAAGTGCAGATTATTATTATGCAGAACCTGGGAACGAGTACCTTGAAAATGGCAAAGCTGGTTGAATGTTGATGTTCTACTGTCATGAGCATCTATGGAAAAAGGTAGGACAGTGAAACTACCACTAGTTGATGAAAGGCTCTCAGGTTTCCAGCCAGATGGCAGTATTATAAAACCACTATATTTCTAGGAGTGACATACTTATCTTCTGACAAAGTGTTGAGATTCTGAGGATACCGCCCTACTTATATTTGTGGTGTGCCCCCCTCCACCTGGCTCCTGGAGGTTGGATACAGAAGGGCTAGTGGACAGGGTAGGGGGTGAAGTCTCGGTGATGAGTGTAGTGGGTGTGCCATTCACATCTCTGTTAGAGTATTCTGGCCATGTCTCGTGAAGAGGACAGTGGTGGTGACACTCTCAATGAATTGTCACTATCATTGGATTTCCATGTTGCACTCAGTTGGTATCCTGCATTTCTGTTTACAAATTCTTGTGAATCCAAATTTCGGTGAACTCTTTTTGTGGTGTTGTCCCAATAGCCAGTGGCTTAGCAGAGCACCTTGGTGTTCTCAAACTCAAATAGGCACCGGCTATTGGGAAAGCACCATAAAAGAGTCCATTAAAATTCAGATTCACAAGAATCTTGTGAACAGAGATGAAGAATACCAACTGAGTGCGACATGAAATCCAGCAATAGCAGCAATTCTTCTAGAGCATGATCACCACTGTCTTTCTCGTGAGATAGGGCTGGAATGTTCTGACAGATATGCAAATGGCACACTTCCTATACCCACCACTGTGCCTTCAGCCCTCATCCCACCCACTGGCCTCTCTATATCCAGCCTCCCATATTTAGGTGGAGGGGGGGGGGGAGGGGGAGCGAGGGGGGGGGGGGGGGCACACTGCAGATATAAGTAGGACTGCATCTGCAAGATCTTAACACTTCACCAGAAGATGATGGATATGTCACTAATCATAGTTTTAGAATACTGCCACCTGGCAGGAAACCCAACAGCTTTTTGTCAACTGTATGTGTGGGGAAAGTCTACATTCACATAAACTACCACCAGACACTAAATGGTTGGATCTCCATGACTGTTTACAGAATGTGGAGTTTGTAATCTCATCTGGTCTGTAAAATGGGATAGACAGTTATCTGTGACATCTCTGCTGAAAGAGCAACATGCTGGTACAAGCACAAGTGTTTCGGAGCACACCATTCATCGTACATGGTTGAACATGAATGTCTGCAGCACTTCACGCCTATGTTAATTAATAAATTTAAATTGCTAACATTATAAGGATTTGCATGAATACTTAAATCTCCTGTATTTATCTTATCGGGCTGTTCAATAAATGATCCAACTCTCAGTTTCTTGTCTTAATTCAGAACAAAGTGACATTTTTCTTCAAATATTGATTGGGGTAGCACAGAGGTTAGCACACTGGACTCGCATTCCAGCCATTTAGGTTTTCTGTGTTTTCCCTAAATTGCTCCAGGCACAGCTAATTTCTTTCCCAATCCTGTTGTAATATATGTGTGCCCTATCTCTAATGACTGCACTGTGGACAGGATGTTAAACTCTAATCTTTCTTCTTTCTCTCGTTCTTTTTGAGCTGACAGTGAAAATAAAAGGACAAAAGTGTTACATGTTGCAGTATGCACTGCATCAGATGAGAGGCAGCCTATCTTCATTATTTATTGTTATTGAAAAACCTAAGCATCTAGGATGCTCAGTGAATCCAGATACGAGAGTTGGAACTTTAATAGTGGCAACTATTTATTTACAGCTCGTACAAAATAGATACATGTTTCAAAATTTTACTGACCTTCAAAGTAGTCACCAGCATTGTGTATAACCGATTGCCAGTGATGTGGAAGTCATAGAATACTCTTACCAGTGCCAATGGTGTTGACAGTTTGAGTGGAGTGGTCTATTGCCCAACAAATTTGTAGAAGTTCTGAAGCGAATGCCATGAAATGTTTCCTTCAGTTTAGAAATCGCGTTGAACTCATGAGGGCTCAAGTCAGGGGAGTGCAGTAGGTGGTATAGAACTTAGCAGCCCCATCAGTCAAACAATTCAGTAACAGCTTGCACTGTATGAGCTTGAGCATTGTCTTTCACAGTGGTCAGGTCCTACAGAAAGCGTCATCACTTCTGTCTCTAAGCTGGTCGTAGGTTGTGTTCCAAAAATGAACAGCATAGAGACAGAAGTGATGACACTTTCTGCAGGACCTGACCATCATTTTGCAAGACCATGCTCAAGCACATACAGTGCAAGCTGTTACTGAGTTGTTTGACTGAGGGGCCTACTAGGTGCTATACCCCCTACTGCACTCCTCTGACTTAAGCCCTCGCATGTTCAATTTGATTTCTAAAGTGAAGGAAACACTTCACGGCATTCACTTCAGAACTGCTAAAAATTCGTTGGGCAATAGACCGCGCTGCTCGAACTGTCAACACAATTGGCACTGCTAAGGGAATCCTACAACTTCCACATTGCTGGCAACAGGTTATACACAATGCTGGTGACTACTCTGAAGGTCAGTAAAACTTTGAAACACGTATCTATTTTGTATGAGCTGTAAATAAATAGTTGCCACTATTTAAGTTCCAACCCTAATAGTTAAGATCAATATTTCAAGCAAGTATTCATGAGCAATATCCATTCCTCCACTATGCTGTATCTGCACAGTTACTAGTTTGAATATATAGTATGTAACCACTTTCACGAAATGGAGGAGACAGGTGATCTTGACATCTAAATAAACTGCAAAATTCACAGCATTTGTACCATTTTAATTTACTTGAACAGGTATGCAGTTCTAGACTGGCACCCATCATCTCATAAAAAAATTAAAAAAAATAAAACAGGAATGCAGGACATATAACCATGAACTATATTACGCACTGCTGCTTTTTTATGACCTCATTGGACCAAAATTGAATTCTTCAATTTTAACCAATTTCACATTAATTAATTACCTAATGCTAATGTAGCATCCAATTCAAGAGACGAATAAAATTTTGCTTTTGTTGATAACATGAAAAAGCTGTGTGGTGAAACATTATTTTACTTAATATTGCTTGAAAAGTTTTTGTTGCCAGTCAATATTTCTATATTATACACACATTAGGCTAACCTAACTATGGAATGGTCCAAGAAATAGCTATAAAGCTCAGGTATTTGCTCAAATATATTTTTATTGTTAATGATGTCTGATGCTACTAACTCAGCTTTCTATTAAGGGTAACTGCCCATGGCACATACAAGAACTTACTTGTATAGTGTTTGCATCTAGTGAACAGTTATAAACTGTTTTAGACACTTTCTTCCATTCCAAAAAAACTACAAGTATAGAGCAATGGGCAAAAGAAAACTGGCTTCTTTGTCTGCAGATAGCCTAAATAATTATCACATTCATAGTACCTTTTAGACAAGCTCATATTGGAGTGAAGGCTTCCACAAATGTAAGAACTAGAGAAATATAGGACCTCTGTGTAAAATGTTAGTAAGCTGTTCCACATACGCATCAAATCTTACTCTTTATCAATTTTAGTGTTTTACATTTCTTGTCGATAGAACCAGGTAACTAAAAAGACAGCTCCAATACTATCTACGGTTTGTGAAGCATATTATACAAGTAAAAACCAAACTGAATTTTTTCCTGCCACACATTTAACAACCACTGAAGTTGTTCACCATTTTCACTTGCACTAAACGAAGAATCAAATTCAGTTTTTCTGCTTGACAGTCTGTATATGCTAATTTCTGAACAGGTCACGTAAAACTGAAAAGAACAGTGCAGAACTAATACAGTAGAAAACATTTATCAGTTCATTGTCACCTCCACCACACACTTAACACATAGATTTTACATGAGAATTTTACTTTTTTTCTCCTTCCTCTGACCATTTTGCTTGACACTGGACATGTCAAAACTACAGAAATATTCACATCTAAACAGGGAGGAAGAATAGGGGTTACTGTCAAAGTAAGCAAAAGCTGAAAGTGGACAAGGACAAGGGCAGAAAATCAGCCATGGCCTTCTCAATGGACTCAGGGAAGCCACAGAAAACCTAAGTAAGGATGTCCAGATAGGGGTTTGAACCCCACTCATTTTAAATCTGAGTCCAGTGCCTAAAGCTCTGTATGACCTTGCTTGGTATTTACAGTAATCATGTGTAGTGTACACATGTCTAAAGACTGAAAAATTTACATCATGAATTACATATGTATTGCAACACTGTTCTTCTTCACTTACAACAAATGCTCACAGAAGCACCACATAACACTATTTCATTAACAAAACTTCATAACTTTCTTTCTCAGGCTCACTTTAAGTTGGTATGTGTATCTGAAACAGAAAAACAAAAACAGAAATATTTTAGTTTAAAAGCACACAGTCATAACAATACATCTAGTGTTGGTACATACATTCAGCAAATTAACTAAGGGGTTAAGGGGTTATAGCTGTATTAGTCAACACATTTACAAAATATAGTTTATTTCTAAATTTCTCTTCCTCTTCCAACCCTTTGACTACGTTTTCAGTGCATTGTAAATTATAAAGGAATAATGAAGATGAGCACTGGAGCACTGTGGTCTCATTTCATTTTTTAGGTTTATGATGGTAAATATTTAACATTAACGTTTTAATAATTTGTGTATTCATAGAAAACATGTTACATTGCACACACAGATGAAATTAACAATTATTCTAAGACAGTCCACACTTCATAGTCAGCAATGACAAAGTTAAAAAAAGAGCCAGATTACCAACACAACAACACTACCATTTAATTTATGAATGAGATATTTGTATTTCTCACTAGCAGGTGATTTTGTTAATACATAAGCAGGCATTTCCTTTGACTGCAAGTACTTGACAAAGCCTCACTTTTTTTACACATTGTCAAACGAAATGTCCTTTAGCACAAACATGTTTAAATATAGAATGTATCAATGGATTTTGTGACAGCCTACTAGAACTCTGGTCATTACGAAAAAGGATTACAGAATTTATGTGTCCAAAAGAACAGATACCATCTTCATATAGATAAGGCTTACCAGCCAATGATCTTCAGTGCAGATGCACTCACATATCTCAAACTCTTATGGGAATCAGTAGATTGACTGCCGCAAGTAATGAGTATAAGGGGCAGGGTAACTACAAATGTAGTGTTGTGGACCGTAAGTTGGAAGTGTGGGTCTCACAGGAAGCATGCCAGAGATAAGTCCCTGCAGTCACACTACCCTCTGTGTTCTCGATGGCTCAGTCAGATAGAGCATCTGACATGTAATCAGGAGATCCCAGGTTCGAGTCCCAGTCAGGGCACACATTTTCAATTGTCCCCAGTGATATCTATCAGCGCCTGTAAGCAGCTAATGGTCTGAATTTCATTGTAATATCATTGTAACTTCATAATGTGAGAATGCCCATCTGGAAGCACACAGGATGGCACCCTGGAGCAGTCACTTTGCAGAGCCACTGAGTGGGATCTAGACCAAATACAGAAATTACTGATGCCGCAGAATGACAAGCAACCACTCCTAGGCATGTACAGGGAGGCAACAGCTCAGGTATCAGAAGTGTGATATCTGTGTTGTCAATGGGCTCAGCCAGATGGGTACATAACAGCCCCATTACACGGATTAGCTATACAAGCAGGTGACCTAGCAGTGTGGATGGTGGGTGGGGGGGGGGGGGGGGGGGGGGGGTTAGTGTGCAGAAGGGAGAGGGGAAGGAGGAGGGGAGAGAAATCCACACTGTAGATGTTAGAGAGTAAGTTCTTCCCCAAATAGTTCCCAGGACAGAGAGAACATTTAGAATTGGATGTCAAATGCTGTAGGGGGACAAAAATGCCAAAAAGGAAAGGTGAAAAAGAAAATGCAAGGGGAACAAAAACCACAAGGAATACAAGAAACCAGCTGGACAGCTAGGTTGACATAAGTAAGAACAATGAGACAGGAGCAGGATGGGGTAGAGGCAAAGGAGTGAGGACAGGGAGAGTGCAAAAGAGCTGTCACCCCACTGAGGGGAACAGCTGGGATGTAGTCTGGATCTCGATCAGTGTGTACGCTGTCACTCCCAGCACTGTTGACATCTTCTACTTCTTCTGGCTCACCCTGCTCAACACAGAGTTCGTTCTACCAGAACATACTGTAATCTTCATTCACAACTGACATCTGGTATGTCAATCACGCATTCATTCTCAGAAAAACAACACTCCTGCCTTTCAAAATTTTCTTGGGATTATGTGTATCAATTAGTCTGCCATGTAAAGTAAAAGGCTTGACCACCATACAGTTTTAAATGGTTTAAAGAAGGTACTTTTTCCTGCCATTACATCTATGGAGTCACCATTTAGTGCTCCATCTAAAACACAGATCCCCATATAAACAGCTGTATTGCATGCCTCTGTCCAATAGTGCTTAGGTAGATCAGTTTCAAATAACATACACCATGCCATCTCGCAAACTGATCAGTTAGTCACTTCCACGACATCATTCTGCTCTGGACTATGTTGCACACTATTCTAACATTCTATTCCATTCTCTCTTAGAAATGAATCAAACTTATTAGAGTTCACAAATGTACTGCCATTGTCTGATCTAACAGCTTCAATTTTTGCACCAACACTATTTTCTGCCCAAGTTTTGAACTCAGAGAAAAAAATCAACTTTAGTTCTGCAAGGTTCACAGGAGAGCTTCTGTAAAGTTTGGAAGGTAGGAGACGAGGTACTAGAAGAAGTAAAGCTGTGAGGACGAGGTGTGAGTCATGTTTGGGTAGCTCAGTTGGTAGAGCACTTTCCCGCAAAAGGCAAAGGTCCTGAGTTTGAGTCTCAGCCCGGCTCACAGTTTTAATCTGCCAGGAAGTCTCAGACCCATAGTTTCCGGTTACGTTCTGTGTCAGCTGTATCACAGTTACAGTTTTGCAATCAATCACACTCTTTGGGATCTTCAATAAGTTGACAGTCTGATCCCATAGGTCTCTCACCTCAATATTACTGGCATCCAACTGTTCTGCTTACCATATTGGTGGGTTTCTTGAATGGAGACTGTTTCATTGTAGGCCTGGTATGTCTTTCTGTAGCCTGCGGTATTCCGTAAGCAGGACCTCATTAATACGGACTGCTGGTGGATAGATGTTGTTCATGAATTTCCTGTAGTCATTTACTAATCCAAGGAAAGATTGTAAATTTTAAACTTTTTGAGGCACTGGAAAGTAATGTATTGCTGATGTAAGGTGCAGATCTGTCCTTACTCCATGTATTTACTTGCAATACTCCATGTATTTACTTGCA
This sequence comes from Schistocerca americana, assembly GCF_021461395.2. NCBI lineage: Eukaryota > Metazoa > Arthropoda > Insecta > Orthoptera > Acrididae > Schistocerca > Schistocerca americana. The sequence continues at coordinate 358,740,524 of NC_060130.1, read as the reverse complement.
ATTGTGCAAAGTGAGACTTACCAGTAATAAGCATAAGTCTAGCCTTTTCAAACCTCCCAAATACCATCTACAGAAGCTCAACATACTCTTCTAGACTTCTGTGAATACAATGGTTAAAATGGTTCATATGGCTCTAAGCACTATGGGACTTAACATATGAGGTCATCAGTCCCCTACACTTAGAATCACTTAAACCTAACTAACCTAAGGACATCACACACATCCATGCCCAAGGCAGGATTCGAACCTGCAACCGTAGCAGCAGCGTGGTTCTGGACTGAATCGTTTAGAACTGCTCAGCCACAGTGGCCAGCTGAATACAATTAGATAATCTAAATAGACTTGCATTAGTATCAAGTATTGCATCGAAACCTTGTCCCACAGTTGGCAACAGTTCCATTTGCTCATCAAGTCTTGTGCTGCCTATCTAAAACCAAGCCATGTTGTCCTAATTCGATCAACTGCATTGCTGCCTATTGTGCACAACTTATACTTCGGTTCTCGTAGTCTGCTCTTATTCTCAAGGTCCAAATTGACAACTAATATGTGTGCCGCAGTTTCTACCAAAAATTCAAATTGGATGTCACTGATGACCATGACACTAAAGCAGAGTTACTAAACATCATTTTCTGCAACTCCTTCACCTAAGAAGACAAAGTAAATATTCCAAAATTTGAATCAAGAACAACTGCCAATGTGAGCAAGCAGTGTAGCGAAGCAGCTTAAATCACTTAAAAAAGCAAATCCTCCAGTCCAGATTGGATATTAGTCAGGTTCTTTTAAGAGTATGCTGATGTAATAGCTCCAGTCTTAGTAATCATATGCGACTGTTCACTTGTCAAAAGATCTTTACATAAAAACTGGAAATTTTCACCCAAGAAGGGAAAGAGAGTGATCCACTGAATGACAGACCCACACCACTGCCATTGATTTGCAGAATTTTGGAACATATACTGTGTTTGAAGATTATGAATTACCTCGAAGAAAAGATTTACTGACAAACAATCAGCACAGTTTCAGAAAATATTTTTCTTCTGAAACACAACTAGCTCTTTATTCTCATGGAGTAATGGGTGCTATTGAATGAAGATGTCAAATTAATTCCATATTCTTTGGCTTTTGACACTGTTTCTCACAAAAGACTTAATCAAATTGCTTGCATATGGAGTATCATTGCAGTTGCTTGACTGGATTTATGAGTTCCTGCCAGAAGGGTCACAGTTTGTAGTAACTGAGAGAACGTCATCGTGTAAAACAGAAGTCATATCTGGCTTTCCCCAAGGAAGTGTTGTAGAGCCTCTGCTGTCCTTGATCTACATATATGATATAGGAGACAATCTGAGCAGCCCTCAGATTGCAGATGATGCTCTTGTTAAGTCATCAGATGATCAAAATGGATTGTAAAATGATTTAGACAAGATATCTGTATGGCGATAAAAGTGGCAATTGACTAAGTAATGAAAAGTATGAAGTAATCCACATGAGTTCTGAAAGCAATAAATCACAAAAATCAAAAGGCTGTAAATTATACTAAATATTTATGGATTACTATCATGAACAACTGAAACTGGTACAATCACATAGATAATGTTGTGGAGAAAAAAAACCATAGACTGCAATTTATTGGCATCACACTTAGGAAACACCACCGTCTACTAAAGAGATTGCTTACAACACGCTTTGAGGTCTACTATTGCGGTTGCCATTGCTGTCATTGCTCACAGGGAAAACTCCCCATTGCACTCCCACTCAGATTTAGTGTTAAGAGGGCCAAGTGGACAGCCTGTCAAACACTGAACACAGATCAAGCATGAAAACAGGAAGAAGATGTACTCAGCTGTTAAAATAATTTATAGAATCAGTGATTGGTCCACAAAGAAGAGGTGCAATATAGAGCAGCCACAAAGCATAGCTTTGTCATGGTCAAGTGATCACATTGATGGACTGCCTAGCAGGCAAGCCATATTTGAACCTCATAGAGCCAATTTTTTTTTTTTTTTTTTTTTTTTTTTTTTTTTTTTTTTTTTTTTTTTTTTTTTAAACGCTGTTTGCTGTATTCAAATTTGTGTCATGGTGTAACGTCCATCTGCAAAAGCAAGTTTTGAAGTAGGGAACTATAATGACAGTCGATTCTGCACAACTACTCCATTATCAGATGAAAGTAAGTGGCTTTTGAATAAGAGCTGCATACATTTGATGACAAAGTGACAAGTTAGGTAAATCCTCCACCAGAAAACACATCTGGTGTGTCATACATGGCATTAATGACAGTGTGTGTGTCATACAATAGGAATCTCTTATTAGCACACCTAATTTGTATGCCTGGTAAGTGAGTAAAATATGCCTCCTTGCCTGATTTAGGTGTTCATAAGAATGTGAATGTGATAACCCCCAAGGAAATGATGAAAGCATAATAGCTTGTCGCATATGCTGCAACAAATGTATGCTACAGTTTTACAATCACACAGTTTCTTTGTGCTCTGTCAAAACATATGTTTTTAATGTTTTTAGCTAAGTTGTGTTCCATTTTGGGAGTTTTGATGCCTGAATTCCTTTGTTGTAACATAGTTCACACCGGTTTATTTCTTGTATTTATTTCTATGTGGTATATCATCTGCTGTCACTATTCATCACATTTACTTGCAGTGGTAATGTATTCTTACCACATGACTCATATTCTGTAACCAATGTATAGTAGCACAACTGCCAAGATTACAGAAAGAGAACAAACATTTTGGTGGCTGAACGGGCAGTTCATAATGTTGTGAAAAACTAAATAAACAAATAAATAAAAATATATGGCATGAAGGCATTTTGAAAACTGCTTGTGCAGTTTATAGCACAACACCAATACCACTTAACCATAATGCTGCAGCTGTTTGATGTCTCTCAATATTGCAGTTTTAAGATTGGACCGTCCACTGTTTCTCATCCCCCCTCCCCCCAGTTCAGTACACCTTATTCCTGTTTTCATGCTAGAACTGTGTTCAATTTTTGATAGGCTACCCACTGGGCCATCTAACTATCAAATCTGAAGGGGGGGGGGGGGGGGGGCTGATGGGGAGGTTCCCTTGTCAGTAACACGCAGGAAATCTACAATAGGTTAGTGCCCGATGCCACTTTACTGTAGCAGGAATTCAAGTGCAAATATAATGTATACCATTGATCCATCTGACCAACTACCTTACAAGCTAAAAACTACTGAGATATTAATGGAGGAAGTAGTGTCTAATGTTTACCCAATGTCACTTGTCATTACTTCAAAGGTCTTGCTATTACAAAGGTATCAGCAGTTCTGTCTCTGCCACACTTCCTTAGTGAGTTTGTTATAGTACAGAACTGGTTCATAAAAGCTCTTGGTATACACTGTTGATTTACCAATAGCATTTCTTTCATCACATAATGAAGGCAACATGATCCTGTCTAGCGGCTATGCCCCACTACGTTTCTGCTGAAGTCCACTGTCTGGCTTGGAAGAAGCACCTTTGTTGTCTTTTATCTGATCCAGTTTCAATGGTGAAATGTTATTCTTCAAGCCCACCTCATGATGACACTGCCATAATGTAAGCGAGGTAACTTCACTCTGGGCCTCAAAAACTTTAACCATATGCTGCCTTGTACAAGGTTTTCATGCAACAGATCTGTGTGGCAACGACATAAATCTAATTTTATGGAACACGTGTATCACTTCTCTGTATTTGTGAAACATCATATATTACAGGCCACTAATGATGCTTCATAAATATAAGGAAATGAAGCATGTATGACATAATAACAATTGACCTTTTATTTAGTTAACATAATGTAGCAGGATAGATAAAAAATTCTGCTTGCCAAGTGGCAGCAGGAGAACACACATATAAAGGTATGGAAATTTCCAAGTTTCTGGAGCCAGTGACTCCCTCCTCTGGCAGACAGAATAGTTGAAGGGGAAGGGTGAGGGGTGAAGGGAAAGGACTGGTGATGTGTAGGAAATGGAGAGAGATCAGAAAAGTCACCCAGAACCACAGACCAGGAGAGAAATACTGCACGAGATGAGAAGGTAAGATCGATTGTTGGGAACTATGCTATACAAGATTTGAGAACCTGAGAGCTTAAAGGCAGAATATAGGGTAATAAACAGGACAGGGATTACCGACAAAACGTTATGCACAAATTAATATGAGCAAAATGTTAAGTGCATTGTTTATGGTTGAGGTTGGCGCAGGGAAAATTAGGCAGATCAAAAAATAAAGGATACAGAAAAGGAAGGAAATTGTTACTTAGAACAAGTGCTGATACCAAAGAAACTCATGTAAGTTAAGGCCAAGTGTGTGGTCAGAACCAAGGGCATGATATAATGCCAGTTCTCACCTGCAGAATTCTGAGAAACTGGTGTCTGGGGGAAGAATCCACATGGAACGTGTTGTGAAATGAGCACGAAGATCATGACTGTCATATCATAGAGCATGCTCTGCAACAGAATATTGCATTTGCCAGTATACGCCCTCCACCTATGCCCATTAATCCTAACTGATTACTAGGGGTAGTCATACCAATGTAAAAGCATGAACAGTGCTTACGTAACAGCTGGTATATGACATACCATTTCACAAGTTGCTTCCTCTTTGAAAGTATAGGTTTTGTCAGATACAGGATTGATGTACGTGTAGGAGGGTGTATAGGACAAGGCTTACAGCAGGGATAATCACAGGAATAGGAGCCATAGCATAGGGCAATGTGTGTAGAGGGAGCATAGGTTCTGACAAGGATATTGCAGAGATAAGGAGGGGCATGAAAGGCTATTCTAGGTGTTATTGGCAAAATACAGAACAGACCAGAACTCATTTTGGGGCACGATTTAAGGAAGTCATAGCCTTGTCAAGATTTATATAACACTAAGTTGCAAGGTGTGTACTCCTAAGATGTTTGTTTGGAGGGATCAGCAGTACCAGGAATGGATGTGATGGCCTGGGAAATGTGTTTTTGAACTAGGCTGGTGGGGTAATTATGTCCAATGATGGCTGATTTGAGAATAGTGGTGTTTTGCTGTAAACAGTCTGCACATAAACAAATATGTTTGCCTCAAATGCCAAGGCTGTATGGGAGACAGTGTTTGACACTGAAAAAATGGCAACTATAAGAATGTAAGTCTGTAGCTTGTTAGTATGTTTAATGTGAACCAAAGGATGTAGCTCACCCTCAATGAGGAGGAGGACAACTTCAAGGGTAGTGGCGTGGGATTCAGAGTAGGACCATGTGAAATTTAATTGGGAGAATGTATTTAGAGATTCCAAGAATTTTAATAAGTGAACTTCACCACAAGTCCATAATATGGTAAAGATGCCATCAATGTATCATATCCAGACCAGTGACTGATGGCTTACGGATCCCAGGAAAGCCTCCTCCGGGGAACTCATGTAAGGGTTGGCATAGGAAGGAGCTATCCAGGTTCCCATAGCCGTGCCCCTGATCTTTTTTTTCTGTCTGCCCCTCGAAGGTAAAGTAGTTGTTGCTAAGTATAAAGCTGATTAAGGTGAGAAGGAAGGACATCAGATGTTTGGAATCAGGTGGGCTCTGATGGAGAAAATGTTCGGCAGCAAACTGAGTGTGTACGTGGGGGATGTTGGTATAGAGGGAGATGGTGTCAATGGAGACAACCAAGGTGTGTCGTGGGAGTGGGATAGGCACAGATTTCAGACATTCTAGGAAATGGCTGTCCTCTTTAGTAAAGGAGGATGGTCTTTGAAGTACAGGTTGCAGATGCTGATCAACTAAGGCAGATATATATTTGGTGGGTGTTTTGAGCTGGCAACAATGGGACAACCAGGGTGATTAGGTTTGTGGATTTTAGGAAGAAGCTAAAAGAGGTGAGGGTACATGGCTTGGGTGGGGTAAGAAGTTCTATGGATTGAGATGTTGGTCCTTGTGAGGAGACTGAGGTTTTAAGGAGAGATTGTAGACCAGCTTGTGTCATAGGGATGGGAGCTTGATAGCAGGTGCTGTACATAGAGGTGTCAAACAGTGGGGTAGGGCCTGGTTTACACACCACAGTGGTAGGTCTCTCAGTTGTTTGGAGGATGATGATGGAGTCCTGCATTTTTGGGGAACAAGAAGCCTGGAGTTCTGCAGAGAACAGGTTAAGATCATATTTTAAACACCTGAGAAAGGGTTGTGAAGCAATGCTGGATGTTAGGAATTCTTGGAAGTGTTGTGAGGGAGGTTTGTGAGGTAGTGGTGGTGGATCAAGTTGGGATCCCCCCCTCCCCAGGGTTCTCACAATTCTTTGCAAGTATATGCTTGGCTACCAGAGGCCCCCAGCCATTGCAGCACTACTTCCTTTTCAGTGCTGCAAGCCTATACTTCTACTATCTATTTCCTCCCTCTGCCTTTCCATCGGATGGTCTTTCTGGTGTCGACCCTGCTTGGCCCTGGTGCATTATTTAGGACCCTGGTTTTCCATTTCATTTCTGGTGCACTCTACATCTTTTTATTAATAAATACACATGGTACCCATTGTACCACTTTTCCAAAATTTTCACAAGTGCGGATCGTGCAGGGAAGGTCACTCAGTGTGGTACATGTTTTACTTACCACCGTTTCTTTCCAGTAAGGCAGTACATCCAAAACCCAGCACAGTAGCCATTCCACTGTGGGGGGGCAGGAGGAGGGTTAGGGTTGTCAAAGTAACTGCATGGTAGTAGCCCCCTGATCATGCAGGCATTGCACTGCTGGTGCTTGAGCTGATCCCTCCCCATGTATACCAAGGAGTATGTGCCCATCATGACTGGTCAGGCAGCCATTGCTGAGGCTAGGTAGTGCCCATGGGGAGAGCCCCCATTCAAGAGCCCCCATTCCGAGTGGCTGGCACCATGGTGGTGGCACCATGTCGTATGAAGCAGATGAAGCTTTCTCCTACTGGTGGTACATGGCTCCCGTCAGTCTCTTCGGAAGGAAAGAACTTGTTCAATGCAGAGAAATATGATCCCAAAATGATCCCTTCCCTGACTATATGGTGGGAGACGAAGCAACAAGTGGAGAAATACTCCCCCCGATACCTGGTTTGGACAAGAACATATGGGGATTCCTTTTTGGCCACAAAGCCTTTATTCCTTGTAGAGACTACAGAGGACAAGTTTTTGGAAGTTTCAGCCATCTCCAAAATGAAGAATGGGTCAGTTCTGATTAAAACAGCATCCTCTGCAAATCCCTGGCATTCCTTGCTTGTGACAATCTGGGTAACATTGCGGTGACCACCACTCTCCATAATAGTCTAAACATACACTCCTGGAAATGGAAAAAAGAACACATTGACACCGGTGTGTCAGACCCACCATACTTGCTCCGGACACTGCGAGAGGGCTGTACAAGCAATGATCACACGCACGGCACAGCGGACACACCAGGAACCGCAGTGTTGGCCGTCGAATGGCGCTAGCTGCTCAGCATTTGTGCACTGCCGCCGTCAGTGTCAGCCAGTTTGCCATGGCATACGGAGCTCCATCGCAGTCTTTAACACTGGTAGCATGCCGCGACAGCGTGGACGTGAACCGTATGTGCAGTTGACGGACTTTGAGCGAGGGCGTATAGTGGGCATGCGGGAGGCCGGGTGGACGTACCGCCGAATTGCTCAACACGTGGGGCGTGAGGTCTTCACAGTACATCGATGTTGTTGCCAGTGGTCGGCCGAAGGTGCACGGCCCGTCGACCTGGGACCGGACCGCAGCGACGCACGGATGCACGCCAAGACCGTAGGATCCTACGCAGTGCCGTAGGGGACCGCACCGCCACTTCCCAGCAAATTAGGGACACTGTTGCTCCTGGGGTATCGGCGAGGACCATTCGCAACCGTCTCCATGAAGCTGGGCTACGGTCCCGCACACCGTTAGGCCGTCTTCCGCTCACGCCCCAACATCGTGCAGCCCGCCTCCAGTGGTGTCGCGACAGGCGTGAATGGAGGGACGGATGGAGACGTGTCGTCTTCAGCGATGAGAGTCGCTTGTGCCTTGGTGCCAATGATGGTCGTATGAGTGTTTGGTGCCATGCAGGTGAGTGCCACAATCAGGACTGCATACGACCGAGGCACACAGGGCCAACACCCGGCATCATGGTGTGGGGAGCGATCTCCTACACTGGCCGTACACCACTGGTGATCGTCGAGGGGATACTGAATAGTGCACGGTACATCCAAACCGTCATCGAACCCATCGTTCTACCATTCCTAGACCGGCAAGGGAACGTGCTGTTCCAACAGGACAATGCACGTCCGCATGTATCCCGTGCCACCCAACGTGCTCTAGAAGGTGTAAGTCAACTACCCTGGCCAGCAAGATCTCCGGATCTGTCCCCCATTGAGCATGTTTGGGACTGGATGAAGCGTCATCTCACGCGGTCTGCACGTCCAGCACGAACGCTGGTCCAACTGAGGCGCCAGGTGGAAATGGCATGGCAAGCCGTTCCACAGGACTACATCCAGCATCTCTATGATCGTCTCCATGGGAGAATAGCAGCCTGCATTGCTGCGAAAGGTGGATATACACTGTACTAGTGCCCACATTGTGCATGCTCTGTTGCCTGTGTCTATGTGCCTGTGGTTCTGTCAGTGTGATCATGTGATGTATCTGACCCCAGGAATGTGTCAATAAAGTTTCCCCTTCCTGGGACAATGAATTCACGGTGTTCTTATTTCAATTTCCAGGAGTGTATTTCAAGGCATCATTTTCCATTGCAACCACCTCTTGCAGTCTGATGATGAGCTAAATGCCAACTTGGAGCGATGGGATGTACACATTGTCTGTCATGTCCATTGGAGGCCAAAGGACACAAGGGTTGCTACTGGGGCCTTCATCTCGACCTTTCAGGGTGATTCGTTGCCTGAAAAGGTGAATATGATGGTACATCACTGTAATATGAAATCATATGATGTCCCCACCCCCACCGGGAGATGCTTCAAATGTTTGAAATTCAGGCACATGTCTTTGTGTTACAATGCTAGCCCCATCTGTAGGGATTGCGGATGATTGTTGATTGAGAATGTTACTTGTACTCCTTCACCCATCTGTGTCAACTGTGGAGAGACTCTGGACAGACTGACTTGCCAAGAGGCCAAGAAAAAGTATGAACATCTACATCCTGCACACGTGACAATGTCATATGCTACAGCTGATGAAGTAGCCCTCTCTGCTGATGGTGCTTGCCTCTATTATGCATCCAACAGCAGCAAGCCCTCAGGGCCACCTGACCATGCCTGCCCCTCCCTGATTGTTATGGGATCTCTTCCTTCTGCTTTCCCCACACCCACTTTGGGAGCTACGGTTCCCTTCCCACTGGGGGCACTGATCCCTATCGCCCGGCCAGAGATGCATCACCCTCCTTTCATACAAGAAATAAGGCTCCTATCCCCACCAGACTTCAGACTTTACTCTGATTGGCTATAAAACCATGAGACATACAGCAGTTAACTACATTACCTTGAAGTTCAATAAAGACAAGGTCCCTTTAGTGAATCTGTTTGGAGGCTGTGGCTGAAAACACAATGGAGTGAGAGATAACTGTGAGCTCAAAAGAGAGTACTTTCTAGGGCTGAAGTCATTTGTTTTCACATTTCTCATTGTTTACTTACAAGAATGCCAAATGCAGCATTAATACCTATGGTTGCCTTCTACAATGGTTAGAGACTGACAAACTCAGGTCAGAAAATTAAAAAGTAGTATCTGTGAAAATATATATGCCGTTAGCAAACTTTTTCTTTGGGTTAGCAGGAGATAACCCCCAGTACATAGCTCCACCCCATTTTGATATTGTCCAGTCAGTGGAATGTTTGCAGAACATAAGAAAGTTATTAATGGAACTTACAGTACTAATTGTTATCACTGCCAGCAGTGTTACAGGTTCAGAGACATCATACGTTCATAGTACTTGGGCTATGCTACAGGTCAGCCTGCCACTACACTCAGGTCTCACATTTGCTAGCTTCACCAACTCACAAGCAAACTGTTGCCTTCCCAGCTAATCTAGACATTGCTAGGATACAAGTCATAATAAAAATGCCTAATTAGTTTCTCAGCAGAACAAAAATTCACTATGTATTGTATACAAATTACTTCTGATCAGACTTTCTGTAATTAGGCACATCCTGTACTAACTGCTTCAATATAAAAAACATCAAAGTGCCATAGACATCAAAAATAGAATCACTAAGATGCAGAAAAAGGAAATATTTAATGGATCATCCATAAAATGTGAATAATTCACAGCAGTCCTTCACAAACACAACATTCTACATTTCAGAATAAATTATTAATAATATTTGACCATACAAATTGCTGATATATCAGTGATAGAAATGTCAATACACTGCAATAGCAAAAACTGAAGAAAGGGCTCTCTACACAATGTGAGTAATTTATGAGCACCCATCACCACTAGAAACAAATAACATGTTCTGATTTTATTTGTGTCATAAAGGTCAGTATCTGACCAAAACAGCAAGTGTAGAAATAATTCAAGGGATTTGTATTTCCCAACTAACAGTTTCTCATTTGCTCTACAAGCACCTGTCTTGTATTGGTGCCACCAATCATACAAGCTCAGGCCCTGCCAAAATTTGCCCTACACCAAGAACAAGAGCAGTGTGTGGACAGTCCATAGCAAAGTTTAGCCCAGCATCCAGTTAACTGTAACTGGAATATGTAATAAAAATATAAGCAAAAATTTGCAAATAAACATTTAAAACTGTTGGCCAAGAATGTTACTGTCAGTTATACCTTACAAACAAAACAAAAACATCTGGGTCAAAAACTGCACACTTGCATACTAAAAAAAAAAAAAAATAAATAAATAATAAAAAAAAGAACAGCACGTTTAAAAATTTGAAATACGATGTAAAAAGCACTTGTCAAAAAAGGGCACTTCAGTTTACTAAAACTGGGAAGACCTGCCCTAGGGTGGGTAATGCATTGATGAAGTGGGAAAATTTGGTTACAGGAGAGGGCAGGAGGGTGGTGGAATAAGGAAGGACGACTGGTACATGGTATCATTGGAATAGGAGCAACTGTTCAGGAGACAAGAGAGGAGGAGTAGCTGGTATCAACGAGGTGAAAAAAATTTGAAGAGGAAAAGGGGGTAGGGAAAGAAGGGGGAAAGGGAGAGAGAGGTAGGAATAATGTGGGGAGAGGAAACAGAGGGAGCCCTGAGGAGGTGAAAAGGATGGGATGAATTTAGAGCTGGCAGGATGGGTAAATGTCAGGATGGAGTTCTTGGTCTTGGAGGGGGAGATGGTTGAAATTTCTTAGGGAGAATATGTGGAGGATGTGCAGGTGTAAGGTTGGACGGATATGTCAGCAGAGGTGCAGTAGTGTACTAGGGTTGGAAAGTAGAGTGGGAACTATAGGACTATTGGAGTCAAGTTTTCAGATAGCGTAGATTGTCTGGAGGTGTTCAGTGTGAGTGAGGAGAGGTGGGAACTTGATGAGTTGGTAAAGGATCCTTGTGGGGGAAGGTAAGCAGATGTGGAAGGCGAGGCAGAGTGTACGTCATTCAAGGTTCTGGTTGGGACTTTTAGAACTTGGGGGTGAGGGGGGTAGGGGAAGATATCCATGTAGCATTTGCACACAAAGGATGAGTTGGATCAAGGTTTTAGGTGTGGAGGGTAGTGGAGGGGTGCAATCCCAAAGCTCGGTCTGTGGCAGTTCCACTAGCTTTTTTTTCTTCTTTGGTTGTTGTCCTCGGTTTCAACGTACTGTGTTGCTACACTGGCTGAAAAATGGTGTTTGTAATTTGGACAGTGACTACTGTAAATAATGTAGCAGACATATGCACAGTTGTGTTTCACAGTACTTTAATTTCACTTTTCACAACCCCCTTATAATACACAGTTATATGGCCAGTTCGCTATTGTTTAAACTTTCCATAAGCCTCATTAATAGTTAGCAGGCAAACCTCCACATACTGCTACAATAGTTTACTGTCGAACCTCTATGAGCAGTAAAACCTAACCACAAAGTTCACAGTTCTTGAAGAATAATCAGGTATGTATGGAGCAGACACTGTCATTATTTTAACAAACAGCCTAAATGTTTAACACTTATTACACTGTTAAGTTGAAGCATTGTTGTTGTTCTAACTAGCACAGGTAACTCGTCAGAAACTGGGCTGTGGACTAACTGTTTCTTGACCAAAAATCAGGCCCTTAAATATAATCACAATAGTAGCTACTGAAACTACACATTGATTAAAGTTAATTTTATAGAAATTACAATTAAAACTTGACTCATTCAATTAACTGAATACATCAAAAATGGATCATTTTAACAGTTTTTCTACTACAAGAGTTAGGCCGAATTATTTGTTTAAATCATGAAATTAACAAATATAAGTACACAAACAAACCTTTGGATAAAACTGTTGATTACTTTGGAATAGATCCAAATACATACTTTAAGATTACTTGCATTTTGTCTTCCAAATGTTCACAATTATTACAGAATTAATATTTGTTTATATGTCAACAATAGGATTTTAGTTATGAAACAATTACTGATTTCACCCTATAATGAGAGGTACTAACTAGGAATAGTCAAAATAAATTAGAGAATCAATTACATACCTAAACCTAAGCTCAAAATTAGATCTGGTGTTATATTCCTTTAAACTGAGGGCCAATCTTTCTCTTTTATGAAAATTCATATTATATTCATGTTTGCTAATGGTACATAGTTCAACAAAAAAAAAAGAATTTAAGGAGGCAGATGGCAAAACAAGAGGGGAATTAAAACTATTCCAGCTTGCTTCATCACAGGCTATATAGTAGTTGTAGTCAATTGTGTGGCCTTCCTGTTCGGTGGTTAGTACATGAGATTTCCATGTGAGTTGCCAGTAGATGGATAGTCCAAGGTGTGGGTGATGCATTCTATCATTATTGCCTGAGTTTTCGAAGGGATGATCTTGAAGAGCCACTGGTTACATCATAAGATAAACTGATTCAGGTGGATTTCGAGGGATTGTTGGGATTTCTGGAGTGAGGGTAGCGGGTGAAAAAAGCGATGTCATTAGCCTACTGAAGAAGGTGGACTGATGGAGATTGTTTGGGGGTATCAGCAGTGTAGGGGAGATAAAGGAGGGGAGCGAGGATGGAACCTTGGGGAATGCTTGCAGTGGGATGGAAGGTACGGGAATTAGTGTTATTAATGGTGACAAAGGTTGGGAGATTAAGAGAGGAAGGATACAGTAAGGCAAACATAATTACTTGGAAGTGTGCAAGTCTGGAATCTGAAGAAGAAACCAAATTGCCATACATGGTCATAAGCTTCCTCTAGATCAAGGCAGAAATAAACAGCAGATTTACAGGTGTTGAGCTACTGGGATAGGAGATGGGTGAGGTCCGGGAGCTAGTGATCAGAGGAGAAGGTGGGATGGAAACCACATTGTGTAACAGAAAGGATGTGGTGTTGTTTCAGTTGTTGACAGATGTGCCAGAAGAGGATGGATTTGAAAACCTTGCTGAAGACTTAGGTGAGGCAGACAGGGCCAGCAGCAGGAAGTATCAGTTGTAGGTTTGTGGAGTTGGAGAAAAAGTAGAATTTTTAAGGTTTTGCACAGCTCAGGATAGTCACTTGTGGAGAGAATAGTGGTATAAAGGTTTGCAATGATGACTAGAAAGGAGGCAGAGCATTTTTTATGGTGTCAATAGGTAATTCAGGTATGAGCAGTGGATGTGTTGTGCTTTCTGTGAAGTACTTGTTTTGTTTCATATGGTGTGACTGGGGTGTTTAATTCTGTTTCTGGTATATTGTCAAAGTACTGGAAAGTGGGAGCTATGGGTGAAATAGCAGTGTTTGTGTGTTCATGTATGGTAGGGAACAAGAAGTAATCAAAATGAGTGTCATCAAGGATGGGGAAAATGTTGGAGAGATATGATGCAAAGTGGTCAGAATTGCTCTGGTTGTCAAGTAAGGAATGGTAGTGAGTGGAGGAGTGGGTAGCAAGGGATTGGGTTATTCTCAGTAAGTCAGTGGAATGCTTTCCAGTACCTGGAAGAATTAATGGGGAGAGTAGCACTGAGTTTGGTGCCAGTCCCAGTGTTTTTTGCATTGAGCAAATTCCACCTGTATCTCTGTATTTGCTGGAGGCATGTGAGCCTATCATGATCACAAATCCTTAGAAAGGTGCAATATAAGTTATGAGATTCTCAGAGGAGAAGGGCTTCTAGGAGGAGCAGTATGACGAGGATATATGGCCTTAGTAGGGATGTGAGCAGATATAGCATCTGACAAGGTCTGATGCAGAAGGGCTGTGGCATGGGGTATGTCATCACATTGGTGCTAAGTTATGGGGTGGCTTACAATCTGGGTATCTGTGGATTCCCAGTAGGCATTTCAGTTGGTGTGGGAGTAGTTGTGGGTAACTTTTGGATGGATACTGTGGTTAGTTTATATGAGGATGAGGTAATGGGTAGGAGATAGTGAGGAAAACATGTAAATGGTCACTTCTAATTGGATTGAGGATTTCTCCATGGGGTAAGGAGGATGGGAGATGATAGGACAACATCTGAGGTGATGTTGCAGTCAGGGTGGGTGTGCTGGGGATGGGAGCAATGACACCTTGGAGGGAATCTGAAAAATGATTCCAGCACTGGACTTTTTCCAAGGATCTACTATGGGTGTTGAGATCAATGGCAATGATATACCCTTATGAGCCAAAATACTGCCCACTGTGAGGTTGAATGCCTCCTGGTGAAGTTGCAAGCACATGACACAGTGAGGAAAGAATGTTAGTGGAAGATAGACAAATGGGCAGTGGTTATAGTGAAGATATGGGCAGCAAATGGGGAAATTGATTGATATCAGTGGTTTTGACAAAGAGCACATAGCTGTGGCGCTGGGGCTGGAAATGAGAATCTCTGAAATAATGAAGCTGGTCACCTGTCAGCATACTACTGTTTTGAACACTTATGGAAAGTGGCTGAAGGATGGTGAAGTAACAAGTAGGCCATATGGTATTGGATGATCACATCTCATCACAAAACATAGAGGTCAGAGAATCCCCCGTTGTGTAGTCCAGGACAGGCAGTGATCTGTGGCAGATCCAATGACAGAGTGCAATGTTGGTGCAGACACAAATGTTTCAGAGTATGCCATTCAGAGGCCGTAGTTGAATATGGAGCTCCACATCACATAACCCCTACCTCTTCCTGTTGTGAATAAGCAAGCTGGGGTAGTTGTAATTCCCCTCTTGTTTTGCCATCTGCTTCCTTAAAATCATTTTTTTATGTTTAACTATGTACCATTAGCATACATGAATATAATCTGCATTTTCATAAAAGAGAAAGATTGGCCCTCAGTTTTGAAAAATGTGACACGAGATCTAATTTTGTGCTTAGTTTTATGTATGTAATTGATTTTCTAATTTATTTTGACTATTCCTAGTTAGTATCTTTTGTTATAGGGTGAAGTCAGTAATTGTTTCGTAACTTAAATTCTATTGTTGACATGTAAACAAATATAAAGTCTGTATTAATTATAAGCATTTGGAAGACGAAATACTAGTAATCTTAAAGTATCTATTTGGCTCTATTGGAAAACATGTTAGCAAAGCCAACCCTTAATTAATTCCAAATCAACTAACAGTTTTGTCAAAAGTATTGTTTGTATACTTATGTTTGTTAATTTCATGATTTAAACAAATAATTTGGCCTAACTCTAGTAGTAGAAAAACCGTTAAAAAGGACCAATTTTTTGATGTATTCAGTTAATCGAATGAGTCAAGTTTTAATTGTAATTTCTGTAAATTTAACTTTAAACAATGTGTAGTTTCAGTACCTGTTATTGTGATGATATATAAGGGCCCGATTTTTGGTCATGAGACAGTCAGTCCACGGCCGAGTTTCAGACAAGTCACCTGTGCTAGTTAACAGCAATGCTTCAACTTAACAGTGTAATAAGTGTTAAGCAATTAGGCTGTGTGTTAGAACAGTGACAATGTCTGCTCCATACATACCTGATTATTCTTCAAGAATTGTGAACTTTGTGGCTAGTCTTTTACTGCTCATAGAGGTTCAACAGTAAAATATTGTAGCAGTATGTGGAGATTTGCCTGCTAACTATTAATGAGGCTTATGGAAAGTTTAAACAATTGCACACTGGCCGTATAACTGTGTATTATAAGTGGGTTATGAAAAGTGAAATTAAAGTACTGTGAAACACAGCTGTGCGTATGTCTGCTACGTTATTTACAGTAGTCACTGTCCAAATTAAAAACCTCATGTTTCAGCCAGTGTAGCGAGGCAGTACATTGACACCGAGGACAAACAAATGAAGAAGTAAAAGCAGGTGCAACCGTTACACTGTGTTGACCCACCATCATCATCAGTTACGATTGCAGTAGGGACAGCATCACTGAGTTTTTCCTGTGGATAAACAGAAACATGTTGCCTGTTGAATGAAACACATTTCTTGTTATACCAGGTCAATGGTTGGGTCATGCTGCACGAAACATTCACCGCACCATGGATGCAGGCCAGTGAGGTCAGAGTTATGCTACAGGGTACACTGAGTTGGGCTTCCATGGGATCTGTGGTGGTTATCGAAGGCATCATGATGGCAGTGAACTACGGGGACATTACTGCAGACAATCTGCATTGCTTCATGCTTGAAGTCCCCACTGTTGAGGTGACATCTTCCAGCAGGATAACTGTCCATGTTGCACAGACAGAATCCTGCTACACTGGTTTGAAGAGCATGGTAGTGAACTCACATTGATTTCTTGGCCAGTAAATGTGCCTGATCTGTACCCATCGGAACACACATCAGGTGCCAATTGTGTGCCTGTAAACCACCATCCTGTAATTTGGGGTAATTGCTTGATCTGTTTGTAGACATCTGGTGCCACATACTTCTGGAATCCTGTCAAGACTGTAGAATCAATGCCAGGCATAATCTCTGTTATACTGTGTTTGCATGGTCAACCAACACGTTATTAAAAAGGTGGTCATAATGTTTTCACTCGTCAGTGTAGGTAGAAAAGGTATAGTCTATTAAGTGAGGAAATATGAGATGATAAGGTCAAATGTAGATAATAGCACAGGTGACAGGGTTTTGAAGAAGTGAGCTATGGATGAGGCATTTGGTGGGATTACTGAGTCAGGGTTATGGCCAAATGGGGATGTTTTTGTGGTAGCTAATTGCAACTCCACTCCTGGCCAAGGTGAGGGGATTATCTGTGCAGTGGAGGATATGGGGAGAGGTTTGGATGGTGTAAATGGGTTGGAGGAATGTTTAACTAAGGATGAAGGTAACAGTGTTGTGTTGAGATAGGGTATGCATTAAAAGGGACTTGTTGGAGGGTAGGGAGAGGATGTTGTGATACAAGATTCTGAATTGTTCTCGCACTGTGATGAGAGCCTAGGCTGTGGGTTGTATGGGTGAGGGGATGGAGAGATTTAAACAAAAGTGTCAAGTTGGGTGAAGGCAAAGCAAGATTCACACACTGGTTGAGGAGGTGGTCATTGTAAAGGAGGCATTTTTGACAATTGTAGGACTGCAGCAAGGGGGGCGGGGGGGGGGGAGAATTTAGAAGGTTCAAATTGATGTCAGCAGTTGTATATGGGGGCTCCCTCCCTCAAAGGTGAGCAACGGTGTGGCAGATTCTGTGAAGACTCACATAAGGAAGTTGGGATGCAAGTCATAAATACAGAGGGCTGTGCACATTTACAAGGAAGGACTGCAATTCAGTTCAGAAATCACAACCTCTACTGTGATCTCGAGACAAACATTTTCTATCAAGGTAGTTAAGGTGAGGGAACAGTGAGGAGGCTGGGTTTGTTTGGATGTGGAGGTGATGTTAAAAGGAATGAGGAGGTATGAGGGCTAAACATAATAATAATTTTGAGGAAGAGGTCAGAGTGGAAGTTGGGATTCATGAATTTGATAAGGATGGAATCTTTGTGGGGTTGATTTGGGTGATGAGGTTGTGAGGGACATATTTCCTGACTTTAGGAGATAGGGATTTAGCATTTAGGAATCTGGGGTCAGGATGGGAGAGGATGAAGGTATGTATAGCTGGGAGAGAAGGTGCAGGGGAGGGAGCTGGGTAGGATTGGGAGTTGTTTGTAGTTTTTTGGTTACAGTGCTTGTAGTGGGGTCTGTATTAGGGCACTTCGATAGCTTTACAGCGATTATGGGGCGTGGTGAGGGTAAGGGAAATGAAGAAGGTGAGACATGTCACTGTGCAGGTCCTTCCATTTGGCTTGAATAGGAACAACTGCTTGTGGACTGTGTTGTGGTTTCTGACATTAAAATGGTAAAGGACAAGATGTTATTTTTGCAGACATTGCAGGGTAAGTGGTTGCCGTGAGCTAAATAGGAAGTGGGAGACAGGCAAAGGGAAAGGTAGGTGATGGGGAAGGGGTCATGGAAAGAGTAGGTAGGATAGGTGAAGGAAGTGACTGCAAACAGGGATGAGACTGTGGCAATGGGAGGGTGGACATAGGGAGGTAAACCAGAGGAAGTGCTGCACGTAGTGATACTGGGAGCAGAGGAAGGGGTGATGTAAATGATGAAGGTGGCTGGTATGTCCATTGTGGGTCTAGGAGGAAGGAAACAGAAATCAACAATCATTACTAGGGATAGAGATTTACTGAGACTGTGGGCGATGACAGCAGTGACATCTGGGATGATGTGATGACAGCAGATGAGGATGGCAGTGGTGGTGATGAAGACAAAGGGGCAAGAAGACTGCAGCAGTGACAGTGATAGTGACAGCAGTGAAGATGGAGGCAGGGAGACAACTGTAGTGGCAGTGTCTGTGATGCTCGGGAGACAACTGTAGTGGCAGCAGCTGTGACAGAGGTGAAGTGATTGTAGCAGCAATGGCAATGAAACTGTAGCTGTGTAGCAAGACAGAGATGCCAACAATAATGGTAATACACAAAGGTGATGATGATGATGATGAACACAAATTCACACACACTGCGGAAAGCCATGACAACACAAGTAAATTACACATGCAAACAAGTATTGATGCAGAGCGTAGGGGAGTATCCCTACCAGTCTATGCAACAAGAGTAGTGACAAACGAACTTGTAATTGGGAGTACCCTTGTCATATAGTTGATTGGTGCTGGAGAAGAATGAGAAACAGCTCCTTAATTGAGGCCACTTTAAAGGACAAAAGATCTGCATCTTATTCAGTGGCTGGGTGAAAGTAGTAACATCAAAGCCCCACGGCTGTAGTAGTTCTAACATATGAAGTCTCGTTCTTCACCCAATCAGCTCATAGGATACTCCTTGGCCTAGTCACTCCCCACTGCTTCAGTTTGGTGTTTGCATTTGTGCCTTGAAAATGACAAAAATATTGGCTGTTGTCGAAGATGTCATCCAGCTGTGTTTGAACCATAGAGGTAATTCTAGGCGCAATAACATCCTATGGAGCTGATTGGTTGAAAGACATGAGATTATCAGTTACAGCTGCAAGAGTCTGTGGAGTTATGATGTCACACTTTTCATCCAATCACATATTCCTCTCCATGTCAGAGTTTCAGAACATGGCACCTCATGTATGCTACATGACCAGAAAAATATTTAGGAAAACATGGACATGTAAAAAAGCTTTCAGGGCTACTCAGTCACACTTCCACATGAAGAAGTAAGTATACACAGTGCCCACAATAAATATTGCACAACCGAATATAGTGATAGGTGTAGAAAATTTCCACATGCTGTGTGAATGAAGTATTCTTTATTTACATACTATTATTTTCAAGACCTTTAGGCTTAATTTCATTCCACAAAGTGACTAATAAGCCTCACTTCATAAGTATTTCAAGTGAATCTGTGCCAGTACTGTCACTTGTAATGTTCATTTTCAGAAAAAATTGTTTCACGGGTTTGAAATGGAAACAATAGTAGAACTAAAAAGTAACAGAGATGTAGACAAAATCAGTCTTCCAGAATGAGATTTTCACTCTGCAGCGGAGTGTGCGCTGATATGAAACTTCCTGGCAGATTAAAACTGTGTGCCCGACCGTGACTCGAACTCGGGACCTTTGCCTTTCGCAGGCAAGTGCTCTACCAACTGAGCTACCGAAGCACGGCTCACGCCTGGTACTCACAGCCTTACTTCTGCCAGTACCTTGTCTCCTACCTTCCAAACTTTACAGAAGCTCTCCTGCGAACCTTGCAGAACTAGCACTCCTGAAAGAAAGGATATTGCGGAGACATGGCTTAGCCACAGCCTGGGGGATGTTTCCAGAATGAGATTTTCACTCTGCAGCGGAGTGTGCGCTGATATGAAACTTCCTGGCAGATTAAAACTGTGTGCCCGACCGAGACTCGAACTCGGGACCTTTGTTTTTCGCGGGCAAGTGCTCTACCAACTGAGCTACCGAAGCACGACTCACGCCCGGTACTCACAGCCTTACTTCTGCCAGTACCTCGTCTCCTACCTTCCAGACTTTACAGAAGCTCTCCTGCAGAAGTAAGGCTGTGAGTACCGGGCGTGAGTCATGCTTCGGTAGCTCAGTTGGTAGAGCACCTGCCTGCGAAAGGCAAAGATCCCGAGTCCGAGTCTCGGTCGGGCACACAGTTTTAATCTGCCAGGAAGTTTCATATCAGCGCACACTCCACTGCAGAGCGAAAATCTCATTCTGGAAACATCCCCCAGGCTGTGGCTAAGCCATGTCTCCGCAATATCCTTTCTTTCAGGAGTGCTAGTTCTGCAAGGTTCGCAGGAGAGCTTCTGTAAAGTTTGGAAGGTAGGAGGCGAGGTACTGGCAGAAGTAAGGCTGTGAGTACCGGGCGTGAGTCATGCTTCGGTAGCTCAGTTGGTAGAGCACTTGCCCGCGAAAAGCAAAGGTCCCGAGTTCGAGTCTCGGTCGGGCACACAGTTTTAATCTGCCAGGAAGTTTCATATCAGCGCACACTCCGCTGCAGAGTGAAAATCTCATTCTGGAAACATCCCCCAGGCTGTGGCTAAGCCATGTCTCCGCAATATCCTTGCTTTCAGGAGTGCTAGTTCTGCAAGGTTCGCAGGAGAGCTTCTGTAAAGTTTGGAAGGTAGGAGACGAGGTACTGGCAGAAGTAAGGCTGTGAGTACCGGGTGTGAGTCATGCTTCGGTAGCTCAGTTGGTAGAGCACTTGCCCGTGAAAGGCAAAGGTCCCGAGTTCGAGTCTCGGTCGGGCACACAGTTTTAATCTGCCAGGAAGTTTCAAAATCAGTCTTGAAAATACACTGCAGAATAGTTCTTCTTCAGATTTTGTAGTGAATAACTTAAAAAGTATGTAAACTATAAAGGACAGTCAGAAAGTAGTGACCTAAAATAAATAAATAAGGAAAAGTTTGCTGTAGCATTCCATTTTTTTAACATGAAATACACTGAGGTGACAAGTCATTGGATAGCAAGATGTACATGCACAGACGATGCCATTTGCACTAAGGTGAGTCATGTGAAACTGTTTCTGACATGATTCTGGCCACATGATGAGATTTAACAGACTTTTAACATGGAATGGTAGTTGGAGCTAGAAGTGTGGAGACATTCAATTTCAGAAATCATCAGCGAATTCAATATTCCAAGATAAAAAGAGTCAAGAGAGTGAATACCAAATTTCAGGCATTACTCCTCATCATAGACAATATAGTGCTATGTATCATCTCACAGATCATTGTCATTATTTTTATTATTTAATATTGTGATACTTAAGATTTCTTTTACACATAAAACCTCTTGCTGTTATCAAGTGCAAGTGTCATTCCCCTTAAGTACACTGTTGACACTATTGTAGTACATTAAAGAAAAAACAGAAGCAAACAGTGTCCAAACAGGCCTTGAAGGCCGAATGGTACCAACTGGCCACTGTGACATCCTCAGCCCACAGGCGTCACCAGATGTAGATGCAGAGGAGCATGTGGTCAGCACACCACCCTCTCGGCCATTGTCAGTTTGCTTGCCTCACAAAGGCTGAGTCCACCCCACTTACCAACAGCACTCAGCAGACATGGACAGTGACCCCTCCAAGTGCTTAACTTCGGTGATTTGATGGTAACCAGTGTTACCACTGCAACAAGACTATTGGTCAGTACATTAAACAGATAATACTATTTTCCTCCTAAAGAGAAATTAGCAACGCATTTGGATGTCTTCTTACAATTTTAAAGCTTCAATAGTTTCATTTTCAACAGAGAACATCAATGCATAAAATTTGCTGAATTAACAAATACCACACTGAATAGTGCATGCTACAACCAGTTAGTACAAGTAACGATTTTAGTAATTCTGACTTAGTTCATTTGCTTATATTGTCATGAAGTACAGCTTACTAAATCCACTGAATTTATAAACAATCAACATCTAGAGTTTTGGCTGTTCAAAGGCACTGACTGTATCCATTTATTTAAAAAAACAGCTATATCTGATTAAACAAATTGTGATTGGAAGTTTGCTGCAAAGTGAAAAGGTGATTGTGACCATTAAAGATGAAGTGGCACAAATTTGTTTCATGATGAGTGGTTTAAGGGAGGAGGCATTAAACATGAGAGATCTTGGCCATTTGATTGGCAAATACTGTGGTGCTGCGCATACAGGCTGCAATTTAACCCTTTTGTGGGCAAAATAAATGAGAAAGAAAATCAAATTGTGTTAAATGTAATATAACATTGGAGTTAACAACAATATGAAGGGAAAAGATAGCTACTCACCACGTGGAGATGGTGTTCAGTCGCAGATAGATACGATGAAAAATAACACTAAAAACATTTAAGCTTTGGACAAAGTCCTTCCTCAGAAGTAGAACTCTTACACATTCACACAATAACAACATCAACAACAACAACAACTCACACACACACATGGCTATTGTCTCCAGGCACTAAGTGTAGCTGGTACAATCAAGAAATAAATATTATGTAAATTGAAGATGGAGGAGGGAGAAAGGCAAGGGACTATTGATGTCAGCAGCACAGGGACTTTATGCAGAATTGCAGCGACAAGTGAAAATGTGTGCCAGACCAGGATTTGAACCTGGGATCTCCTGTCCACTCAGCAGTTGCATTAACCACTGCACCACCTGGACACAGTCTTCATTGCAATTGTGCAGACTATCTTAGCACACACCTCAGCTGATCCACATTCCCACCTAGTGACACCTATCCACAATCCTTGTCGATGTCCTCAATGCTCACTAGTTTCAGATTCCTGCAGGAGATTGGACATAATTGTGCATCCCTACTGAAGAGGGTTGATTCATTGTCTATCAAGGCAAATCACTTATATGAATGTGTGGTGTCTGTTCTTTCGGACATGTCAGAAGGAACTGACACCATGCATTCGTATAAAAGAAATAAAGAAGTCTATACCACCATTTGACAGGCTGCATCTTTCTCTCAGTTGATCCAATTTGTGAATCCTGCCTATGATCTTGCTATATGTTAAAAGACAGCTTGCTGTATACCATGGGCTGCAGGTAAAATATTTAATAGCCAGACTGATATTCGAGAACAGACCCCATCGTCAGTGGCATCTGATACAGAGGACAAACAAACAAATATACACATATCAATATCTAAAATACAACATTTTGTACACAGAAGAAACAAGGTTACTTATTGCACTTGTCCATATCAAATGACATACATGTCAGTTATAAAGTCTCTTTGATGCCAAAACTGATATGGATCTAGAAAACATGGAGCCCAATAGATACTTAAAATCTAATTATAACCATGTCTTTGTGATCATGATGGGATCCATTATCTGTCCCACATCTGCTATACACAGGTCATCATGCATACATGTTACAGCTGTCAAATGCTAAATGGCCACAATACCTGATCACTTTGGACACTACTGTCACGGAGTGAAAGCAACAAATTGATGATACAGGCAAGGATTCTATATTACAGGTCTTTTATCATCTCATATATTGTATCTAGATACATCTGTGATGTGCACTCACCATATGTATTCAATACTGCACTAGGATAACTAATATATAGTGGTACAGGTCATAGATATCTCTCGATATGATCTCAGAGATAATGAGAGATCTGCAATACAGTCGATTTGCCCTAAGCAGCAGTTCATTCTATGACCATAGTGTACAGTGTGACTGAGAAGTGTGGACACTTAGCATTTGGCAACTGTAACATGTACACATGATATGCTGTGTACCCCAGAGATGAGATGTTTCCCATAGTGCAAAGAAAAAGTTTACAAATACTCTTAACACAAACATCAACATTAAGACGCACTATACCCCACAACAAGTTTCCCATGCCACTGTGGTCTAATCACCAACATTGTCCTTTTCTGCTAAGTCACTGTTTAAAATGAAATCCAGATTCAGCTCACTAATCACAACCATTATTACTAAACAAACTATTACCTTTGTTACTCATTTGAACACCTCTCTACCTGTTTTCTTCTGCACTGTACCAACGTTACTCTCTGTACCAGAGAACCAACAGCTAGTTCTTCATAAAATGCTTTTGACAGTGCAGTCTTTCTGGATCCAGTATCAAGAGATATTGTCGTCTCAAAACTGCCAACATTATCCTTTATATGGAGGTACCTCACAATTAATTTGATACTTCAGATAGGTAAATTTACTTTAGCTTCATTCATACCATTCACCAGGTTGACTTGAGGTTCATGACATGATCTCTATGCCTCATCTGAGTAGTATACCCTGGATGACATCAGGACTGTATCTTGATAAACTCTATTTTTTTCTCCCAGTGAGCACTTCTTGAACTTGGACTGGGGCATTGTTTTCTGTTGTGCTAGTCTACTGCCTCACTCATCTTTTTGTCAAAATGTGATACCAAATTTTTGGCACATGTTGCTATCACCTGGGTTGAAAGTGATGAATAAAATCCTCAGAATCTCTGTGCCTTTACTGCAGTAGGCATTGTAATATTTCAGTATTGAATATGAATTTGACCATGAAGTTGGTGTATGTAGCACTGTCCACACAGGATACTGAGAACAATGTTGTCTCTATGTGGCCTAGAGTTTGTGATGGCCTGCAGTTTTCTTAATCAGCAAATAGTTGTGTAGGTCACATGGAAATGCATTCAAATTGGCATTCTGATTTTGCCCATATCTCGGCAATGCAATGCCCATGCTGACTGCATTTGTGGGAACCTGCAAACTTGAACACTGATTTGTAATTTGAGCAGCACAGTATGTTTTAGTCTCGCTACTTGGTATTTGACTGCAGTTACCTGTGATACTTCCTCACCTTGTCTAGCCATAACAGGGACTACATTGCCTTTCAGGCTACAAATCTGTTGATTAGTTTCCTCCTAGATTTGACTGTCAGCTTTCTCTTAACATTTCAAATAATTTCACTAGTCATCAGTCATTGGTTGTTTTTTTCTAATTTTTCAGAAAAAGATGCTAACACCCTTTTCAGCATGACCCCGCAAAACATGCTCAACTTCCCATAATTTTATCACCACCACCTCCCTCCATGGCTATTTTATTGGAGCTTATAAGCACAATTCTGTTATCAAAGTACAATAAGACTAGTGATGGCCAAATCTTGAAACAAGAAGCAAAAGTCATTGTTTGACCTCGATCGATTTAGAAAAGGCTTTTGACTGAATATAAAGAACAACAATATGGCAAGCTCTGCATGCACATGTCCAGGACTATTAACGTGACTCATGGTGGACATTGTCCAAACTGGCAATGAAAGTACTGATGGCACATCAAAGAGCTTTGATTTTAATCTAGCTGTCAATCAAGGAAGCGCCTTAAGTCCCTTACTGTTTAACGTTACAATAAACTATCTATTCACAAAGATACAGAAACCAACCCACTGGTATCTCTTTTATGCTGATGATGTGGACATACTATATTATCTCTGCCTTGTCTTTTTGGCCATAGATGGCACATTCAGACCAAACTGACCATTGCCATCCATCAGTCAATGGCTTCATGTGAATAAGGTATTGAGTGGTTTGGGTCAGCACACCACACTCCCAGTAGTTGTAGGATAAGCTGACCTGGTGTCACTACTACTTGGTCAGATAGCTCCTCAATTGGCACCACAAGGCTGAGTGCAGCCCATTCCAGTCCTCACACCAAGAAAAAACCAGTACCAGGAATCAAATCCAGGATGAAATGTGTTTGTTTATAGCTTGTGCTTCATACTGTGTCAAGCTTATGCATCTTGTTGGTATCTCTAAACTGTGACTCTAAAATCTCTATAGTGGAAGTCCTTTTGGATTTGAGAATTTGGGTATGTTAATTAAAAATATGTGGACAAATGGCATAAAAACTCACGGATAGTTTATTTCCATGTAATATATAATCTTAATTACGCTAAATGATAGTCACCAACACAGCCTCAAAATGCATATACAGTAATAATTGTTCACAGTTTGTTGGTTCAAGGTTCCTGCTGTTATCATTTCATTCACATTCGAGGGCATGTTGAAAAGCAAAGCCACTGAATTGTTTAAGTAAAAACTGTTAAAGCTTTCTAAATAAATAAAAAATTATCAACTTTCTAAAGCTTTATATTTCATGTCTAGATATTTATTTCTCGACATATGCACCTTGATGACAAACACATTTCTCACAACAGGAGGACATCACTATAAAATGGACCTGCCCTCTGCTTGCATCATGTCATCATATCACTATCAAAATGCAGTCCTTGAAGATGTTCTTTAGGTTTTGGAAACAGAATATCAAATGGGGCCAAGTCAGGACTGTATGGAGGATGACTGGTGACAGTGAACTCAGGGTTTTGGATTGTTGCAGATGTGGCAAAACTCATAGTCTGGAACTCTCATGTGGAAGGAGATGGTGTGTGGATGAACCCTGAATTCCAAACTCAATTACAGTATGCTGTTCCTCATCCACCAACATTGTTACATTACAAAAAAAATGGTTCAAATGGCTCTGAGCACTATGGGACTCAACATCTGAGGTCATCAGTCCCCTAGAACTTAGAACTACTTAAACCTAATTAACCTAAGGACACCACACACATCCATGCCCGAGGCAGGACTCGAACCTGCGACCGCAGCAGTCATGCGGTTCCAGACCGAAGCGCCTAGAACCGCTCAGCCACTGCGGCCAGCCGTTACGTTACACATCACCATGCTACACATTACAGTTCTAGTGGCAGAGGGCTATCAGTGTGCAGAAATGAAGAATAAAGACGTAGAATGTTAAAAACATTTGTTTTGTTTAAAAAGCTTTGACTTCTTGCATTAAAAACTTGGAGGCATTACTTTTCAGCATGCCCTTGTAGTTCTCTATCATTCAGCTGCATTTTTCTGTGCTACACTTCACACAGATTTTCAATAAAATGCATACTTTTGACTGTAGTAGACTAGATCTGAACTTCAACTGAGAGCTCCCAGCTCAAGTCTGGATATTTATAACCTCACTCTTTGGCAGGAATGCTTCACATCATGGTTTTTAGTTATTTACAAAAGAATGCTACAGTAATCAATGATACAAAAGAGAGAAATTGTAAAGGTAACAATCCCAGATTTTTGATGCCATTTACTGCACCTACCCAGTGTATTGTATCCTTGTGTTTTACATAAACAAAAGTAATTACTTTTTGATGCTGTACCTTCATGTTCAAGTAAACTTTCCTGAAATCTAAGTGAGCCCCCAGTTATCCAGAATTTAAACTTCTGGTAAATAAACTATATTTCATTTAAAAATCAAGACATGGGAATCTTATAACATCACTGCCAAGAAAATTTTGGGCTTCAGTATTATCAGAACAGAATTTTGAAATATTATGAGGTTTAAAAGTGGTTGGTTCTTGAAATTGCATCTGAATTAAAACTTTTGAATTGTGGGCATTTAAGCTAAACTAATTGCTTTTACTGAATCATGAACAATTGATCTAC
Source organism: Schistocerca americana (assembly GCF_021461395.2). Classification (NCBI taxonomy): domain Eukaryota; kingdom Metazoa; phylum Arthropoda; class Insecta; order Orthoptera; family Acrididae; genus Schistocerca; species Schistocerca americana. The sequence goes on along the minus strand of NC_060130.1, from coordinate 358,712,667 downwards.
AAAGTTATATTTATTGTTGGTTCTTAGGTTTCAATTTTGACACATGTATTGTTGTATGGTAATGACATTTCAATATCTTCAGATCATGATATCTTCTGAGAATTAATTAACTTTAAGGGAAAACAACTACACCACTATGTTACTGATTGGATACAGTATATCTGTAATAATAAGAATATGAAACACTTTACCAATCAGAAAGTTTATAAATTCGTGCACACTTATGGTGCAGTCACAATTCTATAGTTGTAATAAGAGATAGTGAGGGGTGTCTGTAGCTTATCAATTACTGATTGAAATATGCTTCATTTCAGTGTTCTCAGCACAGCAGTCCACCTACAGAGGTGGACATTACACCAGTTAACTTCCAGGACACTTGGGAGAAGCTTGACAACTGGAGGAAGGCATGTGAAACAAGTGGCTTGTGCATCAGTAGAACAAACACCATGTTCATGATTAACTTCAGCCCTGAAGCCACACTAATCACAGTTACCAAACTATATAATGATACATTTCAAAGAGTTAAAATTTTTGAGTATCTAGCACCAGTAATATCAGAGAACAGATCAGTTAAAGTGGACATAATTCATAGAATAACATATGGATGGAGCAAGTTGCATATGCGTTCAATGAGTTGGTGTGATGCAAATATACCCATAAAAGCCAAAAGACAAAACTTATAAAATGGCTAAGACCAGCACCACTGTGTGGCATCGAAGCCTTGGTCTCAAAAAAGGTTCATTGAAAGAATCTCCATACAACAGGAATATGCATGTAATGATGGGCAGGAAGAGTAACAGTAGAAGACAGTCTGGATTCAATTCATAAGAGGTTGCTTTAAAGCCTTCCCCATAAACTGAAAACTCTTAGAATCAGGCTGTAATGGTATTGCCACATGTCATGAATCTGTAATGACCATGTTGTGGAAAAGTGCCTTTCCATAGCTACGAACAGAAAAGGGATTGAAAATCTGGAACCAGCTGGCTGATGATTATCCAGAGTTATGTGAAGCTAAGCCTTCATGAAGATAATGCATACCCATGGGAAAGATGATACCACATGATTAGGAAAGTCATCCCAAAGTCACAGGGAAATTCAAGGACAAAGAACGATCACTGATGGTAACTATCAAGAGTCAAATTTGGAGGATTAAAAAGGTTTATATGAAGGAAAAGTGGCTAATAGAAGACCACATGCATTGAAATAAGCAAATGTATCATTAATTTATATTTTAATGCAAGAAAAAAATTATACCATTGCCCAGACATCTCAGACCACTTTACTTGGATGGACAACTAATGGTACGTTAATTATTCCATGTGAGTGACTAAACACTGTTGTGTATGCTAATAGATACATTGCAGATGTCTGTCACATTTTGAGTGTGGAATCTGTAACACCAACACTTAATTTCATTCATTCACTTGTTTGTAAATAACATTTTTCCTTCATTTTGTGTACCATACACTTTGTACCATACACTTTGTGTACCATATCTCTTGAGCCCCCACATGCTATTGCATAAATTATAATCTGAAGTAATGAAAACATTCTTCCTGGGTCTGAGAATGCATGGTTGGTTTTTTTTATGATTTAGTTACACTACCGTCTAGAGGCCAACGAAAATCATTTGTTTCAGTTACCCTTGGAAACTAGTCACAAATGTTCAATAATTAAATATGCTGGCAGGATTGTGTGGTGAAAAAAATAACTTTTATAACTCTCAGTACTTTTGATTTAAATATAACTGAGTTTATTACTGTCTTTTTAGCCCTGAATCAAAGTAATAACTGTTCAGCACAGAATCAGAGTAACACCTGTGTGAGAGCTTAATGAAAGCCAGAGCAGTATCATACATGAATTAATGTGTAAATTCAGGTAAAAATCTCAGAAATATTTCAGAGTTCATTTAGCATATGTTTTCAGATTAAAATTCCACATAGGATAACTAAATAAAATCACAAGTTCAAATCACATTCAGTTACTCAGAGAAATGCTTCAGAGTTCTGTAGTGTTCACCTCACATGAATTATTCTGATTTCATAAGCTAGTTCACTCACTGAAATATTGCAAAGTATTCGTTCCCAGCACAGGCAATAAAACATAAATCCCTGTTGACAAAGGCAATAAAACACAAATCCCTGGTCAGCCACTGTGGCCGAGCAGTTCAAGGCGCTTCAGTCCGGAAACACGCTGCTGCTACGGTCACAGGTTCGAATCCTGCCTCGGGCCCGGATGTGTGTGATGTCCTTAGATTAGTTAGGTTTAAGTAGTTCTAAGTTCTAGAGGACTGATGACCTCACATGTTAAGTCCCATAGTGCTCAGAGCCATTTCAACTGTACTTATGTCTGTAGAGTCTTGGGACCTTCCAATTGAATCTTGTTCAAACGGGGCTTGTGGCCTGATGTAGCTGAAGACAACGGATGTCTCGGCTTTTTTAAAGTTTTTTGATTTGTCAAGCAAGCCAACCCACAAAGTCATGGAAATTTCTCACCATAATTTGTTCAAAATTTGCACGGTAAGCTGGTGTGGTCCAGAACAACAGCCTCCTGCCATTCCTTTTAACGTTCTCGCTACTGAGCAAATGCGTGGTGCATCTTTGGCATTTTTGTTATTGATCTATCACACCCTACTCTGTAAAGATGTGCTAGACAGTGGCAGCTACCGAGGAAATCTACAGGGTTTTGAGAGGACATTGTTCCTGGTGATGGCGTGGTGAGTGTATCGCGCTCTGCAAAACACGCTTAGTACAGGTTTCAGTTTTGGTTGGGTTCTGTCGACATGCTGAGATTTATTGGAATTATTAGACCTGTGGTGTTAGTTAGTATGATAGCCTTAACTTCTTGAGATCAATCTGTAATTATAGGTCCTGCTGGTATGCAAATCCTGTGCAACCTTCTCCCATAGTTTTTGACTATTATAAGTGTTGTATGTGGCGATGTTTCGAACTTATTGCATTCCCAAGAGCACCTATATCCTGCAGCACTGGAGCAAAGATCCCATGCTAACATTAAATGTATAGAAAAAATAACGGAAATTTTCTTCCTCTTAAGTAACTGTATTAATAAGATGGTTCATCGGATGTCATGGAATATAATGTACTCTTCATATTCTCACCCCCCCCCCCTTCAAATCCATGTGAATCCCATCATTTTCTTATATATCCCCTGTGAAATCACTGATGCAAGGAACCCTGCACGATGAAATGAATAACCAGTATTTAATAAAACCTATTGGCCAAATCGGCATGCTGAAATCCAGTATTAAATTCTGTTGTGCTTCTCAAATAATTCATTGGATCAATATATGTAAACTTTCATATCAACTTCACATGCCACTGCACAGAGTGGAACCGGGATATAGCTACGGTTTCCGTGCTACTAACAAGAATCATAGTAGTTTCCAAAAGTCTGCAGCATATGGCAAAAAGGGTGCTCTGAAAAATAAGAAGCAATAAAAGCAGAAGGGTTTAAAATCAAATATGGACTCCGTTTTTATGGCACTGCCTGCATGTTATTAGATATTGCGCAACTTCTGGTTAGATGTACATTAAACGGAGTGTTTAATTTGTAACATGGTGTTGCATACAGCATAGATTGGTGCCAGCCTTGTTTGTATACGTTCCCTATCCTCTTTTAGTCCTACCTGGTTTGGGTCCCACATACCAGAGCAATATCCTACGAGACGCACCAGTGATTTGTAAGCTGTGTCCTTTGTACACTGACTGCATTTTCCCAGTATTCTGACGACAACCAAAGTTTTCCACCTACCTTACTTACAACTGAGCCAATGTGATCATTCCATTTCACATGCCGATGAACTGTTACACTCAGGTGTATATTGAATTTGACTGGTTCTAATTAAGAGTCGTTGGTGTTATAGTCATAGGATACCACCTTTTTCGTTTAGTGAATTGCATTGTTTTACATTTCTGTACATTAAAAAAGGGGGTTTTCAATCTTTGCATTACTTTGAACTTATGTCCTGCTCTTACTGAATACTTCTTAGTCTTTTTCAGACAGTACAGCATTACAGATAACTGCATTATCTGCGAAAAGTCTGAGCTTGCTATTAATATCGTCAGCAAGGCCATTAGTATAATAATTAATTAATTAATTAATTGTCACACTGTCAAAATACTCAACACTTATATAGAAAAACTCAAAACGTTTTCTGTTATTGTGGCTCCACTTCATATTTCCGCCACAAGAGCACAGTAGTGAGCAGTTAGGCAAGATGGTGACAGGCACAGAGAAAGCGTGTGTAGTACTCGAAATGCATTCACACAGGCAGCAGTAACAAAGCAACAACACTTCAAAACGAAGTTCATCAAAGCTCCATCAGCTACCAACTCCATTCAGCGATGCCAAGCGCATTTTAAAGCTTCACAATGCCTCTACACAGGAAAATCAACAGGTCGGCCCAGGGGCGCCCTCAGGTTTTTGTCTCAGTAGGGGCAAAAAATTTTCATCATATATATACATATTCCCAGATTTTATGTTTCTGAACCGTATTCTGCCAATAAATTGTTTTCTTACCACTAATAATTGTTTAAGCGCTTAAAAACACTGCTCATGCAGTGAACGCAGTTGGTTTTAAAGTAACAGTCCGGAATAAAAACGGTTCACTACACTCAACTGTGTAAACCTGGTCAAATTCACTTGCATTACTGTGAAAGCTTCTTTTATGCACTTAACAATAGTGTTCTGCAGCTGCGTAGTGTACTAACTAAGTACGATTCTTTCATGTGATACAGCTCTATTTTGGAATAGGCATACGCATTCTAATATGCTTACTGAATTACTATTGTTCTCTGAAGAGCATTTGTCGTTTCATGGTAAGCCAGATGTTTTACCGTTATATGCAATTTATAAATACTGATGCACTTTTAGTACCATGCCAGAGTTATGAACATAAAAAACTAACATTATAACTATAGTAAAACCTGGTTTTACACTAGCAGACTGTACATTATGCCCCCATTTTCGTTTGGTCCTGTCCTAAGCTTTTTCTCCCTGAACTACTTGTTTTCCAGCTATTATAAATCGACATTCGGAAGGAACTGAAGGATATCTTGTCATCCTTCCTTTCAAACAACGTTTAGAAAGCTCCATCTTCCCCTCTTCTTAAATTAATTGGATGATGATCCCAAATTATTCGGTTTTTCCTTCTCCTTTACATTAGTCGACACAATAACAATACTTAGATTTTACTGTCTGTTCATTTCAAACAAAACTGTACGTTTAAAATCAATGAATAATTTACGTAACACATTAAAATTAAATGAATGGGTTTGACGATGAAAGTACATTGCCTTTAATCCGCTGACTCGTGCGGTGGCGATTGTGATTTTACCGCCGTGTGTGTAAACACTGGACTTCTGACAATGGCGACGGTCGATTGACCTGGCGGAAAATGTCCGGTGTGAGTGCAACCGGCCTTAAAGACCTGGTCAGAAAGAGCGTGGCCTGGCGGTCCGACCTGTGGCCTTGAACAGCAACGGCAACGGCCAGGCCGCATCGTTATTGTATATAGGTGTCGGTCACACAGAGCGCGACTCTGGCCGGCTCGCCGCACTGGCTGACGTCGAGTTTCAACACAGACAGATTCGCAGCAGCCTGGAGCGGCTGTTTGCATTTGCTAGCGCATTTGACAGCAACGGCGCGAGGCACATCTTTGATACTAAGCTACACGTGCAGGCTGCTATGTGATGAGGTTCCGTCCGTTTCCACGGTGTGGCAGCTGACGCAGCAGCAACCTCTTTTGTCTGTGCAGCGTTCCTTGCCCCGTTCATCCGCCGTGCCTGACCCGCACAGGAAGACTTCGGCGTTGCGTCTGACCAGACCTTCAAGCCGCTGAAAATCAGTTTTTATCTTTCCTGTATGTTTGGAAACTGGTACATCCGGGATATATTATAGGAACGAAGCCTAGAAACACAGGTGGCCCTTGTGACTCCTAAGGGATTGAGACCGTTCATTTCTAAGTCATTATCAAACTATCACAAACAAGCCATCATTGTCTCATTAATCATCAGTCACTTATTAGTTACCATCTCTCTACCATATGCCATATTGATCAAATGCCTGGATGGTTAATGGCGTACCCTCGCTTGCAATACTGAAGTAAATGGCAACTGGCCAATGTTTCAAACCTGGTCCCAGTGTGGCGACTCCACATGGTCATAGAGAAGAGACAAATAAAACTGGAAACGCATTTCCGAATAAAATTTGGCAGCTCTGCAAAGTTTAGAATCGTGTGCTATGCTGTATTCTTACAAGCAGACGCCCTAGTGTCAGCCACATCGGTTTTAGATGAATTCGCTGTTTCTCACACATTTGCTATTAAGGTGTCTCATTTTAAGAGTTAATGTTGTGGAAATATTCTGAATTGCTCTCATAAATGCACATTTTTGAGGCACAACGCCATGTCAGTAAGTTCACCTCTGCTCAGACATGTTAATAGGTGCTTAAAATAAATAATAACAATTCCAGATTGTTAAATAGGTAAAAATAAATTATTTTCTCTTTTCAAGTAAGAATAAATCGCTCAGTTTCGCCTGCCTTAATATATTTTCTTGCTATTTGCACTTTTCTCTGTTAGTCCTCTGAAAAGTGAAAAAAAACAGGGCTTTACTTTCTATTTTGTAAAGTAAAAACGAAATGTACATAATAATTTCCACAACCCATAACAGATTCATGTCTTAACAAATTTTGTGACATTTGGTTGTAAGGATGATGTGACTGTTTTATTGTTACAAACATATTAATGTGGTTTGAAATACTGTTGTAATTTTAATATTAAGAACAAAAGAAGGCATACGATTGTGGAAATCGGTTCTGTTACTAATAATGTGCAAAACTTGACTACTCACATACCTGCATTACTTAAACAGAAATTGAATGCGTCTCGGGTCCTTCTCATAACTATCTACCACTTTTTCGATAAAGGACTCCTCCTCTGACTTTATCTTATCACAATGAACTGACACCATACACAAACAAATGAGTCGATTATCTGCCATGGTAGTTCTTAGCCACGTTTTCACGCGCCTGAGAGTGCTGCAAACAAACATGACATAGGCCTATACTAATTCATACAGTGTAACCTACTTCAATTACTATATTGTGATAATATTTGAAACAAGATTTAAAAATAATTAGAAGGAATGTTTTATCTGACTTAAGAAATTGTTTCAAAGTCTTTCTAATTAAGTAATTACAATCAGAAAAATGTTACTGTGGTAATTAAGTACCTGAAAGATCTTTCCGCAGAGCAGGTGGTTGCCGGTAAGCTAAGGGCTATCTTCAAGGCTGAAGCTACAGCGGGCAAGAATTTGGCTTTGTCCAGTAGATCAGTCAGGCTTAATTCAGCAATATCTCCTTCAGTTACTTTATCACGTTTCCATATACTGATCCATGTCCGTGCTTCTTCAGTGAGGTTATCTAAAAGATCACCATAAAATCTTTTGATATTTTCAATTATCCTTTTCATATCTATGTCGCTTTGGGATTTCATTACCTTTGGGTGCAAGCAGAAAATCTCAAAAGATGCCTTGTTTCCTTCTGAAAACCGTTCTTGCAAGGACTGGACTAGGGAATCTAAATATGGAATAAAGAGAGATTTTCTGTGGTACTCAGTGACAGAAACTGATGGATGATTTGAACGATGCATTTGTCGTGCAACAACTCGCGGTTGTCGAATGCCAGTGACATCTATTCCAAGTGCACTGCAGTTGCTTTCAGCACTTTCCATTATCATTTCAAACTCGGCTTCCGCATTATCTCTGTCATCCAATAACATTTTTACAATTCCTTGAATGTATTCTGAAACTTCTAACAAGTTAATGTTTACTGATTGTAGGATATTGGTGACAGGTTCTAGTTTGGCTGAATATTTTGCTATGACTTTTAATGTAACAATAAATGTCTGAGAAGTAAGTGTGCAGTAAAGTTGCCAGGCTTTCTGCCTAGTTTCACGATCTCTTTTTTTATGTAAAATTGCTAATGCTTCAACAATTTCTAAAAATTTATCTTTAAATTTCCTTATTGACTTATGCTTCTCAGACCAGCGTGTCTCACACAGTTTTTGAAGGTTCCCAACTAGGACTTTCCTTTGCGTGCTCCCCCGGAAAAAAGAAATTCCTTCTTTGATAGTACCAATGGCGTTTCTAACCTCTGGTAAGGTGTTCAAATCATTCACAACTAAATTAAGTCTATGGATAGCACAATGATAGAAGCAAGCCTTGGGATATTTCTCAGCAATTATCTTCTGTACTCCTCCAATTTTACCGGCCATCGTACTGCACCCTTCATGGCCTTGTCCTACCATTCTATCTAGATTTAAACCCCAAGCAGATAAAGTAGATATTATTGTTTTGGAGATATGTTTTGCATCTAACCTTGCTAATCGTGTAAATCCAAGGAAGTCTTCTCTGACAACATTAGTTACAAGGTCAAAATAACGTGCAGAAAGAGAAAGTTGTACTGTGTCTGCAATATCCATTGTTTCGTCTGCCAAAACTGAAAATTATTCGCTGTTATTAATGGTGTTAATTAAATCATTTCTTAGTACTTCGGCGCAAACATCAGTTAAATCATTTTGGGTTCTATGAGAAACATAGGTAGCATTTTTAGGCGCACCCTCAAAATGTTTCCGCAATGTTTCGTCCCCTGACTGTACTCTAAATTGTAACAAATCATCAAATACAGCATTTGAATTTGTTTTTCCTTTTAAAGGTAAGTCATGTAATGCACAAAACAATACACAAGAAACAACTGATTTTAACTTTGCACGATTAGTTTGTCCGAATTTCGCAAGATTCTCGTAGGCGAGTTCTTCCACACTTTTAGTTTTGTTTGTCACAACACTAATGAAATTATTTGACTTTTCTATTGCATCTTTATGCCACTCGGAATTCATATGCATTTTTACACATTCATGGAACTTTTTGAAATTTGTGAATGGGCGGCTTATGAATGCGCCATTATGACTACCACGCATTATGCGTGGGCGGAAAAGCACACAAAACCTGCAGAGGGCACCTTTAACTGCTTTAGAATAGACCAGCCCCGGATATAATGACAGCCAGTCTGGTCTAAATGTTCTTTTTGTGCTGTCTATGTCATTCTTAAAATTATAACTTTTTTCGGGTTGCCATGGATTCAATAAAATCTTATACTTTAGGCAATTGTCAATATCCTTTTTCTCAATGTAATTTCCGACATCGGGAATACTGACCAGGATACCACTACCCTTTTCATCAATGCACTTGAAGCCAGCAGAGGTACTGGCTTCGTCTTCATTTTCTCCATCAGCACAACTACAGGAATTTTTAATAGTGATGGTTGCGTTTGACTCACCCTTTTCCTGTGATACCTGATCATAGACAGTATCTTCTTCAACACTTCCATTTTCATTTGTAGTTTTCATTCGCTTATGAAGTACAAAAAACTTATGTATATCGGTCATTTTGCCACTGTATACACTGCGCTTTTACATTTACAACGCACAAACGTCTATGCAAACCACAATCATGCACCACTGTCCACTTACAACTCGCAATGAATTTACATAACCCTTAACGCGATGCGATGCCGAACCGAGCTGAGCGATGACTAAAGAACAGAAGCTGAAATCGTATCACAGTGGTGGGAGGAAGGGAGGAGTTTTCGTTCAACAATGAAACAGCGTTGTGTCCATTAGACCGCAAGCCAGCGACTTTGAGTTTCGCGCGATCGTTTGGAGCGGTTTCTTGCGATGGATGTGGAAATATTTATGCGATATGTTCCGATTAGAACATAGCAAGACTCATCTAGAACGTTCCGGAAATGAAGGTACCTCACGCCACACCCTGCTAGATCACGTTCGTTGACAGTAGTTCCAATGACGAATATTGCCTACTTCTACAGACAAGTAGCGACATTAGTGGCCACACAGTACCCTCGAACACTTCTTCAGCAAACGAAAAGGAACATAATACAATACGCTAATTTAAATTAGCGTCTGACAATTGTTAACCATTATTTGGAAATTTAAAGAATAAAATTTTGCCGAGTGTGTTTTTTTGTGCAACTGTATTGTGTTGCCAGTTGATGTTTATGAAGAGGTTTCTCCCCAGTAAGGTGGGAACAGAGAGGGTGACATTTTAGTACCCTATAAGTCAACATTTTCGAGATGGAACTCTCACCATGGGTACCATTCTTAATGGGACCACGTACACATGTAGCAGTTTATCGATCGGCAGATTCGCTTTATTTTATTATAGCTTATTAGTAATGCCCAGAGTTTGTTAACATGTAAACGGTCTTTCCTTATCAGATATGCATTGTTTACAGTTACTAAAATCTCGAATATTCCGGCTATAGATATCTATCTTTAATTTTGTATTTTTCTTCATATAGATACTGTATCGTAGATTATTTTTCAAGGAAGATATCATTTTTTTACGTTTGTGTTTAACGTCCCTTTAGGACACAAGTGATTCCTTTAATATGTAAAGAACGAACAATGGGCGTGCTTTTAGGAAAATCGCTTAAATGTTGCTCAAGAATGCATTTGTAAAAGTTAACGATCAACTGCTTGTTCATCTGATTATTCCCATTGTTGCCTCACTTGCTAGTGTCAGTTTCCACCACGTGTGGGTGTAGAAATAAAAATAAAGATACTTCGTAGGCAATAGCTGTAAGATGGATGTAGAACAATTTTGCACATCGTCAACGAACTAGATTTCTTAAAGAAAAACACACAATTTTTAAATTTATCATCTTTTTTTTAGTTTTAGTTCGATTCTCCTTTAAAGTTTCTCATTGCTCTAGTTCATCCTGTAATTCTGTTTACATATGTTTTATATCATTTTTACGTCATTTTATCGATATTTTCTGGTTACTTTAGTGGTAATTTTACAGGTATTTTAAATCATACATAACTGAGCCCTAAAGTTACAGGTATTTTTTATATTCGTAAACTGAATGAATTCTCACTAGGGGCAACTGCCCCCACTGCCCCCCCCCCCCCCTATGCCCCTGGGTCTGCCTGCAGTGAGTGAAGAAACGGTCAACCACCGAAGGTCAAGTTTTCCACGAGGCACACAGAAGTTGACAAAAGAGCGTGCAGAGAGCTGAACAGTAGGAGAATTAAGCCGAAGCATTGTTGACATCACCACCCCGACTCCTCCCCCTCACCCACTTCCCCTCCCCTCATCCCATTCCCTGCCTCCCTTCATCCACTTGAGAATTGGCAGAAAAAAGGACTCAATTTGCGCTGAGCTGCTGTAGAGGGACGATATAACATACTCTCTGGGGAATTTTGTTCATTTATTTATATGTGTATTATCCTTCTAGAAGCATTTCCGAGATTTTGGAGGAGAAACCGAACTGACAATTATCCTACAGCCTTGGTGCTTGAAATTCAAATAAACACAATTGCTAAAAGTTGGCAGGATGATAGAAAAACTATATCGTGAAAAAACAATCATCCACACACAGAAAAACGCCCAAAAATCGATCACTGAAACAAAACCATAATCTCGTCTACACATCGAAAAACGCTTTGTAGCTTATGGCCGAAAACTTCGATCTTCACGTAGAAAAACTTCTGAAAACTTCGATTAATAAAAAAACTTGTTTTAATAGCACATTGCTTGCTACAGATACGAGAACTTCGTCTCTACAGGCATAAAAACACACCCATCGAAAAACATCAATGAAATGCTCGCACAAAAAAAACTGGATATCGCAAGAAAAACAATGATGAAAATTGTTCTAAGTACACAGTACTAAAAAAAGGATAGTGAAACAAAACCATAAACTGTTCTACACACGCAAAACGGCATGTCGTAAGTTGTCGTGTCGTGAAAAAACAGTGGTTAAATAACGCCTGCGAATCTAAATAAATGACGCTACTGCCGCCACGACGCCTTGTCTCGTCCAGCTGACAGTGCTGCACCAAATGGCACGCCACCTGTTGTGGCTTCTGTGGGGGGCGCGCGTCCGTAGGCGACTGGCGCGCTCGCTATTATATCGGCCCGTGACGCTGTATCTGTTCGTGCCTTTTGTCTCAGTACCGGCATGCGGCCTGGACTGCCCACGTTGTCCCGGCTTATGCGTGTGTGTGTGTGTGTGTGTGTGTGTGTGTGTGTGTGAGTGTGTTTGCATCCCTTGCTGCCGCTGCCGCAGATGACTGACTGTTACAAATTATCCAGCAAATGCCTTGTATCTCCTCATGACCTTGCCTGGACTCTACCTGTTCTAGTTCGAAACAGTCGTATCTCCTAGAAATACTGGCGTGCCTTAACAATACGTCACTACCAGCGGTGTTTCCGGGTATGTTTTCGAGTATACCGTATATATGTGTCTGAAACAGAACAAAATATTTCACTGTCAATGGCGAAACTGACTCCTTCCCCTTCAAAAAGGAGTCTGGACCAATCTGGGAGAAGAAGTCGGCAGTTACTTCCTCTGTGGGAAATCGTAATTTTGTGTGAAACACGGCAGTTATCTCGCTAGATATCTACAGGCTGCTTCTAAGAAGGAGACCACACAGTAGATGCCACAGGTCTCTGCCTGTCAAAGGCAGTGGCAGATTAAGAAAATTTTACGGGGTTGGGGGGGGGGGAGGGTGCGGTTGCCTCGAAGAGAAAGAGAACTTGGTGGTGTTCCCCAGAAAACAAAGAGAAAAAGGTCTTTAAAATATAGCAATTCAAGCTTTTTGAGACTTAAAAAACATATCAAAGGTGCGGGAAAGACGTGCTTTATTTTGGGGATACAGACGTCTAAAATTTCTTCAAACGTTTGGCCTTCAAAGTCGTTACACAGGTATTTACATTTACATAATTGTTAACAGGAAAGTATCAAGTTACATAAGCGTTTTGTAAACACAAATACTTTATTTTAAAACGATATTAGTAAAGCTGTAAATAAACCCATAGTTCTTTTTACGTTTTTAATTTTTAAACAGTTTGGAATGACACTAGTTCTGAGAAAATAGTATGAGCAATAGTCATTACAAACTTATATAGGAGATATAAAGCAATAATTGTGAATATAATGTAATATACAGGGTGATTCAAAAAGAATACCACAACTTTAAAAATGTGTATTTAATGAAAGAAACATAATATAACCTTCTGTTATACATCATTACAAAGAGTATTTAAAAAGGTTTTTTTTCACTCAAAAACAAGTTCAGAGATGTTCAATATCGCCCCCTCCAGACACTCGAGCAATATCGACCCGATACTCCAACTCGTTCCACACTCTCTGTAGCATATCAGGCGTAACAGTTTGGATAGCTGCTGTTATTTCTCGTTTCAAATCATCAATGGTGGCTGGGAGAGGTGACTGAAACACCATATCGTTAACATACCCCCATAAGAAAAAATCGGGATCAGGGCTTCTTGGAGGCCAGTGATGAAGTGCTCTGTCACGGGCTGCCTGGCGGCCAATCCATCGCCTCGGGTAGTTGACGTTCAGGTAGTTACGGACAGATAAGTGCCAATGTGGTGGCGCTCCATCCTGCTGAAATATGAATTGTTGTGCTTCTTGTTCGAGCTGAGGGAACAGCCAATTCTCTAACATCTCCAGATACTGTAGTCCAGTTACAGTAGCACCTTCGAAGAAAAAGGGACCAAAAACTTTATTGGCTGAAATGGCACAGAAAACGTTCACCTTTTGCGAGTCACGTTCATACTGAGTTGTTTCCCCCGGATTCTCAGTGCCCCATATACAGACATTGTGACGGTTGACTTTCCCGTTAGTGTGGAAAGTTACTTCATCACTAAACACAATCTTTGAAACGAAAGATTCATCTGTTTCCATTTGAGCAAGGATAAAATCACAGAAATCGATTCTTTTAATCTTATCAGCTGCAGACAGTGCTTGAACCAATTTCAGACGATAAGGTTTCATAATTAACCTTTTTCGTAGGACTCTCCATACAGTTGATTGTGGAATTTGCAGCTCTCTGCTAGCTCTGCGAGTCGATTTTCCTGGGCTGTGAACAAATGCTTGCTGGATGCGTGCTACATTTTCATCACTCGTTCTCGGCCGTCCAGAACTTTTCCCTTTGCACAAATACCCATTCTCTGTAAACCGTTTATACCAACGTTTAATACACCACCTATCAGGAGGTTTAACACCATACTTCGTTCGAAATGCACGCTGAACAACTGTCGTCGATTCACTTCTGCCGTACTCAATAACACAAAAAGCTTTCTGTTGAGCGGTCGCCATCTTAGCATCAACTGACGCTGACGCCTAGCCAACAGCGCCTCAAGCGAACAAATGTACAACTAAATGAAAGTTTATAGCTCCCTTAATTCGCCGACAGATAGTGCTTAGCTCTGCCTTTTGTCATTGGAGAGTTTTAAATTCCTAAAGTTGTGGTATTCTTTTTGAATCACCCTGTATTTCTGTGTAGTGAGTGATTTAAATTTTGGTTGAAGTTACGTTAACAATTTTTGTGTTGTCTCTCTATTTGTAAATACATATTTGAGCCGTTTTATG